>NC_134038.1:64966126-65312580 GCF_965140245.1 Athene noctua
ACCTACATATGATTCTGAGCTGATAGTAGGTCAAATCCTACAAGCCTTATTCAAGTCAAACTCCTGTGAAGACCAGTGACAGTGAAAACGATCAAACATAAAAAATAATACCCTCATCAGTCTCCAAAATAAACATGATTTTTGTCTTTCTAAGGTACTTCCTGGGATACATTTGGGGCCTGACTTTGCAGTCATTGTTTGGAACAGTGAAACCCTTGAGCTGGTCCATCTCTCTGGGAGTAGGAATTAAGGGACTGTTGTCATCCATATAACCTTTCTTCGCAAAGAAAACATTTTCAGAGGTTGAAAAGAAGTAGCATCTCTAAAATGCTTCAAAGAACAAGAATGTCAATGATACCAGCACAGATCCACTTTGAGCCTTAACTTCCTGAAATGTTTTGGTCATTAGTGCAACTGAAACTAAGAATGCTCAGCACTTCTTCTTCACCAACACGGCTTGCTAAATACACTGGCAACATTTACAGTCAGCAGCTGCTTTTGAAAACATGGCCACTACTGCATGACACTGACATCCACAAGTGCTACATGGCTAGTAAGCAGCATCTACCATGATGACTAGCATCAGAAATGACATTTCAGTAAGCAGTAATTCACTTTTTTTCTGATCAAGGGTCCTTCTCTGTGTGTTGTCTTCCATTACCTACAACTAAGAGACCTGAAGTGGAAACCTTCAAGCCATGCAGATATTATGAAGAAGACTTTAGCAGCCTAACTTCATTCGTGCTCATGCTAGATGTTAGAAAGGAACCACTTTAGCAATCTGTGAAAGGACTAAATTTGACATTTGATTCACCCTATTCTAGGATTTTAAACTGTGATGTAAATTAGTCAGAAACCAGTCTTTCTTCCATTTTCTTTTTTCAAAATGTAATATAGTTAAATGACAGAGATTAATTACTAAAGTAATTACTGTTGGAAAGCAAAAGGACAGTTGTATGAGACAGTCTCTCTTATGATGACCAAGTCTTTCTTGACAATTATGCTTAATTCCAACAATGATTATTCTGTGTGGCAAAATCTATCAGCACAAGGGCACACAAGCATTGATGCATTCTCACTCACTAGGAAATATGAGAATGAGGTAATTATATTTGACTAAGGCTCAGACATTTTCATTCCCAGGGGCATCTCTAGGACCATTTTTTGGAGGGATACATATAATGTCCTCCCTTCCTTGCACTGAGTACCCCATTTATTCCACTTCTGCTGCTCCTTTGGTTAGAATTGAATAAAATTAGCCCTTTCTTATGTAGGCTACAACCCCTTTCTGTCTTGCACTTATGCACATACCACACACACGTACACATACACAGACTCATACAGATGTGAAAATCCCTGTCTCTGCTTCAGCATTTGTGGTGTATGAGACTTGGCTGCATTGTTTCTAGCCAAAACAAGGAGGCTGTGTTTTCAAACCACTAAAGATCTTGCTCTGTTCACTAAATAGAGCAAACAATTCAAACAATTATTTGGAAAAGAAGGCTAAGAAATTATATAAGTAATTGCTGATTGATGTAACTTTTTCACAGTACCCAAGCACCCAAACTCACTATAAATGAACTGCAACACTTCTAAGGGCAAGATATTGTATGACATTCATATGGTTGATGATATCTCTTTCAAATAGCTCGGCTAAAATTTGTCGAATGGTCTCTTCCCTATAAAAAACGCACAGCCACCATCTCATTAGTCAGTGCTGAAATCCTTTACCCACAGTACTAGATGCCACCAATATGTCACCAGAGGCAGAGGATGTTATAGTCTTAAAACGAACAGTTCATTCTAAGTACTGATAGAAGGAAAATGAATGTACCCTACCATGCTTTCCTTTATTTCGCTGAGTTTCTGTCCTAACCAGACACAGCTGCACTTTAATAATCTTTGAAGTATATTGGGAAAAGCTTTTCTACATAAGAGCACATGTACCTAATGGGGTGTGTGTGTGTGTGTGTGTGTGTGTGCGCGCGTACGTGTGTGTGTGTGAAAGAGAGACAGAGAGAGGGAGAGAAGAGGCTTCAGGCTCTAGTGCTTCCTTCCAGGTGTCTTCGTCTGCATGATTTCATCTGTGAACCATAATCAACTTCCTTAATGAAATACGTAATTAACATATTATAATTGTGGTAAAGATGATTTTGACAGAAATCATTTTCCATATCTAATACTATGCTAATTTAATCTGTTCCTCACTCCCCGACATGACCTTTAGTGATTAAGTTTCATGGCAGAATTGTGGCGCTTTTTTTTTTTTTTTTGTGATGGATTGATTTATCCACAGCAGTTGATACCCCTCTCCCTCCATGGCTGTCATTTTTCTCTGTGCCTCTGCTATGAAAGGAGAACACAGTGATGAGTGGACATATGGGAAAAAGAAGTGAGGACCCGCTATGGGATTTTGTTTTGCATGGGGTCCTGAAACTGAGTATGGGAAGATTCAAGACATGAGGTGATTAGATTGGCTACTAACACAACAAACACCTTCTGGTAAAAATGTCTATAACATAGCAGAGACAAAGATCCAGCTTTGTAGGTCAGAGGAGACTGAGACAGATACGTTAGACAGTGTTTATATATAACTAGAATGTTTACAGCCATTTAAATATTAATTCTCTTTCCACCTCCAGGTACTCTGTGGTGTAATCTCCAGGAACCATTTTAAAATGAAAGGCATGTCAGTGGCATTGTAGAGAAGACTTTGGTAGTACATTGCTGCCTCATGTCAAGAAGGCAATTTCCTAGTTCGCTTCTGAGAGCTGACACTGAGTGGATGCTGGAGAAGTGAGCAAGCTGATTCTAGACAGAATATTAGACTCCCAGTTTGCTTCCCTACTGAGATGATTTACTTTGGATGACAACGGGCAGAAAATAAAGAGGACCTCAGTTCATCGTGGGCACCCTCCAATTCTTTTTTCTGTAGAAGGGAAATGAGAGCTTTTCAGTGAACTACCTCAATCCTTGTGAAAAATCTGGGATCCATTTGTTCTGAGATATGGAGGCTATTTATTTTTTATGGGAAGGAGGCAGACTGTGGATAATAATACAGAAGGTAAAGCTGGAATACGTATTTTCATGCCACTGCAGCATTGTTTCTGAGAATACATTTGCTGGTGTTTGGGCCAGTCTGCTTTGTAACTATCACAGGTGATTTGCCATCCAAAATTATGCTGCAACTGAATAGATCCTAGTACCAAGAAGTCTGTATCATCTTAAATTATTCTTTTTTTTCTGGATGTTAATATTTCCTTCATCAATTAGTAGGTGTTTGTCATGCTAACCTCCCTTCCATCTCCATTTACACATCTTCAACAACATTTTTTTTCTTTACTGTTAAATTTCTCTAACCGATTTCCCTCCATGATCCAGGATCCCCCTGGTAATGAAATGTGCAAAGCTGAGCAGACTGCTTTAAGTAAGGTTTGCATTAGTGCACACAAAAAGGGACATTTTCCTCCATACATCAGAGGTATAATGCCTCCCCCAGAGGTGGGCCAAAATCACACTCATACTTTTTCGCTGCTATATGACACCACAGAATTTTGTTCATCATCACCCATGTATATACCTTTTTGGCATTACCACTTCTCACTTTTCAAATGTCTTCTTCTGCTTGGGTATCTGTTTTATTATTTAGGTTATCTCCTGTACTCCACCTTGTATGGAACCACTTGGACATGATTATCAAATTGATCTCATTTGCCTAATCCTGGAGGTTTGCTGGGGTTTTTAAAATCTAATCCTAATTTCTAACAGTTGTCCAGCTACATTACAAATTATAGCATGATCTGTGCATGATCAGTATTCTGCAATCTAATTAGATATGTCCAATTATACAGGATGAAAAAGAAATCAAACAGTTGACGAATATGATAATGTTTGTCTTAATGCAGCATTATTTGAGCAACAGATTTCTAGTGAAATCTTGGAAAAGATCCTAAAAGTACATTTTATTATATAAATATATGCATGTAATTTTAAGTAGTGCTTGGAATATTTAGCATTTGGAAGAACAAGGAACTGTGTATAGGAAAGAATGACAAGGGAAATCAAAGACTTCTGTATCTGGAAAGATAGACTAGGACTGTTCAACCCATAAAAGACAGGCAGAAGGATCTTACAAAGCTCTGTAAAATCATGTGTGGCATGTGAAAGGTGCACAGAAAACAATTTGTTGTATCTGACAATACAGAAACTAGACAGCAGCAAATAAAGTGAATAGGTATGGGATTTAGACAAATAAAAATATGTATATGGTGAATAAACTCAGAAGCACAAGTCATTCTGGCTGCTGGTGATGTTCAGATAAGTTCCTAATGTGACTAGGAAAAAAAAAAAAAAAAGAAAAGAAAAAAAATCAGGATGATTAGATATGAAAACACAGCTTCTGGTTAAAATGGAACGATTTCAGAAAATTAGGATGGTAAACTAGAGGAATTATTACTCTGTCTTTTTCTTGTTCTTATATGTTTTACCTATGGATGGGAGATTTTCCTGGTTTTCAATATCATGATTTTATTCCAGATCTTGTACTCCCATGACAGCAAAACAAGGTTTGAAAATATGGCCCTAATATCATACTGCTACAAAAAAAGTAAAATAAATGCAGGAGTTACCAATCTCCTTTATAATCTGACAGTGAAGGGAGTATCATAATTATTAATTCTTACGTCCACAGGGTTGTCAATGCACATTTTAAAAATGAAGAATCACATGTAGATTAACAGCTCTCACGGTTTATGTTATATCTGGATAGTGGTCCTTACAATTTTCCTGGGATCTGGGCCTGGGGTTTGTGAGGTGAAGGTTTAGTCTTTTGTTACTGCAGCATCTCATCTCTGCTCACCTCGCAGAGCACTAGCACAGCAACAGCCCGACAGTGTGGAAGATCAAGTGTGAGCTGCATTTGGCAGATCTGCGTAGAGGAGCTTGTATCCCGGCTACCTGTGCAATAATCCCTACTGTAATTAGTGCATTTAAGTCTCTTTCTTTCATTAGCATAGACGTCACATATACACTTTGGTGAGGAAACACACTATTTCCATTAACCTAAACTAAAAGCATGATATTAAACTAAATACTTTGACGTAAATATTTTCCCTGCAATAGTTTACAGAAAAATCATGGTACTGAAAAATGACATATGATCTTCCCTTGCATTTGGCAGTTCAGTATTAACACATCAAAGAAGGTGAGAATTGCAGTTTTGGGCCTTGTTCTCAACCAGTGCACATTAACATTTGCTCTAGTTTACACAAGTAGATGACCAGTCCCAGACTAACAGGACAAAACAAAATCCCCCTAATCTAATTTTACAGACAACAGCCAAGAGTATAAAATAAAAAGAAAAATCTATTTGAAATGACTGTGCATGTGAGTCAACACTGTGAACCTAAACCTCTCTTTGTTCCATATCTTTGCAAATAAAATTGTCACTTTTTAATTAACTTAGTGCCATTTCTTGGCATTTATTTCACTATAAATTTGTAAAGCTGCTGAAACTCACCTCCACTGAAGATCAAGTTTTGCATGGGAAATTGCTGTAGAAGTACAGTGTCATTTCTGGTTTCAACCAGCTACACTTTTAGCTGGATTGTCTACATTCTGCTCTTTTTTGTACACACACTGTGCTTTACTAGGTGAACCCATTTTCTTTAATTCCAAAGTAACGTTTTTAGCAGGGAGGAAAAATTTCATTTTGCAGGAAACGACAATACAGTTAACTTAGCTCCCAGCTGATAAAGACCTGAAGGGCAGGGGAAAGAGAGTCTACTGGTAGCTTGTGAATATACATATCTTGTATCACTTCCAGCTCTGGCTTCCCTGGGGGTTGCTCTGTGTGTTTTGTCCCTTTCTGTACTAGCACTTCGTCCCACAGTGCAGTATTCAACATATTCATATATTGTCTTGAACATCTTTGGACCACTTGGCAGGTCCCTAAATGTTCATGTAAGCTGGGAAAGTCATAGATGCTTCAGTCAGGATTCTTCCTAGACTCGTGAGCTGAAAGGCAATTTGTACATTTGGCATCCCATGGTGTCCATCCAATAACTCAGCCCTAGCCAAGAAAATTAGATCTAAGTTCACTAATATGGAACTGTATTATATATATGAGCAGTGTGTCATGATTTTTCTGCCTTGAAAAGGCACTGTGGTGAGTCACTAGAGTTACATGGTGTCTCTAAGTGGCCTTTATGAAACAAGTAAGCAGGTTCTGAGGGAATCATGGTTGCTATAAAATGAATTTGAAAAAGAAATACAATAGTGGGAGTTATGGATCAGATTTTAAAAGGTTAGGTATCTAACATCTTTAGAAATCTGGCCCTACATGCATGTGTTCCTTCTGCATTTGTTAGGAGGAGGGGAGTGAGGGGATAGTTAAAGATGTCAGCACATCTGACAAGGAAAGTTACCAAGTTGATCTGGGTTTGTAATGGGCTTCTTCATAGCTCTTTCACCTTAGGGATATTTCAAATTCTTTTTTTTTTTTTTTTTTTTTTTTTAACTGTATTGTACTGCTCTGTTTCTTGCTCTCATGAACCTATGTGACATAACTTGCTATAGCATAACATAATGTTAAGCAATGAAATATTAAACAAATACAGCAACATTTTATTTTCCTCCACTCCCTCCCCCTTCCAGAATAACATAGTTAAGAGGCAGGTAGAAGATGCTAATCTGGGAGTAAATAGATACCTCCATGATGAAGTAATGTAAAATAGTTTTTTTATTATGACTTTAGGCCATTCATTAAAATTGATCTGCCAGTTAGAATGGAGGATTGACTACAATTCCTTTCAGACCTTACAGAGAGGAAAAACACAGTTTGTGTCATAGTACTATCTCCTCTAATTCTTCACCCTACCCAGAGGCAAGAATTGTATAGCCATTATGTGTGCCTGACTGTAGGGTAACATTTAAATATCAGTTCCATATGACTAGAGATGTGTCAATAATTCTAAAGATAGAGATGTGTCAAGCAGCAGTTGGCTGAGTCAGCTAACAGCAGTATTTGCTGACTCTTGCAGCCACATACAGTCACCGAGCCACTTCCATTCAACACTTCAATTTTGTTGGTGTACTGATAAATTGACAACACATATGGTACTGCATCTAATTTGGAGATGAATTGTATTCATTTTCATTCCAGCTCAAACTCCATGCAATATAACAATATTGTGCTTAAGCAAAGCAGACCAGTTACACCAAGGAATAAATACTTATTTCCAGCATGCTTCTCAATTTGCTATGTGATTTTTCCACTGGCAGCTGTACCAATATACCTCCAGAAACAACTTCTTTTAAATTAGAAATCCTGGAATTAAACCAGATTTAGTTGAGGGTAAAACTGGGACGACTGTATGTGTATCGGGGGTATTCACGCATAATTTAAAGGGATGCTATCAGGAAAAAAATCCACAACTACCCACAGTCTGATTTGGATTTACTGTGACTTCAATTATTAAGCTCAGAATATTTTTAAAGGGCTCATTTACTTTTCCATTGCTATGGAGCCATCTTGGATCCTGAAAGATGGCCTAGATCCCCTGCTCTCTCTGATCAGTTTTTCTTTCTGACTTTCATTCATGATCGCTGTGCATTTCACTGTGGCTTTGCACTGTGTTGAACAAGAAATGGTAAACAAAGGAAAAAATTTCTAGAATTGTTTGAAAACCATCATACTATTCCTGTTCCTTGTCTCCACTGATAAATCTTGTGATAACAAGGCTGGGTGGAGGTGGGCTGGGAACCAGACCACAGGAATGGAGTCATAGAATTCAGTTTCTTAATTGTATCTTGAGGACTCCTCTTGGATTTCACCAGACCTTTGCTCCTGTACTTCTGGTCAGAGAAAATTTGGTAGAAAGGCAAAATGTCTGATTGCCATCAGTCAGCCCTACTTACGTTGGAAGTTTGGGCATTTCGTGAAGAATCTGACACAATTCAGTTTATTCCCATGAGAAAGCTGTTTCCTCACTGCAGCTTGAGGTCCTTCTTAATCCAAAGAAAATGTATTTCCATTGTCTTTGTCCCTTTGCAACTTTCCACCTTAGACTGACCAACTTATAAATTTAGGTAGTTCCAGTCAACGAAGTCATAAGCAGTTTTATCAGCACCATTTTAAACCCAGATGCAAGACATAGAAATGGGATCTGTCATTATAAAGATTAGAAGAACCAGGCAAGACATTAATGAAATTGTGATTCTTGACAGCCAGAGCTAAATCTGAGTCTTCCTTGCCTGCATAAACTGTGGAGCCATGTTTCCTTTTATATATGATAACTTTTCCAAATTTATAGTGAAGAATAGCACTAAAAAGCAACCTTTTGCACATTAGACATCTGTACAATTAAAAATTAATTCTTCCTTTACTAGGGGTGCTTACTGGAAAGATTTGCAAACAAAGCCATGACACAGCTCCATATTGTCCATTACACCCAAATAAAAAAGAGAGGTGCCCTTAGTGGGGTTTTAATTAAAATGGGAGAATCATCCTCCTCAAAAAACAAAAATCCAAACAAAATTGGTATTATTAAATCTACATATGAAAAATTGCCAAGAAATGGAGATCACCCTGTTAGATTTCCATTGAAGCTCCCTCCCCTTTCCCAGATGCTCTAATGCTGACTAATATTTACAGATTAAATGTTTCGGTATTGCCTATGTAAGGAGAGGTGGTTCCCATAGTTTGAGGCTTAGCAGAGAGAAGACTCTATCAGCATTTTACTTTGCAAAATACGACAGCCTGAGATGCTTGAAATGTTTTCCCAGTGAGATATTTTTCTGTCTGAGGAAAACCATTTCATCAAAAATGAACCTTCCTGAAGGAAGTGACAAAAGATAAATTAAAAAGCTTGGAATAAAATGCTTCACTGATAGTTTGCTTTTTTGTTTGACAAAGTAAATGATTGCAAGAAATCCTTACCTTTGCTGGTCACTCTTTGTACCTAATGGCCTGTCTGCATGAGTGGCCTTGCACAGGTATGTGACTCCTCTCCTCTTGTAACAAACAAGGCTCCCGTCCAGTGAAGAACCTCCTGAAAAATAGACCTTCTGCTGGAAGCTTCCACTTGAGGAAAAATTTGTTGAAGAAATGCTTAAGAACAACAGGAGCAGAGTTGAAGGCCTTTGTCTGGCCTTGAAGATATGCGCTTTTTAAAACATTGTCACAATCTGCTTCCAGAGTTCACGTTAAAGAGACATCTTTTAATTTCTGTTTTATCATGTATCAGGACTGAGACTTGCTCAGCATGGAATAGTTTTCACATATAGACCACCTTAAGTATGTATTTTTTAGTTCTTTCCTTCTTAAAAATAAAATCAAATAATAATAGCAGGGTCTTTTCTTTCATCATGTTGGAAAGTTTATGTATTCTTATCCCCTCCTCCACAAGTCCTTCAGGGATTATTTAATTATGGTCTTGTAGAAAGCTCTGCTGTATGGGATTTGGGTTTATGGGAAGTTCAGTTTTGCCTTTTCTTTTCTTTTATTTCTGCTGAGGGTCTCTTATGCAACATTTGACTGTTTTATTTTTATGATTTAAAGCAATAAATTGTGTTTTAGAGAAAGAAAGGAGACAAGGTCTTTTTTGAATTTGCCTTTGTATTTCCTAGAGTACAGAATGCAAGCAATAATTTCTGGCTGTAACTTATATATATATTTTTGTGGGGGTGGAGGAAGGAAATTACTACCTACTTTTTATATACATATATATTTTTTAACAAAGCAATAGGGATTTATATGGACACAATTGTTTAGAAAGTCCCAGAAGAATAATTCTGAGATGATGTGAAGTTATACACATATGCAAGTCTTTCAAAAAGTCCACATGGCTTACAGTCTTCAGATTTAAAACAGTTTCTGACTGTTATACACGTAAAAAAATGTTTAGAAAAATGACATATTTGTATTACTTTTATTTGACAATCTAATTGAGTCCCAGACCATGCATATATCAAAAAGCCGTTATCAGCAGTGGCTTAATGCAAGGGAGGGGCACCCATCCTTCCCCATCTCTTTTGCTTAGCCCCAGGCCTTGGCTTCCTCATGTGAAAGGTGTCTAAAGACAGAGAGAAATCTTTACCTCACTGAATATGGCAAGAAAACAAATCTCTTCCCACCCACCACCATAACAAAAATATTCTCTGCTATTCAGCGAAACAATCTAGAATTACGAGTTGCCTTTGACAAACACAGCCCATAAGGGCTTTGTCACATAAATCACAAACTGTGTCACCCTAAGACATTTTTCTATTATTTAATATTTAACAAAGGATTTGCACAATGGTGACACCATGCCAATCCTAAACCCATTTAAATCTTTAACCGGCAAGTTTTTAATCATGGGGTGAGTAGGTGAAATAGCCTCTGCTGAGCAATGCTTATTTTTCACCAAATAGATGCAATTTGAATGCTTGTGTTCTCCATAAGAATTGTTGACCACCTAATTATGGTAGCAGTAGGTAATTTACATATTAAGCGCAACCAAATTATTACAAGTCAAATAGATGAAGTTTTTTTCTACTTCTAGAACTAGAGTATAATTCATATTAACGGTTGAATGGGTGCAGATGAAATAAGAGCTGACCTGAGCCTCTGAACAGAAACTGAACACAGCTAAAGCAAACCTTTTCACATGCAGACTAGTTGCTCTCAGAGCAGAGAAGTTCATTTTTGGGTCACATATTGCCCTTAAACAACTGGGTTAGTTAAGGTCAGTCAGTCTATGGCCAGTGACTGATAAAAGCATCCCGATTGCTGCAGTTAGGAACATTTCTAGAACCATACATCATGTCATGTGTACCCAGAACAATTTGGATGAATCCCCAACTCTATGTATTCTCCAAAAGCAAGAAAGGTCAAAAGTTTTCTTCTTGCTACAGGATGCTCTGCTACTATATGTACATGAAATTAGATTGCACATATGAAAAGCTATGGAGATGACTTGTGAACTCCTTTTATTTGACACGTATTAAACAGGATACAACATGCAGAGGGCTGATAGATCCTGGGGCCAAAAATGAAGTTTAGATTCAGTTTTTCTTCTTAAATACAGGTAAGTTTGGGTGGGGGAGTTTTTGTTTGTTTAGTTTTGTTTTCAATGCAACAATAGTTCTATAACATCAAGGAAAAGATCATTGCTGCATTTGGAAACAAATTTTTGGTATACTGACAAGGTGAAAAAAAAATCAAGTCAAATAAAATAATTTGCTTTTACAATACCAAAAGTTTTTCAGATTATTTTTTTTTAAGATGTAAACATTTAATACATATAAAATACAATTTAAATTTTAAATAACATTGAAAACATCATTTTGCTGAAAAATATTTTTGTCAAAACAAAAAAAGTTCATTTATCAAAACCTTTAATTTATTATTTTTCTTTCTAAAATGTTTTCAATAACTCTTTAAGGAACAAATCAATAAATTGCTAGAATTTTCAAAATATACATAAATCAAAATGTGTGTTTTTACTGAGATGTTTTCATTGTACTGTTATTTTAGAAAATACAGTTCTATAAGGGCCACATCTTTGACAATCTTTCTATACAAGTCACAGTAGCCCAGAGATAAGGCTATATTTGGAGAAGGTATAAAACAGCTGGATTTAGTAGTTAAAAAATCTTTTTATGAAAGTACTAATGGCAGGCTTTGGATTGTTCTTTTTTTAAAATTGACACCCTTGTAGTAAGTAGTTATTAGAGGTTTGGATTCAATTCTGACTGGCTGACTCTATTTGTATCAAGCAACACCTTAAACCTGAATTGCCTTGTTATTTTCAGGGGGGCTTTAAGTTACCATAAAGTTGGAGTAAGAATGAAGAAAAATCCTTAATAAACAATTTTCTGTAGTTTTTAAATAGCTGCTCAATCCTGATCCAGCTGTTTTATGTTGATATTACATAATAAAACAACTAAAAAACTGGATTAACCTGCTTCTCATAGATTCTCTGAACATTTTGCTATCCAAATTGGCATAAAGCCACTTACAAAGCTTTTTCTCTTGCCCATTGACAGGAAAGTTAGGAAGGTATCCTCTTTTTTTTTTTTTTTTTTTTTTCCTAAAAACTAAACCTCAAAACATTATGTTTAAAACCGAAATAGTTCTGAATTATAATCTTAAATTTGCAGTTTGGGATTATTAGGCTATCTGGATATGCTCTGTTTTTCATTACTGACAATGTTACTCCTTTTGGATTATAAACTTAACATGTTGATCATCTAGATGTTAAACAAATGCTATTCGGTTTCATACAAGGTGAAGTTTTGCTGCTAGTGAAATCAAAGGCAAAACTCCCCTAACTTCAACCAGATTAGGATTTGTAACATCCCAGTTTCTGAATCAAGAAAAAGTAAACATAAAATGATAAAAAAAGTTTTGCAGTCAGGTAACTAGTGTGTTGCTTCTTGTGTTACTGCTTACTCTTCCAATTCCAACTTTAAAAATGTATTATAAAAATTCTTTTGGCTTTTCCTTATTATTCTTAATATGGTTTTATTATAATGATTTAGTAAATATGATGCTTTGCCCTCTTCTGGCATGATTTCACAATAAGATTTTTCACATCTCTGTGTGTGTGTGCATCTGTTTACTCCAGTTCTAAGTACTGTCTATGTAAGGATAGTCATTAGAAAATTACAAACCAATGCCCGTGCCTTTCCCAGTGATCTAGGTTCATATTGGGAACACTAGTCCCTTGTGAATAAGGCTTCTATAAAAATTCAGTCAATAAGTGTTTAATACAGATATTGACGAAGTTTTATAGGGTCTTGATTCATAAAGGACTAGCGCTAGCAGTATTGAACACTATTCATGATTTGCATTCTAAATCACCCTGCAAATTGATGGCACTTATCTGAGAAGAAAGTTAAAAAGTTAAGTGTTGAGCATTCACCACTCAGGAAAGTAACTGATTAAGTACCAAACCAAACAGAACTATAAAAGGGATTTATGCTACTCAGAACATCTTGTCTAATTGAAAAAAAATATTTATGCCAAACTGTAGGAATAAATGTGTTTATGCTTTTAATTTATTTTTCAGTGGCATGTTTCTTAGCATTCTGGCAGCAGTTTGCTATAGAGGTTTAGGATTCTGCAGGTGATGCCTACAGACACTGAGAAAAATATGGGGATAGTGCCTTAGATATCAGCACTGTCTGACACTCTTCATGTAATGACTGTGGGACATATTCAGATCAACTACCATAGACACACAGGCTTACTGAGAATCCTTCTACCAAGAGGGCAGTTCAGATTGCTGAGCATCTGGGGTTACCAAACTATGTTCCCTTTCCAGTTGGTGGAGAGAAGATGCTACGGCAGTTGCTTGGCAGTGTGTCTAGCTTAAAGACTAGGGCTATCCTAAAATTACCCATACACTCAGGAAGGTGGCTAAGAACACCCATACAGACTGCAAATTGCATAGTTTGAGTTGTAGCTATACTGATGTGTTGATATTTTACAGAGGGCAGATGGGACAAATCCATCTGTCAATTTTTTGGAAAGTAAGCCTGGGAGGCAGTTTAGAGCATGATGACAGAGACACTGTAACAGAAGAAGACCTGCAACTACCAGAGCTTAGATTTGGGAATACGTTTATGAAGCATCTCTTCAGGTCAGCCCTAAAGAAAGTCCATGCTAGTCCATAAGCATGCATTTCTCTCCAGTATGGCCTTTGCTATCTGGATGTTTCTGGATCATCTGGACTAGTTTTAGTTTCTTCATAGTCTTCATGTATACCTTGTGAACCAAAAATAATTACACAAGAAAATAATGACCCCAGAGTAGGACTCTATTCTAGACTGGCAGGGTTTGCAATATTAGTTTCAAGAGGTACATGGTTTATAATATTCCTACATGAAGATAAAAGAGACCAGAAACCAGCTAATATCCACATCCTGAAAAATGTGGCAGTAGAATGGTTAGAGACAGAGTTTACCTCTGATTTATGAAAGAAATCAAAATAAAATTCACTTATACTACTTACCTGTCTAGATTTTTCCCATGGAAATGTTTCCCATATGGTGGACAAACATATTGCAAAACAGGAGACAGGTGGGCCAAAGAACAAAAGAAAGCTAATGCATCCAGAGTAAATCATGAGTGCAAACACATTTGGAAATATTGTTATTGATCTTCATGAGATAAGGATATGAATGCCTGCACGTGTACACATGCATTAGCAAACTTTAACCCACCTGCTGACAAGAGACTGCTCTGACAGCTGTTCATCCAGTCGGAGTGTGTTTTGTACACAGTTACAAAAGAGATGAGCCTGCCAATTTGATTGATAGCCTCTTTATTATTGTTTAGAAGAGGAAGAATACACTATTTAGATATTTGACTTCTTTCACTCTACAAATTTGACAGAAGAGTATCAGAAATGTTCAAAGCATGAAGAATTGTGCCATTACACGCCTACAAATGAAAACATACATATACCAATAATGCAAACAATACAATGTACTTAGCAAGAATGGCAAGATGGGAGCCCTGGGCAATATTGTATGTGACCACCTAACTACACGACATTTTAGTTAGCACTGTCAAACAGACCATAATGGAAAGCAGCTATGTCTGTTGTCCACCCAAGCCTTTGTTCTGTATTTAAGTCCTTTGGCAAATAACTCAATCTGTGTATTTCATCACCTCTACCTGCAAAGAGGTATTAATAACCCTTACATTCATACAATTCCTTACCTTTCCTACAGTCAAGGTGGGGAAGGCAGAGGAATTTATGGCTGGACTGACTCAGAGTGTTGGGGTTAAATTTGGGGTTCTGCCATGTTTTTTACACTAAAGTATGTCTTATCTTTGATAAATGTATTAAACAGGGGTGGTAAATTGTAATTAATTCTGTTATGGACAGACTTGCATCAACATGCTTATACTCATTCCTGTATAGTTTATACCAATTTCCTAAGCTGATTTTGACAGCGTGGTATTGATTAATATAGCATCAAAACCTACTTCCTAAGCTTATTTTCTTAATAGTAAAGTGATGCTTCCTTTCTTCTGCAGTAACCTTTATGTATAGTTTGTGGACAAAAACTGTTACATGTTTGTTTGCAGCAAAATGTTTCAAAACTGTTTGGAGGCTCTATGCATCACAGCAACACAGGAATTAAAGAATATCTTAGCACATTTGATTTGTGGTGGTAGTTTTCTAATTATTCATATTACTAGCTAAAGCCTAGATACTACAAATCTTCAGTCACCCAATTAGTCTTTAGCTATTGAAACTAGTGAGACTTTTTGTATGGGTAGAAGTCAATTTACATGAATCAAAGTTTGTAATATTGGCTTTTTAGTTTTATTTGCTCTTTCAAACATTTACTTCAGCATAGTAATATTTAAGCATTTCATTTCAAGATCGTGTATGGATTGAATCAGCTAACAACTCTGTAAAGAGAAAAGACTTCATATATTTTGGACACTGCCCTTTATCTAAACTGACAGAACCTGGAGAGCTCTATCATTTCCAGATACAAAAGTTTACATGTTATAAACCGGGGGAGGGCTGGAGCAGGGCGTTCCCAGACCCTCCTCCTCTTCTTCCTCCACCCCTTCCCTACCACATATACATACCACTTCTCCTCCCTGGCAAGAAGGAAACCCAAAAACCAGAGGACAGAAAATAATGAAGACAATCCAGACCATTTGTCCAGAAAGGACAATTAAGAAGCAGAACCCTTCAACATGTTACTGCCCACAGTCACTTGGGAACATCCTTTCTGTTCTTTAGACATCAGATGTCCAGAGGTTCCAGCCTCTTCTGAATATAATTGCTATAAATGATGTAGGGAAAGGGAATGCTGCCCTTCCACCCATGCTGCATACAACAATAAAGGGCAACACAAGCTGATCCCCAGAAGGTGTGGAACAATACGAACTACACTCATGAACCTCAAGTCACTCTGACTCATGTTGCACTTCATAATTCATAGGGTTTTTTGGAGCCCTGTGTATTTGGACAATATTTGTTTAGTGCTTAGAAAGCCTAGAGCATTTGAAGTCTTAGCCATCTTCTGTCATTCTAAATAGGATCCTCCCATTTACATTACTAACAGCTGAGCTAACCTCTTATACATAGCTAAATGTTATTAGTTATTATCCAGAGAAATTTAACTTTTGCCACTTAGAGAATCTTTATATTTATGGCTTTGAGAACAGAATTACCTGATTTCATCAGTTATTATCCACTAGCATATTCTTCACATTCTATCTACTGTTGCTGGTTTATTATATTGACCTCATTTCCACTGTCACTGCAATTTAACTTCTGTATTTATATTTCACAGATATTTTCTATAATTTAAAAAATTACAGCTGCAGTATGAGAGCAGTAAGAGTCACACAGTAAACTTTGCATTCAGATGATCATCAGTGCTCCCAGTTTAAGGACTCAAGAGGAGACAACCTGAATAAAATCTGATTAAAGTGATAAAAATGGTCAGACAGAAAAATGAGGGAGAAGAACAGGGTTTGTAATATTAAAATCCTGGAATGATTTCTCCTGAAATATCAAGCATCAGAATTTCTTGAACTGTGATCCACAGAGCTCTTGCAATAATGTACAGAAAGGGAACTTACTAAAATTTTGGCATCTCCTCCATTGTAAAGAGATAAGTGGAAAAAGACAGATAATTTTTCCTAATATTGTCCTGACCATATTGGCAATTATTCTTCAGGACTAGTAAAGTAAGGTAGAGATAAAACTTGTGCATCTACATGTGTCAGTAAACCAGTCTCCCCATCAAATACTAGTGTGGACAGAAAGATATGTAGAAGATACAAACTTACTGCTTGTCATAAAGGTTGAGTCAGGAGGAGACAGGAAGGTCCAAACTGTGAATCTAAAGTCAAGATGAAAATGTCTGCGAGTATGTAGAATCATGACTCAGTATGTTAGAACTGAATGTAAAACTGAGGATGAGTAACAAGGCAGTTGTTTCATATGAAATAAATTTTAGAAATTTAGCAGCTCAGACCTTGGGAAGATTACATTTATTTGTCAGTGGAAAAGTTTGTATTAGTGCATTTTCACAATTTTAACTCATTTGAGTAAAATTTTATTTTTAAAAAGGTGTAATTCTTGCATTAATAAATTATCAGATTAAATGAAACAGAAGACTAAACTAGAGACTAAACCAATTTAAATGTTTCCACTTAAAGTCTGAAAACTCTGACTGGATTTAGCTAAACTGGTAGGGATTGTCAAAAGACCCCACCAAAGTGAAATGACAGCCCACAATTTCTACTGCTTTTCATGTAATTTCAAACATCTGATTTAGTAAATTACTTCCATCTCAGCAACTTTGCTCCTGCAGGGATGTAAGATATTCCCAAATTTTACACAATTTGAAATGTTATTGTAAATTATACTTTGCAAAATTCTGTTCTTCTTCAGAATTCATATCAGTAGCAACATTATCTTTTGGAAGTGGCTATTGCTGAAAAATAGACCTGCAACAATGGAATTATCCAGATGTGAAAGACACTGAAAGAATCGCTAATTTATTTATGCATCCTAAATCCCCCTCACTCTCCATTTTGATATATATTTTCAATTGCCTGTTCAATTGCTTTGTTTTGGCCCTGACCCAGTAAAGCACTTTAATATGTTTGTCTTATAGATGTTTGGGGGCAACGTCTGACTAGGTACTTTCTATAAAATTCTCACCACAATAGTGAGTTGTTGTTGTAGTGGTGGCCAGTCAAATTACATATTGGTGTTTAAGTACATTAAGATGAAAATACTCTATTGCTTGTACAAAGGGAAACAGAGAGCCTTCTGTTCCCACACGGTCCTACTTCTGAATTTTTCTAAGATACAGTTGACTCCTCTTTCTTGACTGTTCCAAGTTTTCATCAGAATTCCAGAAAATTTGGAAGAAGATATCTTTTCTCTTTCTGAGCACAAATTATAGAATTAGTCTTCTCTTTAAAAATATATGGAACAAAAAATTGTTCCAGAAAATAAAAATGCAACTTCAAAAGAATATAAAAATACATGACCAGTAAAGAATTGGCCTGTAGCAGACTATTCCAGTAAGTTATAGAAAATAAGAAGAAAAGATTTTTAAATCCAGAAGGTTTCACAAGTGTCCAGAAACTATTCTATCATCTACAGCTCAAACCCCAAATCTTTCAAAATTAAATTAGTTTAACACTTTATACAGAGTTCAGAAGCTCTCTGCAAGGCTGTTGTCCTTTTTGTTCTTTTTTTAGGTTTCCCAATGCTGATTTATCTTTGTTTTGTTTTGTTTTGTTGTGTTTTTTAACTGGCTAGCTAGTGTAGAAAAATCCTCTAAAGTTTTTTATTTAAATTTTGTTTGTGATATTGTAAAAACTAATTTTAACTTCGGAATATGTTGATAACTTGGGTCTGACCAAACTGTTGCGCCTGACTGAAAACATGTCTTTCTCTGTTGGTATTCAAATAGATGTGATTTGAGGCAATGGTACTATGTAAAAAACCAAACAGCACTCCTCCCTCAAGAACAACCAACAGTTTAAGTCCAAGATTCAGCCAGGTTTTTGTTCCAGGCTTAGTCTTGCTTTTCTGTCTGTTGGAGAAAGCCAAAGTCTCACCTTACAACCTGGAAGGAAAGTCCTCCTGCAGGACACCAGAGGAAGACTCTTAGCGACAGGATATGTTCAATTTTATCCACGGTGATCTGTACTCTCAGATTACAGCTTTTCACACTTTCCTTGGGGTCCTTCTGTTCTTTGAGTGTCTGCAATTTTCTTCTTAATCACCTGCTTTAATGTCACATCTGATTTGGTTTCTCCCAAAAGTCAGCGTGTATCTGGAAATAAGGTTTTTCTCTCTATACAGATAAGTCACTTTCTCATAGCCATGACCCATTTGCTTTCCCTCCATTGCATACCCATTCTGGGAATTCCCAATCCTTAGTCATCTTAAACACAGCAGCAAGCTGGTCTAAGCACTTAAAAGCCAGCTTGTCCTTAAATAACTCAGATGAAAAGCTTTGAAACCATGATTCAGGATAGATGCCATCAAGAAAAGAAAGACATGATTGAAACAAGAAATAATTCTAGATTCAGTGTGAGAATCTGGCAGGTCTTTGCTATCTGCATACATACACACTCTGCCAAATGCAGTGCTTAAACTGTAAAGATATCTCATTGCAGCTGCTGAGGCATGAGTCCAAGCCATACTTTGCTTTTGTACCCAAAGATGCTCTCAGTCAGCTCAGCTGAGAGTATTTGGCCTTTAAGCCTAGAAATGAATACTGCCCACAGGACTCACTTCTGTGGCCACATTTATGGTAAACTGTTGGAGAACCTGTTCTGGTGACTCATCTACACCATGGAGACCAGCACATCTACTATGGGCACAATTATTTAGAATAAAAAGTCTTTGCTGACAAAATGAGATTATGAAAATTAACATGCAAAAATTATGAAAAAGATACCTGACATGGACCTATAATTATCCAAAATGAAATTAACTACATAAAATAGTGACCTTGTCTGAGGGCAGATGGTGAAGGATATGGGTCTTCAGTGCTGTGCCATTGACTCACTGCCGATGTGTCCTGGCAATCATGACAAGACCCAACAGACAGTGAAGAGGAACAGTCTTCCTTCGGCTGTAAGTACATCCAACTCTGAGTCCAGTCTAGAGTAAAGCTGTACACAGTAATTACAGTCTGTACCTTCTGTATGTAATCCATAAAAGCCTGTCATTGCAGTTTTGTTTGATTTTTCTTTCTGTGAAATCTACTTTTGTGTGTCTTTCTGCCTAGTGGCAGGGTTTCAAGAGGAAAGATGATGATTCATAACAGAGTACAGTCTGCTAAAAGGTGAAGAACATGGGTAAATACTCTCTGAAGCTCAGTAAGGAATTGAAAGTAGGTCTCCTACATCTGCAGTGAGTGCCCTAATTGCAATTCTATTGCAGGAATGGGGAGCATGTATGGTCTTTCAATAACATTATATTTTTCATTGAACTCAGCTAGATGGTTGTCCAGACAAGCTCAAAATAAATCTAGTATACCAGATCCATTGGAGATTTCACCGTAGTATGTGGATCCCAGCTAGACTCAGACATTAAAGAAATACCAAACCACTTAATTCTTATCTTCTGCTAAAATGATGGCACTTCTGTTTATGTACAGAGGCAGCACTCTGGACATCAGGGGAATTTTACAGGTGAAAATGTTGGCATCCACAGACTTCCAAATTGATTTTGACTCAGGAACTTAAATTCCACCCAAGTGTACCACTGTAGTCAGCAAAAACCTTCCATGAACAGTGTCTAAATGACTTGAACAACATATCACAGGAAGCCCTTGTTGGAGTATGAGATAGGACCAAGTAATTAATTAGCATCCTCACAACTGGATTCTTTTTCCTCCATGCAACAAGAGCAAGCATTTGTAGATGGCTCAAGAGCCCTTTGCAGTCATCAAGCTACTTATTTATGCAGCACTGAAAAATACTCAGTACAGTGAAGCAGATTCTCAACTACAAATGCATGTATTAGTCCAAGTAGAGGATGTTGGCTAATCAGAGAAGTAGTTAGGACATCAAAGTCCCCTGTCTTTTTCCATGGGAAAGCAGGTCAAAGTGGCTGAAGGGTTTTTTGAAACTACATCTTCTGACAACAGTTTTTAAACATTTATCATAAAGTTTCTGAGCACGCTGAAAGCCAGCCACGTCCTTGAGATGCTCTCCTGCTTTATGCTGAAGGAACACAGGAATTAGTAGAGGATCTGGCTATTTTTGCAACACATGCATTGTGGATGCCACGTAGTTCTTACAAAGGAGAACAAGAATCTGGTGTTTTCTATCATTCACGAATAGTCACTGCCAAAAATCTCGAGTAATTTATCTCAGTAGACTCATCTTCATCTCATCTCCCCTCCCATGATTAATCTTTCATTCCTCCTAAACTAATTGCTTGATTTTGCATGCAAATTTATCATAATTCCATTGCTCATGGCAAATCTGAACATAAGTGAACCTTGTCTATCTCAATATCTCTGTTGTGGTAGAGGGAGAAAGGACAAGACAAGAGAATTCCAGAGGGGAAGTCCAAAAACATATTGGGGAAAAATGCCAATAAAAAATCTTGAGTTCTTGTTTAAAAAAAAAAAAAAAGACACAGTGTTTATATTGGATCTGATCTTTTATTTCAAATAACAGACACAATCCAGAGTTCAACTACAGACCTGAATCTAAATAGTCAAAACTAATCTGTGTTCTGCTCTGTGGGTTTTGGTTCAGGTTCAATGCTAGTTCTGAGAACTAATCTCATTAAGATGAGTGTAGCAGCCAAAGATTTGCCCAAAATTTTCAAAGGCATTTGAGAACAATAGCAAATCCTACGGATTATTTGGTGGAACCACAGAGGAAGAATCTACGAGCTTGCATTCATGGATTCTTCAGGAAAAAGGACATAGCACTACTTAATCACTAGTTGTGATTGGGTTGCCAAATTCAGTTTTGTGCCCTGCTGGAACTCAAATAGGATCCACAGAGTCTGGTTTTCCCCAGAGGAACCTTGCCACTGACAGGTTCCAGTGTTATATCTCTAGTTCTGAACATACCCCTGCAACAGATGAACACCCAGCTAGATTCCTTCTTTCCTTCATTTCCCATCAGTCTCTAAAGACTAGTCCATAATATAATGGACATTAAAATGGACATTAGAGATAAAAAGAAAAAAAAGAAAAAAAAAATTACTTCACATTTGTTTTATGTACTTAGTGTTATAAATCACTATAATCCTGCGGAAAAAAAAAAAAAAAAATATATATATATATATATATATACATATATATATATATATAAACTTAGCCCTTTCCTGCAAAATTTGAATACAGTTTTACTCACCAGCTTCATCAAGTTCTCAGCTCAGCAGCAATCCCTGCATTTCTGCATTGTTATGAAGAGGAGGGCCTACTTTGCAGTGCTAAGGCACAATAAATATTATAATGTACTGAAAATCTGTATTTCCCCTACAGAATTTTTTATTTTAATATATTACAAAGGGGAAAAGGGGAAAAAAATGAATGTACATAATGAGGAAGTGGTGACACAGTAGGAGCTGGGAGACAAAACACAATCCTCAGCACACTGATTTTCCAGCCACTGCTGGGTGCTCCACAGCAGAATGGGAATTGATGTGAAGATGTGATGTGCAAGTTGGGCACAGCACAGAGGAAAACACAGAGAGCTGACAAAAAAGATTACCTTTCAGGCAGTGAAGGCCTGCTGAGATTACCTAAGCTGTTGTGGTACAAATTTGGTGAGGCTGTCCACTGCTCAAGAGCTCAGTCTCTGTGGAAGGACCAATCTACGGGCTGCAAAACCAATTCCCCAGGTTAATGGCATGAAGAAGGCAAACTGACTGCTGTGGATGCTGGGTGTGTTTGTACACCTCGCTCCTCTCTACATCTCTGCCATGTCAGCTCAGCTGTGGAGGATTGGTCTACTTCAGAGTCAGGCCAGGGATCAAATGAAGCACCATTTGTAAAGGTGCCCAGGAAATACTCTATCTCAGCTCTGTTTAGTCCCCTACAGTTTCCAGTGCTGGCGAGTCTGGAGATTTTAATGTGAATCTTGCATTATTTCAGTGCAATCAAAATGAAATACTTTGGAAAGCTTCATTTTGTGAAAAATTCTGAGATTTGGACTTGTTTCAATTTGGAGTGAATCCATATGTTAAGTTCTTGGAATTTCCTGTAGGAAATACCATTTTTCAACCAACTCAACTCCAGAGGGTAAGATGACGCTCATTGGCAGCAGAGCATGAAGGAGCCTCTGTGTCACCATCTTTGTTTTAGTTATTCTTCAGACAAATTTAAGTTTGCCAGGATTGTAAGTAAGAAGAGCCATTTATTTCATACAAATGGTAACTTCTAGGTGTTGTGGCTTTCAGTCTTTACCAGTCTTTTGTTTTCAAAGGCAAGAGGCAATTGCTAACCTACTTCAATCTTTCTCAAGTACAGCTGTAAAAAATTTACAGAGGTAAACCCAGAAAAGGCCATATTATCTGTGTTTCTTTATTTCTTAAAAGCAGAGTAGTTGCTTTTCAGTTTGGTCAAACTCTAAAACATATTCACAGGTGAGTTGAAATTGTTCCAAGAATGCCAAGTAATCACAAAGGTAATTTGAAGATTCATGAACAGTTTCTAAGGCAAGTGAGGAAGTCTTTATTTAGGATTAACCTTGCCCAGGCTGATGCTGGTGATAGGTTGCATTCTTGAGGTCCTTTGGGATGAAGGCACTAAGCAACTGGAACAATTATATGCAGTATGGAAATATCTGCTTTACACATAGATTGGCAGATATTGTACTCTCATGTCTGAATATATTTCTCCATACTGGTTCAGCTCATAACTTATTATGAACATTTTCTATTCTTTCTTGCTAGCATATGTCTGCTTTTATCTCATCCATTACTGGCACATGTATCCTCACAACATAATACCATAGCGGCCATTTTACTATAACAGATGGGCAAGAGGATTATTTGTCTTGATACTTCATTCAGAAACCACGTTTGTTTATATTTTGTATCAACATTAGAAAGCTTTTCAACCAATGGGGTTTTTTTTCTGAGTTTATTTTATTTTATTTTATTTTTTAGTGATCCAAAAAGGCGTATTCTTTTTTTTTTTCTACTCCAAGAACAGAATGATAGCACTGCCTGGGGGTTACCCATAGCACTATGCTAACTTCTAATGCAAATCAAACACAAAGGCTGATGAAGAAGAGATGCAAAATTGCTACTGTACCATTGGAAATAAAACTTAAACGTGAAATTCAAAGACTGTATGCTTGATAATGCAAAGAAGGAAAAAAAAAAAAAAGAACTATTAGGAACAAAAAAGCTGTCAGAAATAATCAAAACTGGGGGGGGGGGAAGCAGCAGATTCCCTACAAATCAAAATGGATTTTGAGATTTATCAGATAGAATTTTGGGGTAATTTTATACTAAATTCAAACAGACAAAGAAAGTAGGGAACAGTTCACTGCTTTGGGGAGGAAGATACAGTATAGGGCATGGGGCTTCTGACTGAATATAACTATATGTGGTTTATCTCTTTCTTCCTTTGGAATGCTGAAAGTTTATGCTTCAGGTATGGATGACCTGATCATTTCTTAAATGCTCTTCATAGTGAACAGAGTTATTGTCTCTCTAAATTGAACGTGGGACCTTCCTTGGACTTGCCTTGTTCAGGATTTCACCCTTTTAGCAATCACTGTACGATATAAAGGTAGATTACTGTGCTTAACATGTATCTGTAAAAAGGGATTCATATTCCTAGAGCTTGCAGTCCTCACTGAATACATAAATCAACGGAAAGTTCTACTGTCCAGGTAATAGTATGTCTGGAATCTAGCATTGGGGATTGATATCCCTTAGGTTAAACAACTGACACTAATTGAAAGAGCAAAATCTGGATTGAGATGCATAAATTTAAAGTTAATATGTTGCAGAAACCTCCAATTTGGGATTAGATAAGCCAAATTTTCCACTTTCTAGATTGGAACCAAAGTCAGAAATTTTATTATCTCTGATCCTAGGTGTTCATTTATAGTAATTTCTATGTAACTACAACTAAAACCCCTTTTTGAGTTTATTCGGTTCATGAAAATATGGAGACTGCATTGCTCAGCATCATTACTGAGAAGTACACTGCAAAATCATTGATGACTGATATCAGTGACCCTTAACATAGAGATGCTAAATTTGGATTCAGATGCCCATCAAGAGAAATTTAGGAACGTCTAGAAAAGTTTAAAATGTCTACACAGACAATTTAATCATACTCTACAGGTCCATGGGGGGTTTCTCCATAAATTTATATAAAAACTAAGACTGGAAACATGCTAACCTATACTTTACAGGGCACCATTCCTTTCTATACATACAAGAGAGAAAGGGAATATGTTTGTTTGATTTTGCTGTTTTCTTATACAGAACAAGTCAACCAGAGGGTAGAAAAAGCAAAGCACCTGCATTTATAAATTATACAGAGATTTTCCTTAGTGAAGAATTTCCAACATTCAGCTTACTGAGCTCTACCATGTGAATATTTGGAATACACAGCAAATAAAATTTGTTAGCAAAGTATGATAAAGCAATGAAGTAGGCTGCAATTTTATTTTCTTGATGACATCACTATAACAGATAATAAAAAACCCTCAATATTTTTACATTTTCCCTCATTTGTTTTGTCTAGTTTTAGGTCTTTAGTGGGCATTGAAACAAACATATGTGAATCTAAGTATTGATACTACTAAACTTCTGAATGTTGCTATTCCCCTGACATGCCAATTACTTCTAGAAAGTTTGGGTTATCTAAAAATGTTTCTGTTTGATTCATCTTCTCCCCCAACCTTTTCTGATTTTCTGGATTTTCTGGTTATTCAACTGAGCACAAATTGCTGTTCATACAGATGCACTGCCATGATTTCTGATTTGCAGGCTGTCACTCCCATTAATAACCTACTAGGCTGTCATGCTGTCATTCCTTGTTGCTGCAACGATTTGTTTCAAACATAGGGGCTGATTCATGAAGAATAAAAAAAGCAGTTGTCCTGTTTTACAGGAACCTCAAAATATTTATGCAGAAAATGTGTGAAAAGCACACACACTACTTTTAACCTGAAGAATGTTATTGCCAAATACCCAGCTTGTTTTCCTGAGAGGAAAGAGAAAGAATATAGACTGGATTCTCCACTCAATTTTTTCTATATGAAAGCATAAATTTTTTCTATATGAAAACATAATGCTTTTAATAAAATCTTTCCCTTGTAAAATACCCTGAGTTCAGTTCCAGAGCTGGATGATAACTCCCCAGGATGATGCAATGGCTTAAAAACTGATATCAAAGCTGGTTTTAGAGATTTTTTTTATTTCTCATCCTGTCTTTCCCAGAAGTATTAATGGCAGCTATCTTAACAACAAAAGAGAAAAATATATCAGTGTTCTTCAGACTTTTGTTTTTCTTTCCTGATTCAGAAGTACTTGGTCAAATTTCAGTCTTAGGGATACTGGTGTAGCCTCATTGCCTCTTATAGACTTGTGCTTTTGGAAAAGAGAAAACAACATGGCCCACTGGATTCATTCTTCAATATCCCTCTATATTGCTGGGCTACTGCATGACTGGGAAAGGTCACATAATTTTGGGGAACGGCAAAACTTTGCTGATGAATAAACTAGCATGCACATCCACGCAAAGCAGAAAATGAACCAGGACTGAACCAAAACGTACAGAGGTTTTGACCCATCTGCAGGTGTCTGGGCACTCCCCTCACCCTGTGGCTTGGAGTCAAACAGCTCATTTGGCAGGCGATGCTGGCGACTGTGGGAGAGCAGAGCAGATCCCCTTCGCTGTGCTTGCCCCCCCCAGCCCTTCCCAGTGCAGTGTGGGCATCGTGCTGGGATGTGGGGCCAGCCAGCCCTCTCTTGAAACACCTTGTCCCGGCATTCACCATTCAGCTCACATACCCGCAGCATTTCAAGGAGCTGGAGCTGCCAGTGTCTGAGTTCTTGCACTTTTTCCACCGCCAAGGCCTGACGGTTGGCACATCTCCCAAAGAAACATGCAGAAGAAAGTTTCTGAAGAAGGAAAAGAAATAAGAGAACAACATAGGATGCTAATGTAAATCAAAACTGGGAGAGGAGGTGAATGCGGAGGCTGTTTGGATCTCAGCTGCAGTGCCGGCTTCTAGTTTCCCATTTTTCCCCTGTAATCCCTAAACTGTTTCTCTCCAGCCCAGACCTGTGCTATTCGAGCAAGTTTCTGCTCCCCTTCCCCTCCTCTCCCCACGCTGCTTTCTGCCTGCTCCAAGTACTGCCTACAGATGGCTGCTAATGAGCGAACTACTTTAAAATACCTACTTAAAAATACTTAAATTATTAGTCTGACTTTGTACACTGTAATTTAATCCAATATTTTAAAGAGGCAGCCTCCCAATTACAGCATTATTGTTATCTTCTGTAAGGCTTACACATTAACCCACTTGAAAATTTGTCCCTGCCAAACACTATCATCAGTCAGTCCCAAACCTGTCAATGCCATAGTATTTCCTAATTTGATGTTTAATTAATGAAGTACTATAGCAACAGGTTCTTTCTCTCCTTTTTTAATTTGATCTCCATGGCATTATAGGAACCTAAAGTTTCCACTAGGCATATATTCCTACCGTTTCCTTGTCAGAGGAAATGTATATTCATTTTAAACTTGCGGAGGCAATTACAGTAGCCACCAGTTGCCTACAGCAGCTAATCAAAGTGATAACCTGCAAGTTCTCAACTCCCCATGAGACAGTCCACTTGCCTCCAGCTGATGAATGCCAAAAGAGTAGCATGGGCCTAACAGTAATGACACCGTAATCTAAGAGAAGTTTTTAACTAACCCATGGTTTTATAAAGACCCTATTAACATCTCATAAAAAGAGGTCTAGATAAAACATTCTAATAAGATTTTTTTTTAAAGGGAAATACCAGTGCTGATGTAAATGTCTGTTGTAAATTATTAAGCTGGTATTTGCCTATTTGTAACCTTTGCACCTCTCATGGTGTGAAAAGTGATGAAGTCTTCCCTGAGTGTTTTCAAGTGTGCAACTAACCCCTGACTAGTATGCTGTCACATACTTGTCCATGTCCAGCCACACAGTCAAGCACATGCTTCATCTTAAACAAATGCACAATTCCATAAATTTCAAAAGGATTCGGGGACTTGAAGTTAAATGTATAGAAGCACTGCAGAAAAGTGCACTATTATGCTACTGAAAAGTAGTATCCCAGATTGCTAGTTTACATATTAATTATGTTGCCTACAACTGCAATAAGCAAAGCAAATTTTAGAAGTAGAAGAAAACAACATTTATAAATAGCTCAAATCATTTTCTAGCAGAAAGAATTCACCACACTAGTAGGAAACCTTTAGGTTCTTCTGCATGACCAGTCCTTCACTTTTGCTGGAATTGTATTATTTAGAACACAGACATGTTTGGCAACAATATCACCCTCTCCACAATCTGCCACTGAATTAGTGACAAAAACGGCATGAAAGATACACACTATATATCTTTTTTATCCCACTGGTGTATTTCAGAGTTCAGTGCATAGAAATGCAAAGAGAATAAAGATTTGAAGGCTACTTCTCAGACCTTTACTTGAGTCAATGTCATAGATGTTGCAACCAAACAAAACTACAGCTTCATGATTTTATTAAAATTCTCTAAAAAACAAACAACAACAAAAAAAACCCCACCACAGAAACCCCTTCCCCTTGACATGTAAAAGCTACCCATATGAAGAAATTCTTGTGGCTCTGCTGTTACTCTAGTTATTAAATCTGAAGTTTCTCTTTAAGGCTTCCAGCCAGGTTTTGACACTGGATTTTGGGATATTCTAATTAGCTGCGGTCCCAAAGGAGGTGTTTCTGGCTTCTTCCCTGCATAGTCAGGAGTCCTGGAGGACTCCAGGCTGCAGGCTGCAAGGAGAGTGGGTAAGGTTAGTACATTTCCTACCCATGTCGCTCTCATCATCCAGGGAATGGACTTATGCTCTACCATTTCCTGGTCTCATTAAAAAGTTGGTTTGCTTTTAAAGGCTGCAGTTTCCATTTTTTAGGGCTGTCACCACCTGCAGCGGCCATTTCATGCTTTGAAAGACACACGTCATCATGCTATTATTATTACTTGCTTGCGCCAGGACTCAAAGGACCTGAACAAGGCCAGCCCAGTAGCTCAGAGTACTTCTCCGCAATAGTGAAAGAGGTGATCTCCATCTCAGGAGCTCAGGCAATACCCAGCTCAAAGATCACACCAACTCAGTCATGTAAGCAAACCCAGTTGTTTTCCCATAGCAAATGTGAGGACAAATAGTTTATCTTAATTTGAAAAATCAAGATTAAAAAAATCTTCCAGCACATTTCTCTCCAAACAGCACCAAGACAGAGAGGGTATTCCTCAGCTGCAGTCATGCCCAGTCAGGGCCAGCCTGTGTGCTCAGCCCTCCTCCCGCACCAGGGAGGCAAAAACAGTGGTGAGGGGATGAGTGATGGTCCCCGGTTCACCGTCCAGGGCATGCACTCATCCTCTGCAGAGAGTTGCCTGGGGAAGCTTATGCCTGGCACCAGGGCTGCTCTGCTTGCTAAAACACTCCTGAAGAGGGTCTGTTTGTGACAAAAAGGACATATAACTTTAACATTTTAGTGACAGATATTTTCATTTTTTAAGAGATTACAACAGACTGAAATAACTGGGAATAATGGGCAGAGGGCAGGTATGGTAGAAAAAATGAAATTACAAACCCTTTAATAAACAGATAGCAGGCATCCTTACAGGAGCAGATACATATTACACATGTACACATCTTTTCACCAGTGGCCCCCAGTACACCAGCAATATCTGAAGCCCAGAAACTCTTTGCCTGTCAAACTTTCATGAGTTTTGAATTTGTCTAGGAGCTCATGATAGGCCTGGCTATGAATTCACGTTTAGCAAGAGAAGCATCTTGTGAGAGACCCCCATCTGATGGGATGATATGCTGAGACACTAAACATTTTTTTATTTCAGTAGGAGCTGTGCATGTCTGTGCCAAGGCTTCCCTCAGTTCTTGTCTCCAAATATGCCTGACAGCTCAAGAAGATAACTAGTGGAAAGCAAGGTTCAACCTCACATTTTTTTTCTATTTCCCCAGGTTCCACCAGTGTTGGATACAATTACAGCACAGTGGGAAAATCATATAGAAAGACACTTTTTTACTCAATAGTCCTGTTTCCTGTTCATGACCACAGCCAGCACCAAGGAATTTCTGCAGATTTTGAAAGCAAAAGCACATTTCTAAAATTTTTCATCCTCTCAGCAAAACATGCTAGAGCTCACATATCAGGAGGACAGTCTGGTTAATTTGGGAAAAGAAGCTTAGAATTGCCTGGAAAGTGGGGTAATATTTCCTTGAAGATCTTAACATTTGTTTTTTGCTTTCCAAACGTCAGCAGCACAAATATACATAAAGACTCAGAACTGCAAACTTCAAAATGTTTTGATTTAGCTCTTGAGATAATGGTTAGCTGAATTCTAACTACAGGACCAAACCTTCTTCTTATAAACATTTTACATTAAATATAAGAAGGTTGTATATTTGGAGCCATGAGACAAATCCGAAGATAAATTATTAGTAAAACAGGCAGAATTTGCCCTGTGTAATCTCTGTTACAAATAATGACTCCAAGTAAGGAATGGATTTCCTTTCTATGCTCACAGGAACACCTTTTGTAAACTGTATACATTTAATCCAAGAGACAATAACCAAAATCATTCTCATATTTCTACAGGCACTTTTCATAATCAAGTTTAAAGTTTCTCACTTTAGAAAGTATGGAGTAAGATACTCACCCTCTATATTTCAGATATCTATTGAAATAAGATGGTGCTCTTAAAATCTGATTTCATTTTCCTCCAATAGCACAGAGAGATGACACCTAACGGATGATACTAGCTGTCAGCTTTACGCAACCATATCTGTAGGCTTCAGACAATTATCTATAATCAATAGCTGTAGCATCATGGTAATAAAATTATAGTACTTACATATAATTACACTTATGTTCAAATATATCCAGTTCCATTCAGAGCATATATCAATGGAGTAAATCTTGGTAAGTCAGTAATTCTCCATAGAAAGGAGGGAAGGTCAGATCTGTGTTTTCCAAGAAATTTAGCTCAGAAAAAACTTTCCTTTCCAGCTAACCTTCTAATATTGTCATCCTTTCAGATTTTAGAAGAAACTGCTCTGGGTAAAGTCTTTGCAGAAGTACCCCTGCTAATCCTACACACATAAATCTTCATTTTTCTACTAAATAAAATCCTTAAAATTATAGATATATGAATGAGCATAACATAGTTTATCACATGCTTATTCTGTTTCTTAAGGTCAGAAATTAGTGGATACTCTTGGATTCACAAATTCTTGTAAAGCCACTAAGATGAATTTTTCATGTCAGTATAAAAATAGGCCTGTATTATATTTTTCATTTTGTGTTCTCCCCATTCAGTTTGAATATGCTGCCTCTCTCTGCTCCATTTCTGTTCTCCTTCTGCTCTTTCATTTCCTGGTCCTCTATTCACTGCAGCTTTCTCCTTTAATTTTCTCTCCTCCTACTACTTTTTGATTCTTAGCATCGATGTTGAAGATAGATAGTATTCTGTGCTGAAAAGATGTTTGCATTGGTGTAAAAAAGACTTCTGCTCTATTACTTTTTTCCCCCATATAAAGACACTGTAATACCTTGGCTGTATTACAGATGCTGATTTCAGTAGTTATAGGATTTTTTTCCTTCATAATGAAATACTGAGTCCTAGTCACCCTGCTGTTAGGAAAGTAAAAAAAAAACCACCCTTAAAAAAATCCTAATATGCAGGTATCTGGACATGTTTCCCACAGGTCACTACTGCTGTTCAAGTACATTAAAAAACAGATCTGTGCAAGCAGCGACAGGTAGGAAATGAAAGGCATTATAAAAGGACTGACAGGATCAGTCCTTTTTTCTTTATGTGTGAAGGCTCTTGCCAAAAGTTTCTCCTATTTCTAGAAGAAGCAGCTTTCTCAAAAAGTGCACTGTTTGTAGTAAAAGTTCCACATTTCTGAAATTTTCATTATAAAGAACATATCTTAATCACAAATTTTACACAGAAATCCATAATTTTTCCTAGCCACCACAACCTGCAGCTGAGAAAACTAAAGTGATGATCATTGATGGAGAAGCTGGTTTGGGTGTGCCTATGAAGAAGCCAGTTCTGTTGTTCCTATAGGCATTTCCAAGTCAGTTTTAAACCAGCTAGCTTTGTCCTGCTGGCAGTACAAAGACCTCTCACCTTCTCCTGCAGCTTTTACAACTTGCCCAGGATTTGGTGCTGCAAATGTGGCAGTACTAGCAGGACACAGGGCAGCATGGGCTGCAGCCAGACTGCACCAAATGCGTGCCTCCTGTGGGCCCCACTGGGTTGAGAGAGAAGATGTTCTCATTCTGGAAATTATGAGGGCAGACAAGCTTACCTACAGGGTGCTTTCAAAAGCCATAGAGTGGGGGCTCCTTTTGCAAATTGTCCTGATTCTCACTGAGAAAACTGACCCTGACCTGGTCTGGGGAGTGAGGGTCACTCTGATAACCCCTAAGACAGATCTCAGTTGAATAACATCAAATCTGCAGTATTTCCTGAAACTGCAACACAGCGCTATTATCTAAGTGGGTTTAGGTGTTTAAAGCCTACAAATAGTCACTTTGGGCAAAGATTTCCTTTGGGGAAAATAGGTCGTGTTCTGAAAGCCAAGGATAGTCAGAAGATGGTCAGCATCTCTTAGGAAATGGCCTATAATTCCTTAAGTGCTAGCTAAAGAAATAATGTACAGTTGGAGAAAAAAATAGAGCTGTCATAACCTGAAAGATCTGATTTATGAGAGATTTTTGTTTTCTTTTCTCTTTTCTCTCTTTTTTGCTAACTAGAGTTAAAAACAAGGTAATTGCACCATAATTATAACTTTGATTAACTCTCTCTGAAGACAAAAAATGTTCTATGTAGGTCATTTACTCATGCCTAAGTTTATCAAAACAGACTTATATCAGGATAATATCAATTAAAAATAATCTGTGGCATGTGCACACAAAATCTGCGACTGTTTCAGTTATTGTCACTAATCACTTATATATTTCACTATAAACTCTTTATAAATTATGTTTATTATATTATAATTAGTAATACTAACAGTGCATAATATCAATAAGGTCATTAAATATGTAAACAATAAATAATAGTAATATTAATGCCACCAAGCAGCAATGCTTGACAGCATCATGTATATTCAGTCAGCCTACAACTATATTTCTCTGCACTTCAACGGCCAGACATGGAACGGTGCCAGTCACCGGTTTAATGAACATCAAGGCGAGTGCAGAAGTAGAAAAGTTAGCATTTGGTTTAAAAGAAAAAAATGAAAAGCTAACAAAAGAAGTGTATTCTAACTTTTATATAATTACAGGAGAAGATGTGGACTTTTTGGATCTTTTTACCACTGCAGTTCCACATGCCCATCCCCTTTTCCTGGACAAGCAGTGAGACCAAGCTTCCCTGTTGTAATATCCAAACTGGTGAACCTAGCTAGAGCTGGAGTGATAGATTTGACCACTAGACTGCTTAAGAATAAAACAGAGACAAACACTGAAGCACTAAAAGGTAAGCAGGTGGATCCCTGACATTGGATAATTCCTTTTTTTTTTTTTCATGCTTCCTTTGAAGAGGGGCAAGGTGGGTTGTTTTGGCTGTTGTTTTTTTTTTTTTTTTTCCTAATGGGAGTTCTGCATTCTGCACAGATTTGTTATCTGTTGAATTTGGCTCGAATTATTGAAGAGACCAGTTACAGACCGAAGGAAAACAAATTATTTGCAAACCAATGGAAACCTTGTAGAAGCATTGCATTAAGTGCTATATTGACTTTACCTCTTCAGGTAGAGAGGGTGTATAAAGATGCCTTTATACTTATAGATCAATATGAAGTGTTTCAATTTCCTTGTCTCTCCATCTTAGAAGATTAGAAATTTGTTATTAAATGAAAATGGAAACTATTTGTTGAAGAAAGGGCAACATCACCTTTTTGCCATGACCAGGATGGCACGTTGAGAGGGACTGTGCACTTGTTAACATTTGGCATGTGATTCTGAAGTAAACTTGCTTTTTTAAAACTGCCTTGATTTGTCCATTTATTCCAGACCCCAAGCAAATCCATGGGATTTTCTTTTTCCAGACTTTTCTTCCCATGTGTCCCGAATGAATGACCTTTGTTCTTTCAGCCCTCATTGCTTGCTATACTGGAAATTCTCCACTGCTATAGATTGGCTCCTCCATAAGATTCAGCCTCACATCAAATGCCCAGAACTGCACCACTGTGGAGGTGCTAATGGGGTTTTTGGTCACTTGGCAATTAACGTTTCCAACAGTGTGAGTATCTGAGGAGCTTTTAGGGGAATCCTATAACATTTAATGCAGAATTAAACATTTTAACAAGAAACACTTCAGCTATTCTGCACCCAGGCTACTTGTGACACGTTGCTGGACACAGCTAAACTCAATATAACAACATTAACTGAATCCCAAAAAATCTTGTATGTTGTTTTTCTCTGCTTAACAGCAATGGCAAGTATAGAAATTCTGGTCCATGATGATAGTAACAATTTCATATCTGATAAGTTCAGTTAAGATTGCCTTCAGCTGCATTACCATCCTGGGCAAAATGATGTATGCTATCTTGTCCTACAAAGGGTATATGACCATACAGCATAAAAGCCGCTACTCCAGGCCTGTCAACACAAACTCCCAGTACTGGCTTACTGCTTTCATGACCAGACCTTAACATTTGAGATCCACTGTGATGAGAAGACTAGAGATCTTGGTGGACAACAATCTGACCATGAGCCAGCAATGCACTCTTGCAGCAAAGAAGGACAATAGCATCCTGGGATGCGTTAGGAAGAGTGTTGCCAGCAGGTCAAGAGCCCTCTCGTCAGCACTGGAGAGGCACATCTGGAGTTCTGGGATCCCTAACACAAGTGAGGCATGGACATACTGGAGCCAGTCCAGTGAAGGGCCAATAAGTGATTAAGGGACTGGAACACCTTTCATATGAGGAAAGGCTGAGAGAGATGGGAGTCTTAATCCTGGAGAAGAGAAGGCTCAGGAGGATCTTATCAATGTGTATAACTACCTCAAGGAAAGGAATGAAGAGGAGAGCGCCAGACAGTCCTCTGTAGTGCCCAAGGACAGGAAAAGAGGCAATGAGCACAAATTAAAATATTGGAAACTCACTGTGAATACTAGAAAATACTTTTTTCTTGTGAGGATGATAAAACTTTGTAAGAGTTTGCATAGAGAGGTTGTGAAGTGTCCAATCTTGAAGATATTCAAAACCCTATTGGGTATGATTCTGGGCAGCTTACCTTTGCTGCCCATGCTTGAACAGTGGAGTTAGACTAGATGATCTCAAGACGTCCCTTCCGATCTAAACAATTCTGTGATTCTACAAAATTTCTCAGGCTGAGGAAGAAATGAAACTTGAGAGAACGTCAGTCCTCTCATGGAGTAATGAGGTAAAATGCTGTGCTGCTGCAAAACAGTATATTTATAGGCTGAAGAGGAAATGTTCCCATGCCTTAAAGTTTAAACCTATGCAGTTCTTTACATTTCCTATTTCTTAGCATTCCTGCACATCATGACTACTGTTGTGGATCCCATTCTGAGGTTTTAGTTCTCTCCACTTAGTGTAGGAGGAAATATGCATGTCCATCTCAATGCTATGGATCCTCTAGGTAGCTGGACATCTGAATTATAGGATTTCATTCTGGAAATTGTTCAGGCTGCTACAAAATGGCCATATGCATCTAGTCATTCTGCTGCTTCAGAACACATGAACAGTAGGTCCTCTGAGACAAGATGAGGACAGGCTACATCTTTCACACCACATATCTCATATTTTAGTCATCAGCATTGACCTGTTCTTGGCAGCCAGGGCTGACCAATGCAGCAGGAATACTTCACATGATAAGGAGTAACACTAGCAAGTAGCAGGCACACCCAGGCTAGCTAAGATTATGGATGAAAATTAAAATATTTGGATTAGCATGATCTGCTGATGAAAGGCATCGTGAAATCAACTTTTCAATACAGAATGCAGTTACAAGATCATTGCTCCAGACTAACTAAAAGCACTACAACTGAAATTGTTTAGGATCATATGTCTGCTCTTCTCAGCACTGTCTATCAAGGTGGTACAATGTAAGAGAGAACAGTTCTCAGATGCAATCCAAATATTGCCAAATTCTTTCTCATAATTTGACTTTATTAATAACTTAATTAAAAATAATTAAAAGCTCTAACCTTTTCCTTGAGACTGGATGTTCACTCCACACTTCTCCTTAAGAGTGCTTGTTTCAACATAAGAGCTATTTAACAAATATTGTTTATCACCCCATCCCAGGACCTCTTTGTTTCCATTTGACTGACCCTTGTGTTACAACAGGTGAGCTCCAAGATCCACTTCATCTATTTTTTAACGCTGAACTTTGGCAGAGTTCAGAGACAGTTTTAGGTCTCCAGAAAAGGTAATTTCATTTCTTTTAGATTAAATTTTTCAAGCACATTCTCTTTGTTTTCCTGTTCTAGCAAGATTTTCTGTTCAAAATGGACATGAAAAAAACTTCTTTCTTTTCTTTTATTTTGCTATTTCATCATTTTGCCCATATTCTGTTTCTCTGGCTGCAGACAGTCTCATCTTTTCTGGCCCTCTGCTTGTCAGCCTCTCACTTTCAAATGCAGAGACCTCCTTCATTCTCTCACTAGAAATATGAAGCTAGATGTTTAACATACGGATCTTTGAAAGTGCTGGGCACCCTCTAACAGACAGTGATAGATCTTCCCTAGTTTCTACTGGAGTTGAATTTCCTTGGCACCTTCTACTATCATGCCTGTATACTTAGGGCTTTTCCATTTTGGAGCTCAGCCTTCACTACCTTTCAACACCTCTCTTGTTTCTGAGGACTGTCTTTCGTGCAGTTCCCATTGCTCTCTTTCAGTCTGCTTAAAATGCTATCTTTAGCTGTCTTCAATTTTAGCAGACTCCAATTTTGCTTGAAAACCTAAATCAGACATTAGCGGTCAAGATACACACGAGCATAAACATCAGAAAGGAGAAACACATTTGATATTCCAGGCTGCAACTGGAATGCGCCTCAGTTTCTGAGTGTGATGACTGCTCCCACTTAACCAGAGGTAAACAAAGAACAGAGTTGTGTGAACAGGATATAGAGATTCTGCCTTGTAGTGCACCAAAACCCTAATAATGCGGATTAGAATAACATAGCTACATTGCTTGCTTTTTCCTCACAAATTCCTAGTTTGAAACCCCAAAAGTTCTGATCTTGAATTCCACGCTCATTTCTAGAATAACATCAGTATGAAAGCAGGACCATGGAAATAAGATTTTTCCTTACAGCTGATCAATAGAGGGCATAATTAAGGACTGTAGGCTGAATCCTCAACCAAGGTAATTCACAGTGATTTACTCCACCTGCAAATCTGACTCACAACACGGAACTGTTGTTGTTAAAATGCTAAATCACTCCAACCAAGACAGAAAAACTGTATTCTGGTCTTACTTTCCCATTTGTACTTCTCTGAATTTTCCTTGATTTGAATGTCTATCCCTCACGAGATGGAGGCAACCATTTCCTGAAAGAAAGCGAAAGTCAATTTTAATACAGGGTCTGCTTGATCCCTCAAAACAGGTCAAAGTTGGGATAATTATGGGTATCTGACTGATGTTCAGATGCTTACATTCCCTGATGAATCCATAGCTAACTCTATGTGATGGAAATATCTCAGATTATTCCTGTGTTTGCCAGCTTGCAGTGTCATTCCAGATGGCAAACACAAAAATAGCATGAAAAAAATTCTTTCTGAAATTCAGGCTCTAAAAGGGTTTTGTTAATCCTACAACAGATTTTCCAAGATGTTCAAACTGTCCATTCCTTACTAACATAAAACAACCCGACAGGAGTACCATGTAAAACCACTGTTATAGTAAATTTCAGGCCATTACTAATTTCATTACTGGCTACTACTAAAGTATATTTATTTCTTCATCACTCCTCTAAGAAATCTACCTCTGTTACATTTTGTTCTTTGCTTGATACTACTTTCATTAGAGTAGGAGTATCTTTAGAGCAATAGAATTGTAAAGGTCTCAGTTGTTAACATGAAAGTGGAACTGCTTAAATTTGATTACTGTGTTTAATGAAGTGTCACATTTATTTACAAGATGACATGATGAATCACATTACAGTTATTATAAATCAGCTTATAAGAATGGACAAATGGTTCAATAAAGCAATGGATTTACAAATCTAAGATGAACGCATTTGGGTTCCTTGTCATATTTCCCTTTAAAAAAAATGGCAGTCCACGATTTGCTTTAGCCCAGGAGCTAAATTGGCAATTTGCTTAAAAAAAAAAAAAAAGCAGAGAGAGAGAAGGAGAAGGAAGAGAGGGTTTGCATTTCATTTTGTACTATACTTTCTGTCTCACTGACCAAAAATGTCAGATCATGCACATGGGCAAATCCAGTCCACCTCAACATGTTTGTTAACCTTAGAGTCACACATATGTGTTATTTCCTTCCCCTTCTAATGCAGTTGTGTCCCACCCTTATCAGAAGACCTGTCCCATATCTGTACCAGACACATTATGTCCCAACAAAAATTGCTTTGCCTGTCTCCTACATTTGCCTTTATGCTGAGCCTTAAACTGGAGTTCAAATTACCCCCAAGAGCATCAGTCCTAAGATTAAAATAAAATTGTATCTTCTTGCCTTTTGACACTTCAGCTCCTTGCCTTGTGTGACAACAGTGATGTGAGTTGCCCAAAGCCTGAAGAAAATCAAAAAGTAAATAAGCATTCATCTAGCTCCCCCTTCCCTCTCCCGCCTTGGAGTCTTCATTAAGAAGGTCTTAGTTCACTTCCATATGAAGGAAATTGGCTCATTTGTGTGCTGTTCTTTGTCCCTCTCTCTGCCTGACTTGCAAAGGAATTTGTTTGAAACATTTTTTTTCAGTGCATTTCTGTTTATTTGTGTTTGCCCTGCAGAAATGCTAATGCAGGTTCATTGCATTAAACAGGCCTGATAACGTCTGAGTGCACTCACATATGTGTAGGCTGAAAAACAGCCACATCCTGTGAAGGAGGGGGACGGAGAAAGCCATGTGTGTGTTTTGGGGTGTGCTGTGCATTGTAGGGGGGAGGCTTCCAAGTGGTAGAGCTCAGGCTTTCATGGCACATCTGCATTTCGCCCTGTTTGAGTGACAGGTGTACATGGATGCCACATCGGCTGCCAATATGTTATGAGACCATGGTAACAATCGCTCATCTCTGGGGAGCTATGCTGCCTCGTTCCTCACTATCAGACATGAAAGAAATAATTTCAGGTGCCAGAAAAGGAACTGTGATAAAAGAAAACATTTCGGCTTTCATGGCACTGGAGTTTGCCCTGAGGCAACAGCTTTGATAAAAAAAGTGTCTCTTTCTTTACATTCACAATTAATCCATGATTATCTACAAGCAATCCTTTGGCCTATAGGATACTGACAGAAAAGTTGTTTTTCTTTTTTTTTTTTTTAATTCCTTGTACACTTCACCTCTGTTTTTTCCTGCTACATGCACCTATTGTATCACACAAATCTTCAAACCCTGCTGAAGCTAGAGACAGATTCCCACCCCCACTTTAGGGAGTTATGTAGATATCAGACATATCTGTGTAGCTATTGTTAGCTGAAGTATTAACATATAATGTTTCTTCAGTTGTATATTTAAGAAAGATATGAAAGAGAGCTATTATACCACATGGAAAGGTGAACCAATCCCTCTGCAGTGTTCTGTGTCATCAGCCAAAAGAAAATCTTGGTGTATTTCTAAGAGCAAAACAATGAGCTTCATTCAGGATGCAATATTATTCCTCTCTGCAGGAGTTCACTTTTTCTTGATATTGGCTGGATACAGCATTTACTGTGTCCATCTGATATTGATAAGACCATGATTCACTGCTGAGGTCAGGCCCTACCCAATGGACATGCAGGGTCACAGTGTAAAACAAATAGCACTGGAGTTTTGATCCAGGCAACGTTAATTCTACCTTGGGCCTCCATGAGCACTGGGGGCACGCAGCCTCCTCCATAAAGAAGTCTTCACTGCTCAACACTGTGGGAGACTTATGGTGCCATTCATATGGCAGTCATTCTCCACCTACCAGTGTGGACACCTGACACCCTCAAAGGAAGAGAGGGTCTCTGGGGTGTCCAAGGCACAGATGCCTCTGTGCAAGTACATGTATACATGAACACAAATATTATATGTATAGCTGGGCTGACCATGGATCCTCTGCTTGTAGATGGCAGCATGGCACAGCAAGCCCCACCTCGTCCTGGGGAGTGTCTGGACCTCCCATACCATGCAGATTCTTCAGGCACCCTGAGATCCATGCTGGGGATCCTTTTCGGGGCTTGTACAGGTAAGACAATGCCTGACATTAAGGAGGTCCAAAATCACAGAGGAAATGGCTGACCAGAAATTATTTTGGGCACAAACCCTTGTGGCACAGGTCCAGTGCCTCCTCCTTCTCAGGCCTGTCCTCCCATGTCCCAGGCCACCCCTCCTTGCCCCTCGCTCCTGACATTAAATGCAAGCATCAGCTGGTGCACAATCCCACACAGGCCACGCACAGCTGTGCACAGGGCCAAGCTCTGGTCTGCCCAGTCAGTAAGAAAACACTGGAAATACAAAGTGTCTTGGGTAGTGACTCAGTCCCTCTTTGGGATCACACAGAAAATGCATGTCTCTGGAGCTGACTCAGGTGGCAAAGAGTCTGCAGAGCTATGGCATGACACAGTGCTGTCCTCCTTTGGTGGGGAAGCCTTCATATCCTCTGAAATGTCTAGCAAATCTGCCAGTCATCTTACATACAAATCTGATAAATTATATACTCAAAAATTTTCCCCTTAATACTTCCTCAAAATAAATCATTTTGTGTTTACCAGAATATATTAGAATAGCAGCCATGACATAAAAAAATATGGCTTAATGGACAGAACAGTAATTATCTAACAAGTTGGGTGGCCTGTGACAAAACTGTCCACACAGAAAGTGTGGGATTTTTTCCTAGGATGTTGTTTCACTCTTTTCTTCAACTCAGCAGATTCATGTTCTTACTGCATGGATGGACAGCTTTAAAAAAACAGTGCATGGACTTATACTTTTTCATAATTCACAAATTTTGAGTGCTTCATGTTTCGGATTAATAGCTGGAGGTGCTCAGCATCAAAAAATCAGACCGATCAAGTCATATGTATGGATATTTAAATGCCTGATTGGTTACTCACCCTGATTAGGCACACATTGTGCATCTAGCTTTATGCACTTTCACTTTCACTTCCCAAAAGGATGACAATTTTACATAGATACACCTTGACACCTCTTTGCCTCACTTGCTTTTTCAGAAACGTGGCAATATTTTGCCTTATCCAAAACCACATATAAAGATCTTCGTGAAAAATACCAGGAAATGATTTAGACAGAATGCTTAACATGACATAACCATCACTGATAATGAGAGTTCAGATTTCTCTTCTCATTCATCTTAGTCATGGTTGGCTTCTTGAGCCCCTCCCAACCTTCAGATTTTACAGTTGTGACTCTTAGATTGTAACAAGGTGTGTTTGCATCATGTTACTTATTTCAGGTCTTTTTAAGGGGTACAATGACATAGTATGTTTTCTCATAGAGAAGATCAACTTTGGCAAAACTATCTGCCTACAGGGTCCAGTAATTAAGCAGTTTGTGCAAGAAAATGGAACCAAAAAATGGAGAAATTACATGGGTCTGAGCTCTTCACCTACCACAGTTGTAGAAAGTCTGTGTTTCTCATTTTTCTCCATTCAGATCTATCTGTCCAGATGGGTGAATGTCTCTTTTTGTTTATCACTTTCTGTCTCCTTCTCTCTTCTTCTCTTTTTTTTTTTTTTTAATCAATACCCATCATTGTCCAGTTTCACATTACTGTCTTCTGACTAACCCAACCAGCAATATTTTCAAAAATAGGCTGCTTAGTGGAAAGGAATAGAACCATTCTGAACAATAATAATAAACAGACTGGAGAGATGAAGGAATTATCAGGGAGCAAAGCCCTAACATGGTATTGCTAAGTTATGTACTCATTGCTCCCTTGTTCTAACAAGCAGCTGCATAAAGCTAGGTAGCTTTTCTTCTCAAACAAAGCTAAGGGGGAAAAACAAAGCAAGGCTTCTGTGTGTATGTTGGTACGTGTTTCAGGGGAAAAAAAATCAGGACATTGTGAGCAAACTGGCTCTGCAACGGATCGACAAGGGTTTATTATTCTGAGCAGCACTCAATCAAATGTGGCCCCTATGAACAGAGAGTAATGTTGGCGAATCATCCTGGGGGCTTTTTTTCTGTGTGTGAGTGGTATCCATCTGTCAGCTGTCAGTGCCAGTGAGAGATATACAGAGCTGTCACTTCTTGTCAGCCAGCATTTGTGAGGCCTTTTGCAGCTGCTACACAACACATACTGTCCTTACTGAAGGCCAGCAAGGAGTCTTGGAGAAGATTCTGCTGGGTAGGGTGAAAAGGGGAAGAGAGATGTCAGGACCACTCTAGGAGAACAGCCTTGACCCATCAAAGATTTTTAACTTCACTCTCAAAATCCTATTCTTTTCTGAATATTAATGATAATAAAAGGCAGATGGAGAGCTGAGGTAGTGGCACAGCTATATGCTCTGCATTTCGAGATTCAAGGCAAGTCTTGTGCTCCTTTGGTACCTTTGGAACCTATAATAATAAACATGGTGGGATGTGGGTGGTGATGCATTCCAAAGAGTCCAGTGCTGTACCCTGAATGAAATGAGAAAAGGGACAAATAGTTATTCCTCCAAGGAAAAAAATCTCCATCACTCCCCAGATAGAGATAGAGAGATATATATAGAGAGAAAGAGTTATGCACACACACAAGAAAGATGTACGTGTGTGAAAAACTTAGATGCGTACCCACACATTTTAGAAGTGTTGGAGCTGTGCTGGGCTTGTACTGAATTTAGGGCTAAACCAAAACTCAGGTTCCAAGGCACTGAAATCTTGCCAACTGTTTTCTGAAAATGTTGGCTCCAAATGTTGAAAATCTCATGAGATCAGCTGTTCTTCTGAGCTTTCCTCCACCATGGGCTGTATCAGAACCAGCTCCAGCAACTAAGAAGCCTTTTTGGTTTGTGATCTGCTGCAGATTTACAGCATTGATAAGGACCAAAAGTTCTGTGTCTAGCCTGTTTGATCTCATGTGTTATCAATCACAGATGGAACTGAAATACTAGTTTTAAGTAAAGGATCCTGGTTTTAGGATATTTTTATAGAATTGTAGAGTAGTATTATACATGTGTAGGTATGCCACATTGTTTTGTGTCATTTAAAAAAGAGTAATTGTTTATAGAGAACATTTTGGTTTGCTTTATATGTTAACAGCTGCCTTCACAACAAAGCTAAACTAACATGGCCAAAGTGCATTAGGAGAAACAAGCATGCATGGAGCTGAGAAGTGCTAAATTTTACTCTGCTTTTCCACTGACTCTCCAAGTCACCTCAGGCTGGCCATGTCAATTCTCTACCTGTTTCCCATTTAGTGATAATATTTGATTACAACTCTCACAAGGACACCAAGTTGATGAATCTTTAAACCAAGCTTTGAGCATCTAAAGATCTCTACAGGCACAAAGCTCTCAAGTATATTACCAAACCAAGTTCTGTGACTACAGTTGTGGGCTCATAGTACAAAGCTAGAAACAGCCTTAGGTCTGCAGCAATAATTTTGCAAGGGTGGGAGATCAAGTGACGTTAACAATTCTCAGAGTTCAGTGAAGCTTTGGATTTAAGCATAAGACCTCATACTAGAGAATTTTTTTCAGAAGTCATCTTACTCTCCTGATGAAAACTTTTTAAGAAATTTAGAAATTCAGGGTTAAAAAATGCTATCAAGGATATTGTAACAAGTTTGTAGAGTACACAAATAAATGTCCTCTTCAATGGCTAGGGTCTGTACATACTACATTACACCAAAAACATAATAACAATAACACAGTAATTAGTAGCATTACATAAAAAATAGAAACAATTCATTTTAATTATTTTATATTGTCCCATTATGTTACACACAAATGAAGTTTCAAATCCTGTAGAATACTAAAAAATAGTTAGGCTGGATTATTATATTGTTTAGTACTTTTTACTAGGGTGACTGGCTTTCTCAGGCAGACTACTATTGTTAAGCCCAAGCAGCAAGTACTTCACTGATTCATTTTGTGCCAGTAGATTTATTTTTTTTTTATTTACAAAAAATGCAAAAAAGATTTATAATTTAGCTTAGGGTTGCTTGAAAGACTGCTCTGTTTGGTTACCAGTTTCAAACACATATGGTATAACTCATATTGCTGCAAGTAAAACAAGACTGACTGTTGAATGAGCATAACACTGTAATAGCAGAATGTCTGCATTTAGCCCTTTTAACTCAGATCTGCTCACAAGCCAAAATCAAATGGGAAACAATTAGTGCCTGTCAGAAAATGATTTCCCCCTTCCCCCTGAGAAAACCCAAAAATGCAAAAGAAAAAGAAGATATTTGCAGCTGAAAAGTATTAATTTTTTGTGGAGATGCTGTTCCAATGGCTCATGGGAATTGTAGTTCATATGCCTCATGCCCCAATTCCTTTTCAATTACTTCATCCCTTATTAGTCTGTCTCTTGCCCTTAGTCTCCCTTATGCCCTTCCATGAAAAGTTTTGTCAATATAATGGAGGATCCCATCATTTGTATCTTAGAAGATACAGGAAACTCTGTTAGAGGAACCCCATCCATAAATGACAGGGGGAGTCCGTGGCTCTGCACAACAACTTCTGCCAAGACCCGTGGCAAAGTTCTAGAGTTTGAGCAATTTTATGATTTTGATGAGAAGTCACAGATACAATATGCTTACTAAGGCTCTGGATATTCCTCAATTTCATTTCCTATTTAGAATAAGAGTAGCTAAAATTCTGAGGAGTCCCTCAGGATGAACCCCTTAAACTGTATTGGGTGAATGATACAGAAACTACACTGCCAAAATCTGGTATATCTGAAAAGTTTCAGCATTTCTTGTAAAAGTTATAGGTATGCACAAGTGAGCCCTTCCTCACGAGCCCCCTGGAAGTGTACTGTAGGCCTTTGTCCACCAAAGCACAATTTGCTGGATTAACACAGAGTGCTTTCAAAATATTGTTCTTTCCTGGAGGAGAAGTGCACTGCTTCAGATAGGGGTGGTGAAGAGAACATCATAGGCATTACTGTGATTAGAAAGATCTTTATAAACTCATGTTGGTTTTGGAAAATGGCAAGCCTGAAGTAAATTGGGATTGAGATGGAGAAGCTTGTTTACAGCAACTTGCTTTCTAACATCTATTCTGGAAATTCTGGTGGACACAAAGACACTCTGGTTTCCCTGTGTTGCAATTGAAACAGCATGGTGGTCTCAGTAAAGTATGTCTACTATCCGTTTTTCTGTTAGTGATAGATTTACATATCCAATACCTCTCTAAACCAGACTAGGAGGAGTCTGTATCTTTTTCAGTCCTCAAAAGTTGTTTTCAAATTGTATGACTCTTCTTCATCAATATTTTGTATAGTTTTTAATTTGTTATTGGGCATTTCCCCAGCCTGCCTACACCGTCTATATTTAAGGAACGGATTTTATTTATGCCCCAGACTCCCTGTTTCTCAGGCTTGTTTGCTGTCTCTGCTGATCCTGACTGCTTTTCCTCTTTGCATTCAGTTGGACTTCTCCCCTGGCTTCCCAGTAGATGGGCCAGCAGAAAGTAGAGACCAAAAAAACAGTTGTGTAGGACAGTAGACAGACATGATGCAGACAAAACACAGTCCCAAACATGGGAGAGACACTTTACAACAGTGACCATGACTCTACAATTAGAGCACAGAAGGCTCAGCTGTTGGCGTACAAAGCCACCTGGGACCACCAGCCTTTGTAGATGCTGTTTGGTGTCTCTGCTCTTCCAGGCATGAGGAAAGAGTGGAAGCAGGTCTGGAGTCTGGCTACATTCTTGCACATCTCCTAATTCTCTAACTGGCAGAGCTGTGCAGGCTCAGCAAAATCAGGCAACAGGGCTTAGCACAGCCAGGAGCAGAGCATCAGGCCAAGGAAGCTCTTCAGAGGATGTTGTGGGAATACTGTTCCCCCTCAGTTTGTCACTAAGAAACCTTCAGTTATCCTTGGTGAAGACGGAATCAGTTAACTTGCAATAAACTGGAGTAATACAATGATTTCAAGACATATAGATGACAACAAATAGGTCACTGAGAATAGAGGTAAAACCAGTAACATTAGATATTAACAGGATCCCAACAGAAGAAATAAACTGAACTATTTCATCATGAAATTGGTACCATCAGCATTAGCTTTCTGTCAGCCACAGCAGCAGTTTGGATTTCTAGCCTCATCCAGGTAACACAAGCAGAGGGAGAAGAGCCATGGGATATCAGTGAGGAACAGGCCTTGTGATAAACTATGGGGACGCCAGGCGATATTTACAGGAGAAAGACAAAGGGCCAACATACATGTCTGACTGACAGTTCCCGCAGCTAAGAAAACCACTACTTCTGGCAAAATTTTCCTGAAGGTAGCACTGCCTAGTAAGGACTCGCAGATTTCCTCATCACCTGTTGATGTCCTTGGAAAAAACAGAGAGGAGATGTGTCTTGTGGCTTTCACATACCTTCAGAAGAAAAAAAGGAGAATATGTGTCTGGAATTTGTCTCTAAGATGAAGCTGATGTGTGCCAAGTTACACGAGTACACACACTTTAGTGGGATTGACCCCAAGGAGTGGGAAAATGGGCAGAATCAACAAACTGTAAATAAGCACATCTACTTCAGACATCCCAAAACAGGAACAAGCAGGAACATTTGGGTTATATAGTGCCACCTATTAGTCAGCGTTGCTTATCTCTTGGCTTTGTAGGAGAGTTTCCAGTTGCTCAAAACATTAATAAACTTGAATCACAGTGGTTGACATTTTCCATACCTCAGGCTAAGTGTCTGTGGAATACTGCAGCCAAAATGTGGCTCAGCTATTTCTGAGTATAAGGCAGTCATGCTAGCAGCTTGAGAATTGCCCAGCATTGTGGCCAAAATGGTTGATGAAGCTCAGACACATGTGCATGTCCATCAGCTTGAGACTTGCATATGTGTTTGTGCCATCTAGAACATGATATTGATATAACACTTCGTATTATGTAGCAATTTAAAGGGTTTCTTTGGCTTGAGTTTGAGAATGACAGTCATTAATATTCCATGAAGGTCACACCAAGTTAGTCACAGACCAACACCTCATCAACAACACTAAAAAGAAAAGTCTAAAAAAGAGATTAAGGACTTTTTTATATACTGCCATATTTATAGTCTTGTATTTATTTGTTTTTAAAGCCAGACTGATTCACCAGACTGATGGCTATGTTCAGATAGTTATGAAAGAAAAAAAAAAATAGCATAAATTTTAAAATCCCCTCTAAATAACTGCAAATAACTCTTCTATGCAGTAAAAATGTTTTTTTGAAGTGAAGATCAGTAACTGAAAGGTTAAATTTGTTATAAGTATGTTACAGTTATCAAGAAGCAACTATTAGAACCCATGAAATTCAGACTTAAGTTTAAACTTAAAAGGAACTTGAGAAAGATGTTAAGTCATGACTTCAAGGAATCAGTTAGTGAGATTTATTAGGCCAAATTAATCCAATTCAAACTTAGTTTAAACCAATGGAGTTTTTAAAGTTAGTGATAAGAAACCACTGCTATGTTGAATAGATAAGAGACTCTAACTTTTGTTTTTCTCAGGTTGTTCAAATAGACTGACTCAAGGTGGCTTGGATATCTTAATTGGTAGCTTTTATCACTGCAGAAATTTGTACTCTTTTTTTGCCCATTTAAAAACATGGCTTTTGTCATTCTTGATCTTAACCTGGGCACAGCTTCATTTTATTAATTTTTAGGTATTTTTTCTTGATTTACTTTTCCCAATTTTCTTACTTCCATTTTAAAATGCCCCTTTTTTATTATTATTATCTTTCCTTTCTGGAAATATGATAGTACAATATATGATAGTATATGTATACGATAGTATATGAAAGCAGGAGCAATGTTCAGGGATAGCTCAGTTGGAATCACAGAATCATCTAGATTGGTAAAGACCCATCCAACCATCAACCCAACATTAACAGTTCCCAACTACACCATATCCCTCAGCACCATGTCGACCCAACTCTTAAACACCTCCAGGGATGGGGACTCCACCACCTCCCTGGGCAGCACATTCCAACGCCTCACAACCCATTCCATAAATAAATGCTTCCTAATATCTAGTCTAAACCTTCCCTGGCATAATTTGAGGCCATCCCCTCTTGTTCTTTGTGTAGAAACACTCACTTCCAGATCCTCTTCATTCAGGAGATCATGCAGTTGTTCAGTTCCAGCAGAGACTGCCATGGAAGCCATCCATACTATCTGAGGTTCAAATTCATAGTCTGAGGTGCTTTCCTATTAGTGAATAGGAAACAGTGAATAGGTGAATGCAATTGACCAAAGGCAAAAGAAATCCTTGCTTACAGAGAGGCCATCCGAAGAGTCCCACTGAGTTCTTTATAACATTTTTGTCATGAGTTGGTTTTCTTTTTTTCAAGAGCCTGAAGACAAATATAGACACACACACACACAAAAAAGTGGAGAATAATGTATACATATCGACTTAACTTCTCTTGAAGCATATCTGAACAGCTGTCTCGCACGTGAAGTGTTATTCTTCTTAGTGATTGCCAAAAAGAGAAAGAAAAGCCAGTGGTATTAATGTATATAGCATTCTAGATTTCCCTGGCACTATAGCAGAACAAAGAAATAAAAAGGTGGTGCAAAAAAAGAAAAAGAGTTACCCCAAAGCAGATTGTTGCTTGCTAATAGAAGTGTCAGCAATTTTTCGTGACATAGTCACTTTGAAAGTACAGAAGTAAAAACAGGGAAACACAGGACAAGAAAGATCAAAATGTGTCTATGTCCCCAGGATCTTCCGCCCTTTCCTTTACCAACAACCACAGAATATGAATCACATGCACCAGGGCCACCAAGACCTAACAGCTGATCTCTGCTCTGCTTTCCTGGGAAAGGAGACACCTTTTTTGACTTCTCTGTCAACAAGTCACAGGGGAAAGGAAAGCCATGCAAAAATCAAGTCAGAGTTTTCCCGGTGATGAAGCTTTTTTACAGAAAGCAAATGTTTTCCTTTGAATTATTACCATCTGAGTTATTTCCATGTTGCAGCTGAAGGCCAGTAGTTTGCAAGTGCAAATACTTGGGGGGAGGAATAGGGGGAGAGGGATCGTTTCCATTTTTGCCAGTGTGTAAATCTTGGTTTCTGCTGGCTACAGTCACCCTGATGGACTTGGACTCAGTGAAGGGCCCACTGTTTCATGACATGAATATGATTTTGGAGTCAATAATGTAAATGCTTTCTTATATTCCACACAAGCAAGGCACAAGAGCAAATAGTCTCATTTACTCTCAAGTTAATGTTTAAATTAGCCATTAGATGTGCATCTACCCAAAGCTCCAACTCCCAGAATGTCTGCATATGTGTGTCTATCATCTAGGTCTTTCCACCGAAAAAGCTGAGAACATGTGTAAGTCTCCCTGGACTCATCAACTGTAATGCTTTTGGCACAGTTCTTCATCACCCCATCCTCTTCTGCCTATTTATTTTTTCCATTGTCTGCCCATATCATCTGATCCTGCAAATACACGAAACTAACTACACTCTGTGATTAAAACCAGGAATACTTTCACTTGCAGTAAGTAAGGTTAATCATGCTCAGAAATGGGCTCTTAATGCAGCATCCCAAATATCTTCCTAGAAAATGTCCTATGGGCCCTAATTATCTCTCTCCAAATAAAAAGGATTGAGTCCAGAGTTTTATGTATCTGCTTAGTTTTCAACTGGATTTTGCTGGTGGTTTAAATAAGCACACTCATTAGCATTTGTCAGATGCCCAGACTTATTATTTCATTGCTACATGTTGATTTGACTTTATTAAGACCTACAAGCCTTGATCCTTGCCTGAAAGATGGACTCCAGAGCTGATCTGCTGCAGCAGTTGCAGTCATCTGAACTGGTTACGTTAGTGCCCACAGTCGTGTGAAGTCTGCTGTGCTGCTCCGCCCCACAGAAGGTTTTCACCTGCGGAGTTTTTTCTTTCTTCCATTGACAGAGTCCACAGCTTCTGACTGAGCACTGTGCAGAAACATTCCTTTTTCTCTGGCTTTTGATGGAAGCTGCCCGTTTCTTTCTCTAGCTTAAAAGAACAGATTCCTGGAATCTGGAAGAACAGATTCATACATGTAATAATAAGACAAATCAACCAAATGAGAAGCATATTTCCTGTCCTCTTCCCTCCTCAACACTTCCTCCCTTCCTCCCAAGTGAGAAATGCTAATATACTGTGTAATATAGGAACAGTTTGGTCTGGTCTTCGCCTGCCCCTGAGCTGATGGTTGTTTGGGACTATTAAATGCTTCTGGAGCTGCTCTCAGCATGGTGGTTTCAGAGTTGCAGACAGTGTCGTGGGAGAAAGGGGAGAAAATATTCCCGTGGCAGCCCATCTTCTTTTTCAAGCTTAGGGAGGAAATTCACAAATAGGTTTTGGTCATGATTTTATAATTCTTAAATAAGTTTCTAAAGGATTGCTTTTGGGAAGGGGTGACAGACTAGCAAGTGAACAATCTACGCTTGGGCCTTCCAGGTGATTGTGCAATGGAAATGGTCCCCTAAGAAAGGCTTGTAGAGTATGAAAGCTTTCCTTTCAAATTCTCTATAAAACATGTTTGTCCTTTCAAATTCTTATAAAACTTCACCAACCCAGATGGTATCAGAGTGGACATTAAGTGATACAACCAATCTCTAGTTTATTCATTTCTTTCTTTTCCAGTATTCCTCCTCTCCTTTCTTTCGCTACTCCAGAGGGAGCCTTTTGTTTTCCATCCAGGTCCTGTTATTGTTATGATGCTTTTCAGTCCAGTTCTTGTCTCCCAAAGCTTTGGGATCTGCTCATATTCTGAAGAAGGAAGATCATCTCAGACTGCCCCCATCTGATAGAGGCTTGAGGAAGAGTTGAGGGGTACCAAGAAGGGCACAATCCAAAGGAGCATGCAGGGTCTCCGATGCTGTTGGATAGCCAGAGGTACTATACATGACACCAGGGCCAGTCTGCAGCCTTGAGTTGCCTGCAGCCTGTTCAGAGTTGCCTGTGACAGCAACGGAGACAAACTCTTCTCCATCAATCAGGCAGCAAAAGGGTCCAGACCATGTCTTGTGCCAAGGTAAGGCTGAAGAGGTAAATGCTGCTTCCTCACAAGAAATAAAAACAGCCCCCTATCATCTGCAGAGGATTAGCTACAATTTAACCACACATCTTTCCCTGAGTGACAAATACCTATCAGGACTGATGGGCTAATTTCAGCCTGAGAAGAATTAGCATCCATGTACTTAAGAAAGAAATGCTGAAGCAACAACCTGCTATGCCACTTGCCCTGGGACAATGGGACATCAATAATCTTGTATTTTAAGTCCTTTCGCCTAGCAATGTTTGCAAGCACTGTCCATTAGCCCTCCTCCAGGCCCCCAGTGCCACCTCTAGAAATGATGAAGTAAAATTCAGCTTGAGATCACACTTATTCCTGCATTCAAATCCATCACATATTATAGCCTCTCATGTTAGCACAAACATCCTTTAGAATGAAACTTTCCTATTACCATTTCCATTACAGAATCATTTCATCTGTAATAATTTTCCATCAGAGGCTGGAGAGGAGTCTGCTGCAGCTTTACCTGCTGTTCATACCAGGCACGATTGAGAGATACCATTTTTCTTTGTGTTTGAAACCAACAGGAGGAGGGAAAGGGTCTATAAATACAGACGATCAAGAGTATTTTACATCTAGTGGTAAGCTGTGAAGCCCACCTGTAACAAAATAGGAGAGCAGAGAGGGTGGGGGTTGGGGGGGGGGGGAGATTTAGGAAAAATCAGAGCAGAATTAATCCTTCAGGCTGAACCGCCTCTGCGGAGCACAGCTACACAGTCCTGTGGACTTGAAGGGCCATTATTCAAGGGTTAAATGTCACTCAAATCAACCTCATTATGAACTGAGGGATGAGGAGGGGCTCGGGGGAGACACTGCTTTCTTATGCATTTCCAATTGAGCCGCTCTGGCCTGGAGATGACCTGCCGCACAATTTTTAAATTATCTCTGTGTGCGCTCTGCTTGTTTTGGAAATGCTCTAAATAAAAATAATGGACTGTCTTTTAATAAGTCTCATTGTGAAGATTCCACATATCAAACAACGCAGCGCAGCTTGGAGGCAAGCGACGGGCATGTGTGATCTAGCTGGAAGAGAGACAAATGGTGATGGGAGCAACTCCATCTAGGGACCGCTGACAAGAAAATGGCATTCGCAAACTGACACATCTGTCAGGGTGGAGAATATTGGCACCTGTCACGCAATTTCAGTCATGACTTTTAATAAAGCTGCTTTCCCTTAGGTAAAATTGGAACTTGACTGTAATATTAGCTGCAAGCACGTCTTGTTTTCCCCTTCAGACCTCTTTTGTACGTGAGACGTTTCAAATGAATCTTAAAGCTGAAGTAATGATGTTTACTACTTCTTTCCTCCCCCCCCCCCCCCTTCCCTTTCCAAGTCTGGATTTGAAAGAGATGTTGTGCTGAGTTTTTTCTCTTTGCAAAATGTCTCCCCTTCATCTACCAATACCAGATTTTTTTGTATGTGAGTGTGTGTGCGTGCGTGTGTGTGTAGCGCTTTTACTCTATCACTCTTTTTTTTTTTTTTTCCCCCCCTTTCCTCCTCCTTTTCAGCTGGGCTGTTGTTTGAGTGAATTTAGCCTGGGGAAGCATGTATATCATAAAAACTGGGTTGGGATTTGTTGGCTGTCAGTCAATAAATCAGTCAGAGTTTAATTACCAGGCATGTGATGGGAAGCGGTGACAGGCACCAGGTCTGTTGGATAGCATTTCTTATGGGGCAGCCGCTACTAAAAACAAAAAGTTAGAGAGTATGTGTGTGTGAGTAGATGCCGGATGGGAAGGAGGGGGAGAGATGAAGGGGATGAGGGGGAGAAGTGGAGAAGGAGGAAGGGGGAAAGAAAAAGTTGAGGAGTCCTGCAGCTGGAATCTACTATTACAAGGGGAAAAAAAAAAAAAAAAAAAAAAAGTTTTGTGTTCATAAAACAAAGACTATGAGCGTCTGTTTCAGAACAAAAAAAATAAGGTTTTTAACTGAAACGTTCCCATGTTTTTGCTTGAAATATGTCAGCATGTTCTGAGTGTCGCCTGATGCCTGTATTAACTTATGCTGCGCTAAAGTGTACCCCTTTGTTTAACACTTGCAAACATTTTATCAGAAATATTTTTTAAAAGGAAAGAAAATAACTAGAGTTGAGAGAACACATTGGGGAGATGGGGCTGGAAGGAGCTGGTGAACTATTGTATTACAAAATGACATAATGTGTTAAAGGACCTTTCACAAAGTGAGAGTAAAGTTTTTTAATAAAATATGAAGGTTATATAACATTCCCAATGAGGAAATCAATAACCTTCTTTTTTTCTTTTTTTTTCTTTTTTTCTTTTTTTTTTTTCTTTTTCCCCTCCTTCTCCCCCCTTTTTGGAGGTTTTCCAGGATGTCTGACCATGGAAATCATGTACAGTTTTTTTTCAAAGACAATTCATACTTGACATGGTTTTTATTTTTGACTAGTGATGAGAGATGTCATCTTCTTCCTGTCATATGCCATGAAGCATTATGTGGAGATACCGCAGGATGTTTTGACTGAAAAGATGCTCTATTTTCTTTTAACTATTCTCCTGTGGTGTGTCTCAGTGTGTGTTTCAGAAATCTTTTGTCCACTTTAAGGCATTATGGGTAACAGACACAAAAGTCTCTGGCTTGAGGTAGTGTAGCTGCTCCTCTCCTGGCAAACCATTTGTCCGTGAACATGAGGGAGCCCAAGAGATTTGTGAGAAGAGGAGGAAAATGTTCGGCAGAAGAAGAGCTAGTTACAAGTGGACTTCAGCTGGTGAAAATGTAGCTGAAAAAATGTAATGGTTCAAACTTCATAGAAATGTCTCCACGTACAAAAATGTCAGATTGAATAGGGAACTTTGCTTTATTTAGACATCTAATTTAAACAGTGCTCTTATTGAAAAATAAGAAAAAAAAAATCTCTTTTGCTCGCTTAGGTGGACTCCCATGCCAACAGCCTGTTTATCTCCTTGTCATGTGGCTCCACAGCTGCCTCTGTGACTTCATCTATGAGACTCTGGATGCCCAGCAAGAGCTCCTAGAGTTCACCTGAAGAATCTCTTCCCATCTATACTTCAAATTGCTCCTGTCACGTCCAGCTGACTGTATGTAAACTTCCTATCATTTCCCCCCTACTCTCTGTCAACTTTTGTCACTGCTCTTAGATGGCAAATTTCTTGGAGCAGAAATCTTCCTTCCTGAATGTTTGGCAAGTGCCTAGCATACAGTGGGGACTACTATAAATGTAAAACAGTAACTCTAGACCTTATATTGTGTATATATTCAAACCATATGGGGTGCAGTATCCAGGCCTGGGTTGCGGAAGCCATCTCTCAATTATGTTCACAGAGGGTCAGAGGAAAGAGAGGTTGGAGGGAAAGAAAGTTGCAGGTTGGAGAGGATACAGTCACATGAAGATTTGCATTCAATTACAACTTCTGTGAATATTCCCCCTTTAATGAGCTGTCCCCCCCTTTCCTTCCCTTTCCTCTGATTGTGGTCTGGAGATTTTGCAGCAGAGAAAAGCAGTTTTGAAATTCATGCCTTATTCCCACTCACACGAACTACCAGCACCACTGGGTTAATCAGGCTGAAAAGGCGTCAGTCTTAAATGTCTTGTGAATCTAAAGAAAAATAAATATACTTATTTAAACTTTCTCCTTGGAGGTGCTTGCTCCATTCCCTAACCCTGCCTCAGCTATTTTGTAAGTCTGAGATCAAATTTTCTTGCAGACTACTGGTGTCCTTCCAGTGTTAGTTTGTCGAGCCTTAGTAAAATTTTTGTAAACAGTGCAATGGTTAAACACTTGTTAAATGGACTGCACAGCAGCAGCAGCACCTTGTAGATAGTAGGAAATCAGCCAGGTCCTGCAGGACATCCCACTAACTCCTGCCATCGGGGTCCCTAGCTGCCCTGGACAACGTGCAATTTCATTACACTGAGTTTGCCCTGAAGTGGGACAGCCTCCCTAAATCTCCGTGCCATTTCCAGGTCTGAAGAAAAAGGTAAAAGGACTCCAGTGCCTGATGACATGTAAGGCTGGCGGACCTCCATGTCAAACGCTCCCTGGCAGCAGTGAAGGATATCCACTTGATGTCAGTGGGGGGTGGGAACCAGGGAATCAGGGAAACAATTTTATAACTGGTTTAATCTCCTGCTACACACCAAAGCTACATGGAAACACACCAGGGTTGAAGCCTTAGGGCTCACAGAAATAATAATGGGACAACGAGCAGATCATCTCTGAAGTTTTAAATCAGAATCTGCCTCCCGAATGAGTCACTCTGGCTATTAATGCAATCAGAATGTCAAATTATTGTAATCTTTGTCAGAGGTCAACCTATGTTAGAACAACAGCTCAACAGACGTAGGATAAATACCTCTTAATAATACAGGAAAGCTGGGGGTTTGTGTTGCCAATAATTAACTTTACTCTCCCAATACTCCCCTTTACCCTGCTGCTCTTCTCCTTTTGGGCTCTCCAGCATGGAGTTCAGCTTCATTGCAGACCCGTATGTAAACACTTGTAGCATCTCCGCAGGCTTCACATGATCAGTGCCACTAGCTTTTTTTCATGAGGTTTTACACCTCTCATCTACACCTTTGAATTTTGGAATAAAATCCTTCCAAATACAATTGAATTTTTACTAGCTTTAAATCACAATCATGAATTTTCCTGGATTTCCACAGAAAAAAATGGAATGCCGAAGACTACTCAACCTTTGTTTATCAGAAAATCACCCATCCCTCCAAATTCCAGAAAAAGTTTTCTCATGTCAAGTAACTCCTTAGCTGTCCAGACTCATTAGAGTTAAGTTGGTGGAGCAAACTCTTAGTTTGTCACAAGTAGTGGAGAGGTTTGGATGTAGTAATCCAGACTAAGCCTACTTCTGTGAGATGGAAAAAACTTCCCAAAAGTGGAAGTGAACAAGACACAAACTTAGAAGATAAATTTTTCTCACCACCTCATTTAGCTGCAAGTGATGTCATCTACCTGGACTTGCATAAAGCATTTGACATTGTTACCACTCAACATCCTTGTCTGTAAATTGGAGAGACATGGATTTGATGGATGGACCACTTAGTGGGTAAGGAATTGGCTGGGTGGTCGCACTCAAAGAGTTGTAGTCAACAGCTCGATGTCTAAATAGACAGCAATGACGAGTGGCGTTCCTCAGGGGTTGGTGTTGGGAGCAGTGCTGTTTAACATCTTTGCTGGCGACACAGACAGTGGGATGGAGTGCACCCTCAGCAAGTTCACTAACAACACCAAGCTGTGTGGTGTGGTTGACATATTGGAGGGAAGGGATGTGCCATCCAGAGGGACCTGGACAGGCCTGAGAGTTGGGCCCGTGAAAACCTCATGAATTTCAACAAGGCCAAGGGCAAGGTTTTGCACATGGGTTGGGGCAATCCCAAGCACAAATACAGGTGAGCAATGAGTGGATCGAGAGCAGCCCTGCAGAGAAGGACTTGGGGGTGTTGGTGGATGAAAAACTGACTGTAAACCAGCAATGTGCACTTGCAGCCCAGAAAGTCAACTGTATCCTGGGGTGCATTAAGTGTGGCCAGCAGGTCGAGGGACGTGATTCTCTCCCTCTACTCCACTGTTGTGAGACCCCACCTTGAGTATTGCGTCCAGCTCTGGGGCCCCCAACATAAGGACATGGACCTGCTTGAGTTGGTGCAGAGGATGCCATGAAGATGAGGAGGGGGCTGGAGCACCTTCCTTATGAGGACAGGCTGAGAGAGTTCGGATTGTTCAGCCTGGAGAAGAGAAGGCTCTGGGGAGACCTTATGGCAGCCTTTCAGTACTTAAAGGGGGCCCACAGGGAAGGTGGGGAGGGACTCTTTATCAGACAGTATAATGATAGGACAAGGGGTAATGGTTTTAAACTGAAAGAGGGTAGATTTAGATAAGACATAAGGAAGAAATTCTTTCCTGTGAGGGTGGTGAGACACTGGAACAGGTTGCCCAGACGTTGTGGCTGCCCCCTCCCTGGCAGTGTTCAAGGTCGGGTTGGATGAGGCCTTGAGCAACTTGGTCTATAAAAGGTGTCCCTGCCCATGGATGGTCTTTAAGATCCCTTCCAACCCAAACCATTCTATGATTCTATGAAATGTTGTTCTCTGTTCTTCTCAATAGCCTGAGGAAAATGGACTCCTGGCCTGCTTTTTTCCACTTTCCTTTGACACCTATGTGCCATGTTCAAAGGAAAAGTAATGCCTAATACATCCTATGTATGGGCCAAAGCTTCCTTAAAACAGCTTCACCCTCAAAGTATGTCTTGCACAGATCTGTTAGCTGAAAGACCTGAATCCTGAACTGAAGTACTGGTGCTGAGTAAATTAAGGGATCCAGGTCCCATCTACCATATTTCCCTATAAGCAAGTTTGTTAATTGATGTTTATTTAGGGAAGTGTGTGATGGCCTCTAGTGGCACACACTGTCGGTAAACACAGAAACATCACAGCTTCTCTTCTCTGTTTTTTGAGTGACACTGGAAGAAAAGTGTTCTGGATGTACTGACACCGGTATATTGTTACCATATGAGTAACAAGACAGCCCAGTGACAGACGGGCCTCTTCCATTTATAGCACTCTCCTTCCCCTCTCCTCCATGCTCTGAGGAGGAGGGTGCACAGCACACACTGAGAGAAAGTGCAGAAAGAGGTATTTAGCAGTGACACATTGTGTACTACAGATTTCCTGTGAATGCACCACTGTGTTCCTGTGTCCAGCATCAGGGAATGACAACAGACTGACTTCATCATGGTTTTCTTTTCCTGCTACCCACTAGGGACACACCATGCTCAGAAACAAAATTCTTGATTTGGTTCTTTTCTGTTGCGAGCTCTTTCGCCCCCTTTATCATGATATATTGATTGCATCATCAGATCAAGACTGCAACAGAAGAATAAAGACTATGGGATATTTCCTCGTAGCCATGATGTGGACTGAACCTCAGGAGCACAAACATGCTGACGTTTCTTGCTGTGAGTGCAGCCTCTGCCATTACTACAGTGAACGTGATAGCCATTAACTAATCGTCATCAGAAAAAAATATAGCGCTCTCTCCCTTCTCCACTGCACACTGAGGCACATACCATATAAACATCATAAAGGACACAGCGAGAGAGAAAAAACACACTAGAGGCCATACTAAACCACATATAACCCTGATTTGAGAAGAGACAGTTATTCAAAGCAGTGAAAGCTTTCATATACTGTATGGCCAGAGTCGGATGTTTTCTCAACAGTTTCCTAAGCAATAATACATAGATAAAGAGGCTGGAATCTGCCATCCCGTTTATAACATATGCACGTCTATTTATGAAGACACTTAAGCATGGATTTAGTAAGTCCGAGACAAAGCTCTAGAGGCGGCTGTCTCTTTAAATCCGTCTCCTACCAAGTGAAATTTGTGGCCCTGATGAATGGCAGAGCAGAGTCATCCATAAAAGGGCAGAGGAAAATCACACTCATTTGCATACAGTAATTATTCTCTGAATCAGGCCACCTTTATTGCTGCCAGAAAATCTACTGTCAGCATCGCTCTATAGATCATGTTGGAAAAGCCAGCAGCTGAGGAGCGGGGTGGTGGCTTGGGACCTGCTGGCCGGCGCTCCCAACCCCAGCCACCCTTGCTGCTGGGGCAGGCTGTGCTTTGCCTTGCTCCCCACCCCAAGTACCTACGGGTCCATCTTCTTTTGGGTCATGTCCTGAGCATCCTCAGCAACATAGCAGAAGGGTGAATGTTTGCACCCAGATAATACCGAGGTGGTGGGAGCTGTGCAGGGTGAATGGTGAGGTTCCCGGCTGCACTTGGATAGAATGGATACTTTTTTCACCTTTTTTCCTTCCCATGTGACCTCTTCTTAAAAAAAAAAAAAAAAAAAAAAAAAAGGAATAATATTGTACAGGCATGGTAGCATATCACCTTATCCATATGCTGCCTACACTTATGCTCCTGTTTGGCTCTACATCAGTGAGCACTGGTAGATTAAAAAAGTGATAGCTGACTGGCATTTCAACCTGCTGGAAGGAGAAATAACGGGAGAAAGGGCACAGCCAGTGACTGCAAAACCAACAGGAACCCTGAATCAGCAAGTGAGCAAAGATCAATGGGCCCAGATTCTCATCACAGGAGAAACAAACCTGGCACCACTCTGGGAATCCCCTCTGAGGTCTTCTGCTGTGATCCAGCTGGATGGCCACAATGCACAGCCTTGCTTATCCAAGTACTCTCAGGTAGCTTTAGGAGCACCAGTTTCCCCTCAATGAATGGCTATCTACTTGCAATGCTACCAAGGAACTGAAGTCTGTTAGAAGCTCCATAGCAAGTATGTCCTTGGCATAAATCCAGCTGTGATCACACTTCTTGCGATACCAAAACCCGACATGCAGAAAACACACACTTCCAGTAATGAATCGCAAAGATGAGAGCAGTTTGGAACTGGAAGCGATAATAACAGCTTTGGTGCCAGCACTGTAATTTGCCACATTCTGGAGCAGGGCTCCCAGCTACAGAAGCGCTCTCCACCACTGAGGCAGCCGGGAACTGAAGATAGATTGTCCTTGGGTGTGTTTGCACAGCAGTTTGAGAATAGGCCCAAACTTACAATCAAATCTAAATTCACGTCTCCTCTTCAGGCTGGCTGCAAGTGACCTTAGGGAGTGAGTGTGGATATGGGCTTACCATGAGGGTGGGTGCAAGGACTTCTTGGAGGAGCATTATCCTATATGCCACACAACCCAAGGACCCCTCAGTTAGCCAACATTTGGCAGAATACAGACTCCTTCCTTGAAGGGATGCAATTTTGTAAGCCACAAGGAAAGCAACAATATGACAATGAATTTAAAATCCAGGAGTTCTGTGTCCAAACATGACAGTCTGTGTGCTCTATTCTGTCCTAGGAGGTATAGGCCTAAAGGCAAAAGGCCTGAGGAATAGGTGGTTAGGTGGTGACTTCCCAAACACTCTAGTAGGGTTGCTTGCATGTTATGTTAGTGATAAGTTTTGTTTATCATTATCAATGGATACTGGAACCACTTGGTATGAGAAAATGTATTAAGTACACCAGAAACTTCAGGGGGTGAAAAGTGTTTTAAAACATGACACAAACAAATCTGACACAAATTCTGCTATAGACAGAGAATTAGCTGATCTACCCAAACCCTCTGATCATCATTTTTACTTGGTTGACTGCAAGCATCCCAAAGTTACAATTTTTCTCTACAGTCCTACCTTGATTAAGATACAAACTCAGTACCTTTAGTTTAATTTGTGATCTAATAGCCACAAACAGTCAAAAAGCATTCTTCTACCATTTTTCAGTTAAGCCAAAATTAAAACTTCATGACACAATGCAATGGATTTTCAATGTTTCCAGAAGGTACTTTCAGCATTATCATACCATCCAGTCATGGAGTTACTGAAGGAGTGCTTAAGTGAGGATGTTTTTTAACTAACTAGAACTAGTGAACTTTTCTGCATTTTGTTAACAGTGTTTTATGCTTCAGATCTATAGCAAAATTTTCCGTTGAAGCAGGAGCTATTTTTTCCCAGTGTTAGAGGTGATAGAAAGCCATTTTGAATTAGATAGTGTTTGTTGTGCTCAAGTATATAATAATTAGCATAAAAATGTCTGCAACCTACCATGGCTTCATGAATCTTCATTGGCCTATTTAAAACAGACTGTACTTCCCGGTCTTGTTTCCAGAACAGACATCTGTCCACATCAACTCCACAGGCACCATCACCACTAAATTGTTCCTTTGCTCCTTGTCTGGTTCCTCAGGAAGGGAATATAGCATGCTAGAGGGAGAGACCTAGTCTAAAGCAAATTTCTGCTGACCAGAACATGTCCTGCCATGTGCATGAGAGAGGTTTTCCCACTATGAGTCTGGTAATAGAGTATTTTGCAGACATTAAATTAACTTAAATAAAAAGCAGCAGAAAGAGAAAGAAAAATTAAAAAAAAAAAAAAAAAAAAAGAGAGAGAGAGGAAGTCAGCATTGCTGAACAGTGATACTTTGCCTTGCCTAAAGCTCTGTCAAAGTACCTGACCCCTGACAGATCTAAAGTAAAGTCATTTAAATGATGTAAGGGATATAAATTTTTTTAAGCAAGTGGCACCAGCTCATGGCTTTGCTGTTTATTAGAGGACAAAGCTGACAATATTGGCTTGCTCAGATGAGCACTTATAAAACCACACCAATATATGTGTTTGCATTCCTCTTTGGGTAAAAATTTGTCAGAGAAGAAAGGCATTAAACCTGTCACCTCAGATAAAGATCAGATGTTTGATTTCAAACAGAAGAAGGCAAACACTCCACTATGGGCTCCATTAACCCCTCCAGTACTCCCCCGAAACTGTGGGATGGGATGGGCAGCCGGTGCTGCCTGCGTGATGCTCACCGCTGCCTCTCAGCAGCTGACTTCCTTGGGGAGTGTGATGGCTACACACTGTTTCTTTCCCGCTTCCTTCACCACCTCTCCAGCATTTGCAAAGCAGAGTGCATCAGCTGCCTGCCGAAAGTGGTGATGTCCAAAACGCAAACTAGGTTAGATATTTATTTACAGTTCTGGCATCACTTCTGGGTCTACCTTTTCTTAAAACGTACTTTCAGATCATTTGAAGGGGAAGCAGTGCTCAGAAACTCTCCACTGAAGTGAGAGACCAAGGGTAAAGTGAGAGATCCAGGGATAAGGAGAAGGCTGAGGTTCTTAATGACTTTTTTGCCTTAGCCTTCACTGACAAGTGTTCTGCCACACCATCCAAGTCACAGAAAGCAAAGGCAGGGACTGAGAGAATGAAGAATGGCCCACTATAGGAGAAGATCAGGTTTGAAGCCTCCTAAGAAAGCTGAAGATGTACAAGTCCATGGGACCTGATGTGATGCATCTGTGGGTCCTGAGGGAACTGAAGATGAAGTGGTTAAACCTCTATCATCATACTTAAGAAGTCGTGGCAGTCTGGGAAAGTTCCTGCTAACTGAAAAAGGGGAAACATAATACCCATTTTAAAAAAGGGAAAAAAAAGAAGACCCAGAGAACTACAGGCCGGTCAGTCTCCTCTCTGTGCATGACAAGATCATGGAGCAGATCCTGTCGAAACCATGTTAAAGCACATGGCAGGAGGGTTGGAACTAGATGACCTTTAACAACCCTTCCAACCCAAACCATTCTATGATTCTATGGTTTTAGAAAGATCTGTTATCTCTCTGACAATAAGAAGCTGCACTTTTTGTCTGTACCCCTTTCTCCCTTAGCCATATGTCCATGCTACAGCTGTTGAAAATGTCCACTGGAGTGACATTACATCCTGAATTAAAAGTTTGATGTAAATCTACCTATTTTAATACCTGAAATCAAGCTAAAACCTTCCCATAGCTACCTGGCTTAGGGTGAAGTGAATAAACTTTACTGAAGAAAAAGGAGATAAGAAGAAACAACAGAAATCTACCTCCTGTTTCTAAACACCTTCATGCATAAGTCAGGGGTTAAATCATATGAAAGAGGGATGTAATAAGAAGTGCTAATAAATATTTTCATCTGGAAAATCCAATCCGTGCAAGACTGGGAATGTAACTATGAGGCAAACTTTTATGGGCTCCAGTTTGAGGCAGTTCGTGTGGAACATTTGGAAGCATGTGAGATCATGCCACACAAGTGTTTGCTATATTAATCAAACAGCACAATAGTTGCCTGGATACCCACATCATTTCATCAGCTGTGGTGGCCTGTTACCAGTTTTCAGAAAATGAAATGTGACCCCTGAGGACTGTAATTGGGTGAGTATAGTAATTTAGGAACGTTCAGGGGATCTGGAAAATCTGTCCAGCCAATTCGCTTACAGCCAGCCATGGCAGAAGGGTATTTCAGTGCTGAAGAATCACGTACAGTGCTTGTTATCAGAGCTGATACCCAGTACCTTCCCTTTGCCTGTTTGTTGCTTGGTGCCAGTTATGATGAACTCCAGAGTCCTAATGAGCCTAGAGATAATTTTGTTTAACGAAGGATTAAGACTGTGCCTTAGAATACTTGAAAAAAGGTGTGGGGTAAAAAAAAAAAAAAGCCACTTCTGTGCTGGCAGAAACCATGGTGCATTTGCAATACAAACTGCTGTATCCTCTTACACAGAACGTTTGTTGTGATACAACTTGAAACATAAAGGGCAGTGATCTCATATTTTAGCGCAGGAGGCAAAAGCCCTTCGGGATTCATCCAAGCTTGTGGCATGTAGTTTAACCCAGTGTAACCTGCTGCAGTTTTGAGGCAGGTAAACTGTGTGTGTTTTAATTACATCTGGGCTATGTAACCAGTCCAAAGTTCGGGTCAATAGAGTGATGAATTCTCTAGCCACACAATCTTTAATACTGGCTGGGCTGGTTATTAATTTTATTTATTTGTATGTTAAAGACCTATATAATTTGTAGCTTTGATCGTTTGTTTTTTAAAATCTCAGAAATATTCACACACTTTAATCAATTCATTTTCTTTGGGTAATAAACTTACTGTGTGCTGGTTCTGTAATTTATACACAGTGCAATTGTTTACAAATCTCTTATTTATTCTATTTCTAACAGGTTATCAGGCTTCCTATTTCTGTGGCAGCAGATTGCATTAGATGCATGATATAGGAATACTAAAAGGGCAGAAGAAGACCATATGCTCTATCATAGGCTTCCTTTTAATCCCTGAAATACCAAATCATCAGATTAATCCTTCCAGTCTGCTCAAGAGTGGTCTGTTATAACCCTGGAACTGGGATGGAAGACAAAAGAAGGAGCAGAGCCAGAACTTCTGCTAATGTAAATCAGTGCACTTCCACTGAGTTCAGTGATAACATTTGACACCAGCTGAGGTTAAACCGAGGATTGTTCAGCTCTGTGGTGTCAAAAAAAAAGTCAGCTTCTCAGAGCCTCTTTTCCAGGTCAAACACTGGTAACACAATATTCAGGGGTAAACCAAACCATCTGAACTGTTCTGAATGCTGCTAGATATACATAGTTGTAGTAAGGTTATAAAAATTTAATATGCTTTTCTTTGGAAACCTCCTCTAAGGTGTTCTCTAAAACTTTCAAGCAGAGCGCATCCTCCATATTGTATGAAGACAGCAGAAGTGGCATGTTTGGATTAGTACTCATCTAAGAAGCTTGCTTCAAGATGGTTTTGGACTGCTACTGTTAGGATTGTTAGGAGGCTTTTCAATTGTTCCTTTGAGTGTTGCCACTCAGCTGGCAAATGCTCCAGCAAGCATGGCTGGACATTTTAATTCTGCTGCCAGAAATGACATCTTTCTATGATAATTCCAGCTGCAGTTGATGTCCTATTGCCATTCCCTTGGCAAGTTACCCAGGAAATGTGTGGTTGGTTATCTTGAGGTTAGCCACCTTCTCTAAAGTCTTCAATGATCACTGCAGAGGTTCATTTGTGCTTCTGCAGTACATGGTACCATTACCAAGAAGCTATCCTATCACACATGTAGCATTTTGAACCAGTTTAGGCTGATTCAGTGGGGAGGCTGTGTCTAGGAATATTTCAAAAGAGTCAGTATCAGGCTGTGGAGACACTGCAAGTTTTCAAAGTGAAAAGTTGCTTCTTATTCAAGGCTCACTGATAGCATTCTAGTGGGAATTAAGTGGTACAATGATACCGTACATGATTAGCAACATGGCTGTGGGATGAGAATGGTTATATATCTGGTGAATTTATGACAAATTTGTGTGTAAAACAAGCAGCTCTTGTCAAAAGAAAGAAATCCATGGAGAACTGTCCATCTGATGACAAGCTGCCTAGCCTATCCATTACAGCAAACACAACTTTAAATAGTCTGTGACAATGTATTTTAAAATGGGAACATATTAATAAAATTACTTGAGCTTTTTGTATGGAACATCTTGTTGATAAGTCTTCTGAGAAACAGCTGGAGAATGGAAAGCCCCTTTTTAACTGATTCTGTAAATATTCTCAGATTCCATACTGTATGTTATTTTATTGATATACCCTCACTCCAGAAGGCAGATTTCACTGCAACAAGACTTTCTTACCCCTAAGAAAAAAAGAAAAAACTGAAAGAGGATGGGTGCATAATACATGGATCCACTGAGGCAGACGTTCCTACAGTTATTCAGAGGTTTCTGCAAAACAATATTTAGTATTCTCTGTGCTGGAGAATAAAAAGACTAAATCTGAAACATCTCTCTACTCACTTCTATGCACCAAGAACATTCTAGCCTTGGTGCATGGCACTCCAAAAGCAAAGAAAACATTATATTGGTAACAACAACAAAATCCTAGAAGCTACTGAAACTTATGCTGATCAAATAAATACTCTTATTAATGTAGTGCCAAAAAAAACCCAACCAACCCCTAATAGAAAGATAATAGTGGAGGGGTGGGAGGGAAGAGAAGATACATTACATTGCATTAGGAGCCAGATGAAAGAAAAATTCTAATGATTTTTGTGAATTTTTTTTTCTTCTTTAGGTAAATTTCCAATGAAGAGGCTATGCTCTTGAAAAATTTGCTTTTCAGAACAATGCTCTGAACCTCTGTATTCATTTTAGCCAATGAATTACTTATGAACTGTTTGCTGAATGTGCTGGATATTTGTGAGTCAATATTTGCACAGATTATTTGATCCCCCCCAAGTCATATGGTATTATATTAGTGGCTTTATGCAAGACCTCTATGGAACAACATAAATTAGAAATCGCTTCCTAAAAATGTTTGTAGGCAGAAAAAAATCACCAGCTTGAATGTCTGCAAGAAAAAATGGCCACATATTCATGAATCTCAAGAATTTTTGCAAAGACCTTTTGAAAGATATTTTCCTTTATTTAGACATATTTAAGTTGTCATCACAGTAGTTAAAAGTAACGTTTCTTGTTGAGTTTATGCTGTGAAAATCAATTTCTTAGTCACAAAACTATGTGACCCAAAGCAAATTAAGGTTTCTTCCCACTTAAACTGTACAATAGTATAAATCCAATGATAATTCGAAACTAGATTTTTGGATGCTCAATGTGAACACTTTAATAGACCTAATTTTCAAAAATCGTTGCACTCTAAAAATCAGATCCTTTGTAAAATCTTCAAGTTAGGTGTCAAAGTGTAAGGACATAGAAAAATACTATTCAGTTCTGTAAATATTACCATTCAGTCTTCTGGTGATTCATTAATAGCAGCCTGTGTTTTCCATTTGTTTATGTAAGTATATATAAATACGTATATGTATGTATGAGTGTGTACATATGTGCATATTTGTGTGTTGGGAGTTTATATAAAAATAATTTTGTGATTGACATAATTTGTTTATCAGAAAAGCATGCTCAGCTGGTCACAGAGAAGTTTCATGCGGTGAGACTTTCCCACAATGCCTTGTCAATACAAGAACAACATTAAATATAGATGCAACACATATAAACGACCAGAAAAGCTGGTGATGTTATCCAGGTCCTTGCTGTTCTTGACCAATATGTCTTAGAGATCTGTTCATAAATGCATTGACCTTTATCTTAAAACCAGTTACATTTCTGTTTAGGCTCTGTTCAGACCCTCATCTCTCTGTGTGAGAGACTGAAATGTCCTATGACTGTCTCAAAGCTTGCTTGTGTCTGTGCAGACCTCCAAGAGAAGCTGCTGCAGCCTGTGAATTGATCTGGGGGATGTCACCCAGCGAAACTGGAGTGTATTGAAGGATGCGCCCCCTCAGTTCTTTGCAGTTGCATTGTCCGGACTCTTTAGACAAGCCTCAAAAGGGCAGACATGGACTGAGTTGGCCCCATCCTGTAGCCATTTGTGGCTCGCTTGTGTAGGCCAGACCCCACGCATGCATTGCTAATGAACTGGTAAGAGGTGGAAGTTCCTGCCCTGAAGCCAGATGGAACAAAACCTGTGGGACCAGAGAAAAAAAGAAAACTAAAGATGGGCAGATATGCTAATCAGCAGATACGATGAACTTTAAAAGGCAGCAGAAAATTTTGCTCAGTGTGCATCCACCATCAAAGCCAGATCCCTGTGCACCCACCACCCAAGAACTGAAGACTGAGGACCAACGGGACATCACTGGATCCATGGTGGTGACTATTCTTGCAGCCCTATCCCTCATCCTTGCTTTATTTCTGTCTTTTCCTTCCATTCTGTCCTATCACTACCCCTCTTCACTTTTTTAATAATAAAAAATTGTTTGGAGTATACGGTATTTGACCTCGTTTGTGTCTTAATCTTGCTCTTGGGATCATATTGAAACCTCCCTTGACATTGGATCGGGACACTCTGGTTACTAGAAATCTTTTGAAAATATCTGGGCTATGTTTATTTATGCCTAGATTATATTAATTTGTTCTTGTCTCAACAGCTTTAACATATATATCTTGATCCTCTTTCAAACATGCATAGCAAATGCATTTTGGGGGGCCTGGTATATTTTTGATTTTGACAAGACCTCAAAGGTTACAAAAGTGCAACCTCAAGAAGCTCACAACTCATCTCATCTGTGATTTGTTCCATGTTTTCTAACCAATTTTTACATCAGAAAGTTGCAGGGAAACTCAGAGCAATGCAGTGCAATGGTATCCTGATACACACGGGCAATGCAGAAATATCTAAATTAATAAAAAGGATATAACCACTAACGGACCAGGCTGGTGATTTGCCCAAACTAATTTGCCCTGCTTGAGAGCAAATGATCCCTTTGTTGTCCCCCACAAACTCTCTTTGTATGTAGGTGATGTCAGCAGTTAATAGGTCTGGTTACTTACTTATTTGTCCAAAAGTCTGTGTGAACCTCCCTTAGCCACATAAGAGAGGTGAAACCTCCATCCTTGCTCCTTTCCAGCTCGCCCTTGTTTCATGTTGATCCTCTCTCTGATGTGTTCCTCAAAGCTCTCACTTCATTTCCCTATTTTAGACACTTTGGTCTGTTCTAATAGTATTTTGCACTGAATTTCCTTAGTGACTTGCCAGGCTGCAGGATCCTCTGTGCCCTGACAGATGTCCTTCCAGTTTGCCTGCAGCTGGAGCAACTCATTCACACAGAAGCCAGTCAGTCCTGTCCCCATTCTCTCTTCCCGCCCATCCACGAGTTGGGGTACAGTTCACCATTTTACACTGATGACTCTTATTGCTTCACAGAAATCTGTTGAGTGAAAAGACAGGCCTATTTCCATGTCATTCAGATGCATCCAGACCAAGCTAAAATGCTCCCTGGCTCTCTTAATCCATCTCCTTCCAATGTCTACTTTCACCAAAGCCTGCATTACCAGCAGACTCTGCAGGTATAACAACAGATAATGAATAAAAACCAGTACTTCAAACGTTATTGTGGCCAAATTTTTCGACATCAGAATCTCAGACTTCTGACCTTTCAGAATTTAAGAAAATAGAAGTAGAGAAGGGAAGCGGTAAACAAGAAGTATTTTGATTGTCTAAGCCCTTGGCACTGGCTTTTAGTGAGATGCTTTGGACAGACCAGCATCATTCAGGGGTGATCTTCTACTTCAGTTCCTACTGAAGTTGTCTGACCATAACTGGGGGGGACACTTTCCTCTCTTTTCCAGATATGGACAAATTACCAGAGAAGTGAATACACCAGAGACCATAAAGTATTCCCGTCGCTTCTTTAGTGTCACCTCTGATGTGACTGGGCTAACTAATTCACTCTGAACATCCATTATTACACTGATGAGGTCTGACTGGCTGCCCTTACTGATTGACAAGAAAAAATGAGCCTTCTGAATATGGTTCTAATCTATGTGCCAGACAAAGAAAAAAAAAAAAAAAAAAAAGGGTAAGAGGAAAAATTAATTCTGTCTCTTTAAATTTTAGAAATTACGACAATTATGCCTCCAGGTGTTTAATTTTCAATTTACAGATGTGGTGAAGTACACTGAGTCACTTGACCTCTCTAAGAAGCAGTCTTGTCCTAGCATCCTCATAGGTATCTGTGTCCATCTGGTAGAGATATTGTAATTCAAATCTCAAACTACGACTGACTGCTGAGCTGTGAGCTGTGCTGCTTTCATGTGCCCTGTCATTTCCCCCTCCCTAACTTCACAAGACTTAGAAAAATGCAAAGGGAACAATATCATATGGTGAATTCTGTTTATGTGGCATGGTTTAGTCATCCTTATTTACATCACCCTGCCACCTAAACAGACCTATTCACAATACATAGCTGTCACTCAGGCTGAACCTTAGATTACTGTTAATGTTTGCAAAGGGATGGTTATGCAACATTACACAACAGTACATCAAATACAGAGCCCAAGGCCAATAAAACTCAGTCCAAACTGACCTAAGGACTCTCAGACTTCTGCTCTGCATACTGATGTATCTGATTACATTAGAGACAAGAATACAACTAACATATATTTATAAAAAAAAATTTTTTTAAAGGCCAACTTATTTTCACCCAGGCTGTCATTCTTCCCTCATGTTGTCAAATACACCATGTACACAATCTCTATGAAAAGCAGTCAGGTCAGGTTTGCTTGCAATTAGAAGAATGTTTCTCCTTTAATTTCTGTATGAAGTCACCATAGCAATTTTATAGATGGGAGCTTCAGAGCAGTGGAGTGAAGGACGGGAGATTTAATGAGCAAAGAAGCATCAATAGAAGAGCAGCTTATCCCACAGATAGGAGAAAAAATGCAAAGTTTAAAACCAGATTGATTATAATTTACCTGAAGCCCTGGTCTGATTTTCTATCATAATGCCATTCAGTCCCTCACGCTCCCCAAAACAAGCATAGCCATCAACAACAAGGCGATACAGTGGATGGCCTGGAGCAAGCTGAGACTGAAAAACCCAAAGTTGACACAGAGAAAGTAAAACATACCAGAAGGAGGCAGTGTCCAAAGTTAAATTTTCCCTTTATAGTGATTAGAATTGCCCCTGGAGTCTGCTGGCACCAAGAAGAAGCTGGCAAGACAGCTCTACCACATGGGTCAGGACCTGGCTGGTACACCTTCATCCTAAAGCTGTGTGAGAAAAAACATACAGTTTTTTTATGACTGGCCATGGGAGAAGACTAAGGAGATGGGTTTTGTTTGGTCCTTTACAAATACCCAGGCAAACTGTCTGAACTACTGACTCATCCAGTCCTCTGATATTCATCGCTACGAACTCAGCTGGTCTGTTGAACACAGAATTCAAAGGGAAGTCTTTTTCCTTCACACCCATCCTCAGCAGCAATAAAGGACAAGTAGTGACATCAGGCACAACTCTGCAGCCTGACTGCTTGCTAAGGGCCCTGCCCAGATACCATCTGGGACTTACAAAATTAAGTCTTGCTGATGATGCTTAAGAAGAAAGAATTTATAGAGGGTTTTCCAACAATAGTGTTGTGCATTAACCAATACACTTTATTTCAGTTTTGAATGAAAATTTGTACCTGGTGCAGCTAAGGCAAAAAAGTCTTAAAAAAACCCTCTTAACCAGTTCTAGTTTTGCTAATCTGTCCTCTCTACTTCAGACTGAGGCCTGGAAGCACTTTCCACTCAAAGAGGCCACTGCTACTTTTCCAAATTAGGTGGTTTCTGAAGATGCTAATTCACAGAAGTTGAGACTCACAGTTCTGTGTTCTGAGCACACAGAAGCCTTACACTGGTGAGGTTAGACTGATGAGCTAACAAACAAGAAGTGCTCACAAACAAGGCTTACTCTAGCCTGCTACATGTTAAAACATGGTCAGGGTATACCTCTACAATCCAGTCTATATTCTTGCCAAAATATATCTGGTATAGGGGGTTAGAGGATACATAAAGGGTCAGATCCTCAGCTGTCATAAACTGAGCTGTGGTGGTTCACCCTAAATGTGGAGCTGGCCCCAAGCAAACCCACTGGACAACAACATGACAGATTTTCAGAAACACAAGCCCAATGTAAAAACAGATGCTCGTTGCAAAAGTCAAAAAGGAAGAAGTGACTGGGTGGAGGAGGAGAGCAGGGCTGCATAGCAGAGCAGAGGACTGCAGAGCAGGCAGCAGGAAATTCTCAGTAGTTTTGACACTGCCGCCACAAAGAGCTTTCTAGGAGGTTATTTACCAGCCACTCAGAACTGCATTGTTGTTAAAAAGTTATTACTTATATCTCAATAAACTGAGACAACTAGGTAATTACTTAATCAGGTGATTCCCTTCCCCCCTTACTCCTTTCTTCAAAAAGATTTTAATGTGAAAGCCATCTTCTATGTCTCTGTGCAGTAATATACGCTTGAGCTTTCAAGCCCATGTGTCATAGAATATAAGAAAAAAGCAACCAAATAATAGAGAGCTGTAATTCCACTGATGGTTTCTGGTGATAAGAAAAGCTGCAGTGGCACGACTCGAAAGGGTTTGTCACCATAACTCCAGGATCAAATTTCCTCATATTACAGAAAGATGGCAGAAAGAGTCTGCAAAGGAGACTCAAGGAGACATGTAATAAATGCCATGAAAAGAGCAATTCTTTCCAGTAGGAAAGCTTTAACACAGTCACAAAGTGCCTAATCGTGGAAGTGCTGAGTGACTTCACCCCCCCTTGAACTTCAGCAGGATGTGTGATGCTCAGCACCCAGAGGCTCAGTACTTCAGAGAATCGGGTCCCAAAGCAGGAGGAAAAATCATTTTCAAAACTACATGTGGCAAGATATAAATTCCTACCTAATAAGATAAATCAGGTTTTATTTAAGCATTGGCATACAGAAGAAAGAGATCCCAGACAAGGCGATATATTTAAAACAATCCATTCATTTTCTCCTCCAGAGTGGAATCCAATGTAAGAGCCATTTTGAGAGTTTGAGAGGAATTTAACTGGCTCTAGCTTGTACTAGCCTCCTGCACAGGGCTGAATACTTCATACAAAATACTTCATACACGCAAAGGGCCACAGCTCAGGCAAATTAAGGGTAAATAACATCAGAGCATGTAAAAAAGATTTTGTGTGATAAAGACTATTTCTTGTACATGATTTCAACCTCTGCCCAATACTTCATAGTTAATCAAGATTTTCTACAACAAAATCACAAGTTGTTTTGTAGGGATTTTTTTTAAAGCTTTTGTAAAGATCAAAACGAGCCTAAGACAAAGATCACATCTGAAAGAGTAGCCTGTGGACGGAAAGGTAACATATGGAGGAAATGGCCCTAAAGATGTCAAATTCCTTCTGGTCTCCCCACAGACAACGTACAAAATACATGCAAATTCCTTTACAGTGAAGAAGGATGCTCTAGGGAAGTCCAGCCTAAGCAAAGCTTATCTCTTAACCTATTCTCTTTAGAGTATCAGAACAAGTGATCTTTGTGCCACCTTCAGATTTATAATTTGCTTTTCTAGATGGTCTTTATACAGATGGGTCAGGCACGTCTGTTTATGACTTAGCTGCTGTATCATGAAATTCAAGTCAGGATCCCTGAGTAAAAAGGTCAAGGCAACAAATTTGGAGAAAGAGCATACTTGGATCTTCCCCTGAAACTGCCATGGTATTCAAAACATCTATGAACATTTCATATTGCTATGCTGTTGCTATGCTGTACTGCCTCAAGAATCCATAACTGCAAGGTATCCTAATAAACAAATTCAAACCCAAAAGGATTTGAAAACAAAGCAAAAAAAAATCACCAATTCTTTTACAGTGCAATTCCAGTTGAAGAATCAAAGTCAGCAAGTATGTGTAAATTGTTTTTGAAGAGCAGTCTTAGAAGCAGCCATAAGCATTGAGATACTCCAGGTCTCTGGGCCTCTCAAGAGTCCCCCATAGACAGCCATCACAATTATAGCAAGCTGATACTCATTACAATTTCCTGAGCATCCAGAAAATGATGTGATAGGTTTTTCACACAAACCTGGAAACAGTCTAGACTCACTCAAAATGTGGCCCAATGAAGCTATGTCTAAACTAGGGAATATCTGAGAAGTTATAAGCCATGTTGTAATACCACAGCAAGGCAAGAGCTGGGTACACACACTGTGCCACCTCCATTTTCTCCTTCCCCAAAACATAAATCTGAAGTGAGTCTGAAGAATGATCTGGGCAGCCAGAGGGGTCTAGGGTCTAAGGTCACAAAACAATACATACAAGCCCAACAATAGAAAAGCTGCATAAATGAATCTTGATGAGCTTGATTGGGAAGACCTAATAAATACAGAACCCTGTTGAACTCCATAGAGACTACATCATTCTTTCTGCTAGCCTCTGCCCTGGGCAGGCATGGGGAGCTGTCTAAAACTGGGATCACAGAGCTTGTCCAAACACCTCTGGTTTCATGGCCATTCAAACCACATGAATGTTTCTGGTCTTTATTATGATGGAGTATTCCCATTTTTTCTCTTTCTGAAAACTCCTTTGTTTCTTGCCCCCCCCCCCCCCCCCCGTCATATTCTGAGTATTTCTCTGACTCATAGCAGCTCTGCATCATAGCCCCATTATTCATCAGTAGAGGGCTGTACCTCAAGCTAAGTAAAATAGGCTGAGTGTCCCCCTCTATCTTGAAATGCTAGTGTGACTTACAGATACTGGAAATCCATCTTCAGGAGTCACACCTCATTTTGTGGTAATGAGCTGTAGGGTCTATGCACTGGACTGCCTCTCACTGATTTCTAAGGTGCTAACGCTAAAGAATCTGGTATGCCCTATAAGATCACACAGTTGTAAATAGAGAGCCTTTCCCACTGAGTTATCTTCATAAATGAAGTTGCTGTAGCAAGCTTTTCCAAGAACTCACGGTCCCACATGCTGTAGTTAAACTGGGATAATGATTTACAGTGTATGAAATAACCTCCTAAAGCTGAACTTTTGGGATTGCACAAGGGACTGTTCATCCACATTCCAGGTTTGATTGCTCAGAATTTATCTTAATTATAAGGCGTTCAATTAGAGTGAAGAGAGAGGGACTGAGGGAGTGAAAGTGAGCAATATTAGAGCTCTACACCGAATGACTGACAGTGACATAATGCTATCAAGCAACTAACATGTTGCAGCACAGAGTTTAAGTAGACCCCATTCTTCAGGCAGATCTGAAAGGCTTGCTTGGTTCTGCTGTCTCTTGCAGGTAGCACAATGGGTAGAGGCAGAGATACACTCTGCAGACACACAGCTTTATTGTTGCTTGAGTAACTACAGCTATTTAAGCAACAAGACTCCACAAGGTAGAGTGACACTGTGCAATAAAAGCATGCCTGTAGTGCACTGTGAGAGAGGATTTGAAAAATAAAAACTCCCTTAACTATCCAGCTCAAACAATGATATGACACATCATGCCATGTTTTTCTCAAACAGATTCAGAAAGTTGCCCCAAAAAAGTCTGGTGACATGGTCCCATCCAGCCTCTCCACCGACTTCCTGTCTCAGTAGTTCATTTTTCATGTTATTGATCTAAAAACATGTGATTCACCTGACATTACAGACACAAAGCCCAGATGCCAATGAGCCTACAAACATCCTGGGCATAGAGCAGTGAAGTCACAGAGCACCGGGTAGAGAACAGGAGGAAAAGACACAGATGCAATAGTGAGATCATTCAGTTACTCATCACAGGCACACACTCATGATGTCAGAACATTTTTGACAAAATGTAGCTGGGTGAAGCAGAATAGAAGCTGTTCTACATTGCCGTGGTGATCTTTAAACTTATTAGGCTCTCCTTAGTGGTATGAGTACACAGGATTTATACCTCACGGGCAGCATCACCTGAGCAGTATGTACCAGCTGGCCTTCCATAGTGCACCCAAAGTGTGTGGGACAGACTGGGAACAGCTGGTGTCATCCTCATTATTTCCATGGCAGCTGAGGATTCTCCTGCACTCCAAGAATCCTCAGCTGCTGCTTTTACCCTCCCTCCCCTTTTTTTGCAAGAGGGTATATATTTCCTTTGAAGAAGCAATGTGGGCTCATAAATTAGACTGACTTCACTCCGCAACTGTTTCTCCTCCATTTTTCTGCATTCATTTAACTCTTGTCATATCTTTCAGTAGCAACCCATGAGAACAGCACTGCTGACTAGGGATGTATATGTTCATCTACATAAGAGGAAAACTTCACTTCTCATTGCAGTTCTGAATAGGATGTCACAGCAGATTTGCCATGGCCATAAATGTGGGCCAGGGCCACACGCAAGAACAGGGAACGTTAATGGGGCTGTATCCTTGTGTCTAAAGATAAGCATGTAGAGGAGAACATGACCACAGTGAATGAGAGGGGAATACAGTTTGGGACAGAGATTATGTCTTCTTCTTATACTAGCAAATGAAACATCCAAAGCACCAAAACATCATACACTGTCCATGGCCTTGTGGGGGAGGCTGTACAATTGATTCAAGTCCCTCCAGCTAACAAAACTCACAGCCTCACAGAGAAATTGTCTAATAAACATCTGAAATTAAAGCTCCATTGCTGACAGCAAAATTACAATTTACAGTTTAAAGACACATTCAATTATAGTTACCCAGAAACAAAGAAGACAAGAAAAATAAAATAAACCAGGAAAGAAAAGGAAGGACTTCAAATTTGCATCAAATCTTAATCCAATAATCTGCCTTTAATTACCCATAGCAGACTCTTTCCTAAAGTGATCGGTTTTGCCTCAGATCTCCAAATCTTTTGGCCTAAAGTCAAATGGATAAGTGCTTTATCATTTGAGGCTGGGAGAGCATCCGTGTCTGCAGGCTCAGTGAGAACATTTATAGCTGGTATGCTTGGCTGCCATTGTGGATTTGGTTTAATCCACTGAAAGTCTTTTTACATCTTTGACTCTGTTTCATGCATTTGAACCACTGGTAAGATTTTACTGGATTACTGTATTTCTCAGGACAGAAAGAGTATTGTTCTTTAGCCAACTTCTGAAAGTTCACACTTCAGCCTGTCTGCATTTTTCTTCTGTTTGTGTACCCTTTGTCTGATACTGGAAAACTCGTCAGTGGTAAAAAATTTAGCAAAGCAAAGGAGCAACATGGATGCTTACTTTGGGCATTTGTACTTCATTTTTCTTTGTGTCCTAGCCATGTGGTTCAACATGCAGCAGAAGAAAAGTGTTCTTAAAGTTAGTTCCTCCTCCCCACCCCCTGGCTGCTGACCCTGCTCTTCCTGCACTTCTCCGTGTCTGATCTCCCTTCTGCAACATCTCAAGACACAAAAGTTTTCACCTCAGTTAGTTTTCTCCTAGATCCCAGAGGGTGCTCATAGTTGTCTCACTACCAACAGGATCTTACTCTTTAAATGACTCTTCTAGGTTGGACCAGGTGCAAAAGGCTCTGCCATATTTCACATCCAAGGTGACTAGATTCAGTCCCTGCAGCAGAGGAATCCAGGGCTATTTTCTGGCACGGTTCCAGTGGTGTGAAGACAGCTCTGAAAAGTATCACAAGTGTATGAGTGGGAAGGCAGGGACCTTGTTACTGCTTGCCAGGAAGCCTGTCCTTTCTGTATCAAGACAGACCCTATAGGAAAATACAGCTTCAGAAGCCAGCAAAGCCACCAGATCATATGAGGGAGCTATTCAGACTTTCCCTTTAGGGAAAGAACCTGAAAGCAGTAATGATACTCAGTACTGGGAATCCTTGCAAGACATGCTCAGACAGCAGTCTGTTGTAAAAATGTCACTCACAAAGGTGCCAGAAACCTACTTTTATTGGATCAAGTCACACGTGTCTGAATAACAATTCCAACAATTATAGTCCTGTCCTGTCTCTCTGTGTTGACACCAGCAGTTAATGCTATAGGCTGCTTTCTCCTCCTCTACTGATAAATCAAAGAAGCACAAAAATTGCTGTCATAAAAAATGTAACCAGTAAACAAAAAACAAAGTTAAGATGAGAATTAACCAAACCCTAGGACGGATTGGGCAGAAGGACATCCTTTAATAACCACTGTGTCAGAATGGTCAATGTCTGTTTCAACACAGACCCATTTCTGTGGCCTCAGAACAGCTGGCTGGCAACAGGCAATTAATTGTGGTTGAAAAAAGAAATAGCAGGACTGGAAGAAAATAGTTTCTGTTCTCTACTGTGCTACCAACATCTTCTGCACTGTCTTTATTCAAGTTTCTTTGTAAAAAGGGGAGTGATAACACCTATTTAGCACAGGTGCATGTATATACTTTTTTTAGTATATGCTTTTCCTTTCATACTACCAATAGAGCCTTTAGTTCAGACAGAAATCAGAATCAGTATTTGTGAAATACTGAGACCCCAAACCCAGAAGATATTATACCAAAAAAATCACAAGCAGTATTTACACTATGTGGATACTGCTGACAACTATGAATCAGTTAATCTTTCACATCTCAAAATAATTATAAGTTTTTTTAATTTAATTTTACATTTATTGAGTTTTTCCATCTAGAAACCACAGAACAAGTGCTAACAAAGCTAGTTTGTTTCAAAAGAATTGCTAGCACGTCAGGTAAGTTATGAGCAAAAGTTGTCTTTTCCTGAGTCTTCTCTAGCAAAGCACATCTTCATCCCCTCTTCAGCAAATATGTCAGCCAAAAAAGAAGTCACTGATTGTAAACTTATTGTTAGATTTCTTCCCACTAGTAGAAGATTTTCTACCAGTAATATGTGATGAAACAGTGTATGCTCTAATTTAAAAAAGGCAACCCCAACCTTTTTGATTGAACTGGCTTTTACCTGCTGGTTTTGCTCTCTTTTGACTGTCATTGTGCATGCAATATTTTCCACATCCAAATATGAAGCACATCAACTGCTGCACCTCCTGCTTATGTTGTTTCATCAAGTTCTCTAGGAATCTCCCTTCTTTTCACTTCCCTTTTCCAGTGCATCTGTGCACTACCAAATGCATTTGGCATTCAACTCCAAATATCGTTGCATTTTCAAAGTTATTGTTATATTGCAGGTAAGGCATATGTTCATATCCCATGTACTGAACATCACACCAATACTCAAGCAGCAGCATGAGTCGGTCAGGCCATAGATGAGATGCAGGAAACAGTCTGAAGAGATTAATCATCACAGAAGATATCTGAGCCTCAATTCTAATACAAATCAGTAGTAACATTTTTCTTAGTCAAGAGATGCACACCAAAATAAGATCAACAGAGATGAGATCAGAACTGGATTATGGTAATATGCATGCAAGTTATAGCAGTTTCTTAAACCTAGTGTTATTTGTCTCCCAGGGTAGAGCAGATGCACTTTCTGAGTATCCTGACTTGAGGGATGTTTCTAAGAAAGGACATGGGTTATATTGTGAGAGCTGTAAAAAGAACTATAGTGTAAAGCACTGTAGCATGCAGAGGGTAGTACTAGAACATACTGTTATGGTTCGCTGTACCTGTAAAATTCATGAAATTATTGGCTTCTTTCAGCTGCAGTACAGTACTTTTACAGTAATTTGTCACTCTGTTTTCAGCAGGGATAATGGACCATGCCTTTTTCTAGGAGCACATTATTTGGCCACTGGCAGCTCTTTATATTTGCCATGAGATCCCTAGTAGAAACATGTTCCTCTCCACCCTCCCTCCACAGGACACTGCAGGCAATAATAGATCTGTGGGATTAACGTTTCTTTACCAGAAGTTAATGGCATCTGTGATGATTAGTGTTAATTGGCCTGGCTACGTCAAGTGTGCCCATACTGTTCCTTTCAGTATGCTATTCCTCCATTTCTGCCTGTACACAATAATGTGACATCACTGCGACCAAAATCAGCTAGAAAAATACCACAGCCATTGCTCCTCCCTATCTCACCTGACACTGTTTAATATTGTCATTTTTATATGGCCAGCATCTAGGAGCCCAGTAATAACCTTTTCTATGGGTAGAGATAAATGTGATGTAAAAATGAATGAAAAGGAAGATCAGGGAAAAAGCCCCTTCTGACCTGAGGGCTGATATTTTTCAGCTTTAATGTTCTCTTCTACCTACACCATAACATCCGTGATGAAACTACCCTTTTCCATCTTATTTGAAAACCCTAACATGCTATTGGCATTATTTTCCATGAGAAATGGTAAGTCATTAGAATTAGGAAGGAAATTGTTTTCCTGTCTGGTGACACATTGTGAGATTTTAAAATTTTTCTCTGTTCTGCAGTGCAACAACCCCAAAACATTTCTACACTCCTCATAAGAAAAAGCAGGGTGGGTTTTGCTCCAGAGAGCAAATGATGTGGAGACTTGGCATCCTTCTAATATAGAGTAACATGGACAGAGGGGACCAAACCTCTTCCTCTCACAGCCCCTGTTAAAGATATATTCTTCACATGACAGTCTTTCACTCTCTTTTCCATCTGGAATTTGACCACATGTGTGGTCATCCTAATGTTAAAAATGAAGCAACCCCTCTCTCCCCAACCACCAAAAGACATTTTTCACAAAGCATTTTAGATTTGCCTAACCATCACTTTCATAAGAATTCTTCTGTGAAGTATGATGCAATGCAGTGCTCCAGAGCCAGAAAGCACATGGTTGTTCTGGAAAAGGTATCTGATTTCAAGGCCAAGTTCTTTTCTCCCAAGGTAGGTATAATTTACACACTCTCCAGAACCAACGGAGCTAAGCACATGTTTCAGAAGGGAAAGGACAAGTTTTATTTAAAGTAACAATGAGGAATATTCCTAAATGCAAATAAAACCGTTATTTTAACTGCCTGATGTCTACCAAAAATCTCCAGTAATCATGTTTAAGCTTATAAGATGGAAGAACTTTCCCCATTTGTTTTTGCCACACACTGAAGTATGTCACTATTTCTAAGTACATGAAGTGTCTTTCAACCTGCCCTGGGATATTCAGATGCTTAAAGATGAATGTGCCAAAAGATAAAAGTGCCAAAGCATTTTATCAGTTCAGGAAAGGGAAAGGATTCATACCAATCAAATGGTGAATCTGACAGGCTTAGGTGCCATATACAGCCACAGGAGAGACACAGGCTTCATCAGAGCTCCCAAATACATCTTCTGTCCTGGAGGCATCTATCTACTCAGAAGCATCTGCTCTACTCAGCATCTGTCAGGCCACACCTGGAATACTGCATTCAGTTTCGGTCCCTGCTATACAAAAAAGCTGTGGACAGGCTGGAGGGTCCAGAGAGGGGCCACAGAGACGATCAAGGGATTGGGAAGCCTGCCATATGAGGAAAGGCTGAGAGAATTGGATTTGTTCAGTCTTGAAAAAAGAAGGCGTAGAGGAGACCTTATCACCATTTTCCAGTATTTAAAGGCTGACTACAAATAAGATGAAGATTCCCTTTTTACAAAGACTCACATGGAAAAAAAAAGGGGTAATGGATACAAGCTACTCCTGTAGACATTCTGACAGGACACAAGATGAAAATTTTTCACAATGAGAATAATCAGCCATTGGAATAATGTCCCCAGAGAAGTGGTGGATTCCCCAACATTGGATACTTTTAAGATTCAGCTGGACAGGGTGCTGGGCCATCTTGTCTAGACCATGCTTTTGACAAGAAAGGTTGGACCAGATAATCCTTGAGGTCCTTTCCAAGCTGGTATACTATATCTCTTTCCAGAATCTTCACCAGCTTCGTTGCCCTTCTCTGGACACGCTCGAGTCATTCAATGTCCTTTTTGTAGTGAGGGGCCCAAAACTGAACACAGGAATCGAGGGGTGGCCTCACCAGTGCCGAGTACAGGGGTCAGATCCCTTCCCTGTCCCTGCTGGCCACGCTATTGCTGACACAAGCCAGGATGCCATTGGCCTTCTTGGCCCCCTGGGCACACTGCTGGCTCCTGTTCAGCCGGCTGTCAATCAGCACCCCCAGGTCCCTCTCTGACTGGCAGCTCTCCAGCCACTCCTCCCCAAGCCTGTAGCGCTGCTGGGGGTTGTTGTGGCCCAAGGGCAGCCCCCGGCATTTGGCCTGATTGAAACTCCTCCAGTTGGCCTCAGCCCATGGCTCCAGCCTATCCAGGTCTCTCTGCAGAGCCTCCCTACCCTCGAGCAGATCAACACTCCCACCCAACTTGGTGTCATCTGCAAACTGACTGAGGGTGCACTCGATCCCCTCGTCTAGATCATCAATAAAGATGTTAAACAGGAGTGGCCCCAACACCGAGCCCTGGGGGACACCACTAATGACCGGCCGTCAACTGGATTTAACTCTGTTCACCACAACTCTCTGGGCCCGGCCATCCAGACAGTTTTTCATCCAGCAAAGTGTGTGCCCATCCAAGCCTCGAGCAGCCATTTTTGCCAGGAGAATGCTGTGGGAAACAGTGTCAAAGGCCTTACTAAGGAGGTAGACAACATCCACAGCCTTCCCCCCATCAAATAAGCAGGTCACCCTGTCGTAGAAGGAGATCAGGTTTGTCAGGCAGGACCTGCCTTTCATAAACCCATGCTGACTGGGCCTGGTACCCTGGCTGTCCATTATATGACTTTTGATGGCACCCGAGATGACCTGCTCCATGACCTTCTCTGGCACCAAGGTCAGACTGACAGGTCTATATTTTCCTGGATCCTCCTTTCCGACTTTCTTGTAGATGGGTGTCACATTTGCCACCCTCCAGTCCAATGGGACCTCCCCAGTTAGCTATGACTTCAGGTAAATCATGGACAGAAGCTTGGCGAGCACATCTGCCAACTCTTTCAGCACCCATGGGTGTAACCCATCCAGTCCCACAGACTTGTGTGCATGCAAGTGGTGTAGCAGGTCTCTGACCACCTCCTCTTCAACTGTGCTGACCTCAATCTGCTTCCCCTCCCCGTCTCCCAGCTCATGAGGCTGGGTGTCCAGGGAACAGCCAGTTCCACTGATAAAGACTGAGGCAAAGTAGGCGTTGAGCACCTCAGCCTTTTCCTCATCCTTAGTTACCATGTTTCCTTCTGCATTCAGTAAAGGAGGGAGATTTTCCCTAATCATTTTTTTGCTATTAACGAATTTCTAGAAGCATTTTTTGTTATCCTTAACATCTGTAGCCAATTTGAGCTCTAGCTGTGCTTTGTCTCTCCTAATGTTCTCCCTGCATAACTTCACTACAACTTTATAGTCTTCATGAGAGACCTGGCCCCTCTTCCAAAGGCAATAGTTTCTCCTTTGGTTCTTGAGATTCTTCCAAAGGTCCCTGTTTAGCCAAGCCGGTCTCCTTTCCCTCCTGCTTGTTTTTCAGCACACGGGAACAGCCTGCTCCTGTGACTTTAAGACTTCGCTCTTGAAGTATGTCCAGCCTTCCTGGACTCTCAAGTCCTTCAAGGCAGCCTCCCAAGGGGTTTTGTCAATCATTCTTTTGAACAAGTCAAAGTTAGCCCTCCAGAAGTCTAGTGGCAGTTCTATTAACCCCTCTCTTTGTTTCTCCAAGGATTGAAAATTCAATAATCTCATGATCACTGCACCCTAGATGGCCTCCAACCTTTACTTCCCCCACAAGCTCCCTCCCTGTTCACAAGAAGCAGGTCCAGGAGGGCAGCTTCTCTGGTCGTCTCGCTCACCAGCTGTGTGAGGAAGTTATCCTCCACACATTCCAGGAACCTCCTGGATTGTTCCCTCTCTGCTGTGTTGTGTTCCCAGCAGATATCTGAGAGGCTAAAGTCCCCCATAAGAACAACAACAAATAATCACGAGATTTGTCCCAACTGTTTATAGAAAGCTTCATCCACCTCACTGCTTTGGTTGGGGGGTCTATAGCAGACTCCCACAGCAAGATCTGCTTTATTGGCCCTTAACTTAACCCAAACACTCTCAGTCCCGTTATCACTATGCTTGATTTCTGAGCTGTCATAGCATTCTCTTACATTTAGGGCCACTCCACCATCACTCCTTCCCTGTCTATTCCTCCTGAAGGGCTTGTAGCCATTGATTGCAGCACTTCAGCAGTTGAGAGGCAAGCTGCCAGTCGACACTGGATTTTGTCCCACTTGCTCCTTACCAGCTCTCAATTTCTTGGTCTTCTGTTAACAGGACCATACCATAAAATCTTGCAGCTCTTGTAACTTGGTGGAAGAAAACTTTTATGCATTGACTTTATTTAAAATCCTTGAATCATCCTATGACTACATAAGAACATGGGCAAGTTGTCATTTTAATTATTAAATGAAAGGACGATAATGTGTTTTGCAGCTTATAGCATTTCTACAGCAGTAACCTGCAACACGCAACACTGCAGTTTCTCTGCAGGTATCTTACCGTTACATGGATATAAACAAAAATTTACCTCATTCTAGATGTTTCCCTGTGACCTTCTTCTGTATGTGTCATGTCTCATACCCTCCCCCACCTAAGCACACTACTGGTGGCCCTGCTATAAGCTGTGCAGATGTTTCTACCACATTATTGCAGCTTTATATTTGCAAGAGCCTTCTTAGAACAGATGTTCTTTCTCTGTGTATATACCATACTTCCCACTGCAAACACTTTAACAACACAAACAGCAGATTGCCTTGCTTCTGTTGTTCGGATCAAGAGAAAGTAAATGCCTCATTCTAATGATATCGGTTTTCTTTCCAGGGTACTTAATGTCTTCCCGCCCCTTCTCACTAGCCCTGCTCGCTTCAGGTGTTTTGTTTCTGTTCCTTAGGCGCTCCATGACTTATCTTTACTTTAAAGAGTCTCCCTAAAAATATCCTCTTCCTGAATCTCCTTTACTGCTTTCACTCTCTTTTAATCCCTTCTGCTGTGTCCCGCTCCTTTTATAAAAGCTGCTCTGCCTTCTTTAGCTCTGCTCAGTGAGGAGCTAATTCAATGGATTTAAATGAGAATGTCTTTTCTTGGGTAAGACTCAATATAAATTGGTGACTATACTTCCTATAAACTGTGGAAGAGAGGGCAATAATCCAACAATGATGGCTCAAAGTTGGTATTTTTTTGAGGAGCCAAAGGCATCTCTTGTCTTCAGCAAGACAAAAGAATTTTTAGAAGGTTTGTTTTGGCTGGATATTGCAAAAACGTGATTTGAGCACACTAATCCCTCCGACTTTTAATCAAAAGCCTAACTTCTAAGCGGTATAATTTGTACAGTCTTGTAAAATTATGACAACATTGAATAGATCTTTGGTCTTTTTCACAGTGGTTTTCATTACTTTCAGAGGACACTTTGTCCATGACTATTGACAGCTGGCTGAACAGGAGCCAGCAGTGTGCCCAGGTGGCCAAGGAGGCCAATGGCATCCTGGCCTGTGTCAGCAATAGCGTGGCCAGCAGGGACAGGGAAGGGATCTGACCCCTGTACTCGGCACTGGTGAGGCCGCCCCTCGATTCCTGTGTTCAGTTTTGGGCCCCTCACTACAAAAAGGACATTGAATGACTCGAGCGTGTCCAGAGAAGGGCAACGGAGCTGGTGCGGGGTCTGGAGCACAGGTCGTACGAGGAGCGGCTGAGGGAACTGGGGGTGTTTAGTCTGGAGAAGAGGAGGCTGAGGGGAGACCTCATCGCCCTCTACAGCTACCTGAGAGGAGGTTGCAGAGAACGCGGGATGAATCTCTTTAACCAAGTAGTAAGTGATAGGACAAGAGGGAATGGATTCAAATTGTGCCAGGAAAGGTTTAGACTAGATATTAGGAAGCATTTCTTTCCAGAACGGGTTGTTAGGCATTTGAATGTGCTGCCCAGGGAGGTGGTGGAGTCCCCAGCCCTAGAGGTGTTTAAGAGTAGAGTTGACATAGCGCTGAGGGATATGGTGTGGTTGGGAACTGTCAATGTTAGGTTAATGGTTGGACTGGATGATCTTCAAGCTCTTTTCTAACCTAGACAGTTCTGTGATTCTGTGATTTCTGATTAAAAATTACCACTTTCTGTGCTTTAACTTCTCCTTTTCATAAGACATTTGTCAGTAATATAAACAGCAATAACAATATAAATTTCACAGCAATTACATAAAGCAGCATTTGTCATTGAATAGTAATATCATGAAGAGGTAATGCCATGGAGATCTGTGCTGCCACAGCTAGTATTCTTTGGATGCTTGAGCTGGACTGTTTAGAGGGACCTGAAGTATCCTTATGGCAACTTCCACAGTATACTTGCGACAGCACACTGAGAGCAGCTTTTTTGAATCCTTTCCAACGTCAAAGTCATGGAAGATGTCACTCCTGTGCTCTACAGTCTCCTGAGACACAAGCTCCATCAGACTCCTAATATCTATGATAAAAATCCTACTATTTGCTCCCTTACTGTAATTTTCCTCTTTTTAAAATCATCCTACATCTAGCCTTTTAGTTGACCATATTGTTCCATTTTGCTCACGTTCTTTTCCTCTGCGTTGTCTCTGCTGTAGTTGTCTTCCACATAAACACCATTCCACTGAAAAATACTCTGCCACTTCCTTGTTTTAGTTTCAGTTCTCATATTACAACTTCTCTCTTACTCCTTACACAGATGGACTAAATAGCTATTTGGCTTTCTCAGTTCCAGCTTCATGGATAGAACATTAGATGTCTGGCACCAATGATGCAGGCAGTCTTTGCCGGTTTTGCAGATTTTGCAGCTAAAAGCTGTACTTACAAATGGTGATCATACAGCTTAAAAAGTATCTTAGATTCCACTGACAGTAAAATAAGATTATGGTCATTTTGGATAAAAGAATGAAATTACAATAGGATGAAACCACAGCTCAGGTTTTCATGAAAAGCTCAGCAATTCCCTCCTTCGTCCTTCTTTAAGCACTGTAAAATTCATAATCAATTTCTATTTGTTTGGAAATCACTGATATATATGTCTAGTAGTCTATGAAACTTTGTACAACTGCTTACAATTACTTCAGAAATGGCAATCTTGACACAAATAAGTTTTCCTCATTTTCATTCTTTTTTCTTATTCACAAGTGAAATCTAGCCATTCTTTAAAAGTAGCTATATACTAGTGAAATAGTAATAAAGTCTAGCTGTAAAATTTTCTCTCTCAGAAATTTTTATAAACCTGTTCTATTACCTCTTATTAATGCATTACAAATACAATCCACACTACACCCATCTACTTTAAGATTATGACCTTGTAAAATGTGCACAGCCAGTTAAAAGACCTTGTGTTTAAAAAGGCTGGAATACAGTCTTGTTAGTTCTTGGAGTTTTATCATTAATGTTGCAGTTTATCTGTTTTTCCTCAAAATTCTGAATACAGTTGAAAATGAAGAATCTCTCTGCCTACTTCACAGGTGATTAAATTTTTGTGGGAGAAATTAGAAGGCATGCATACAAAGCTCAAAACTCTGAAAGCGGGTTATTGCTTTGGGTTTTTTTTTTTTTCGAGATCACATGTTTTTTAACAATTATTTGACCTTGGCAGAGTTTGCTTAGTATTTGGGGGTTTCGGTTGGTTGGTTGGTTGGTTGGTTTGGGGTTTTTTTTTAAACTGTTGAGTCTGATAGCAATTACTTACGGGGGTGTTTAAGAGTAGGATTGACTTAGCACTTAAGGATATGCTGTAGTTGGGAACTGTCAGTGCTAGGTGAATGGTTGGACTAGATGATCTTCAAGGTCCTTTCCAACCTAGTTGATTCTGTGATTCTGTTATTACTGCCTTGTTATAATGCCCTGAAAAGTGATGGAACTTATTCTAAAGGCAGTATGAATCTGCAGAATAGCTCAGAAGAGCTCCCAACACCATTTAATCTATCACTCCCCCGAGCTAAGAATTAGCACTGGTTAAAAAATATTCAGAAAAATAGCAGTTGGGAAGAGTGTGCATGAAAACTGAGGAAAAATAGATTTCTACTGCCATCCTCTCTGCACCATGCTCATCAAGTTCATTGACATCCACCATGGGCCTGCTCAGTTCCCTTCCAAGGTGTCCTGTGCTGGGTGCTGCACTAAGAAGCAACACGTAAGTGCAGCTCTGCAATTACTGCTCGGCTTGATTATGACTTGACATGGTTCTAGATACTGATATTACCAACATAAGTATGGGTTCCCTACCATGTAAGGCAGTTCGACTGAGCTAGACCATATGGACTTTTAAGTGTAAAAAATTAATTTTCAGCAAACGAGAAATAGTTGCTAGATTTTGGTAAATGCAATGACATTCCACGAGAGGATCATCATACTGTTATCATTTAGTTATTATTTCTGAATACTTAGGTAGATCTTACCACTTGTTATCATTTAAGATGTAATTGTCTTTAACCTTTTTCTCCCCATGAAGAAAAATAAACAGTAATCAGATGTCACAAGTCTGATAGTTCACAGTAATCATATTTAAACAATAGTTATATTTCACTGAATATAAAGGAAGCCCCATGTAAATCAAAGATAACTTGGAGTTGCCAAGGTGCAGATGATGTTACCAGAGTTTGTGGGTTGTTGTGCCAATGATGACCCTCACCCTGCCATCTCAGTGGAGGCAAGGGATTCAGACATGCAGCACAACAAAGATGCAAGGAATATTGATGGATCAGTAACCATGGTAACACCTATGAAGGCTCAGGCTGGAATTAGGACTTCTAAATGCAAAAAGCTGTTGGGGACATCAGCCCATCTGAAGTGCAGCTGCACCAGTGCACACAGCATGGGTAACAAACAGGAGATTGAAGCCATGATGGAACAGGAAAACTATGATGCAGTGGCTATCACAGAAACATGGTGGGATGTCTCCCATGACTCAAGTACACCAGTTGATGGCTATAAGCTCTTTAGAAGGGATAGACAAGGAAGGACAGGTGGTGGGGTGGCACTGTATGTTAGGGAGTGTTACGATTGCTTTGAGTACAAGTGTAGTGAAGACAGGGTGGAGTGTCTTTGCGTTAGAATCAGGGCAGATGTCTTAGTGGGGTCCATTATAGGCCTCCCAAACAAGACAGAGAGGTGGATGAAATATTCCATATGCAAAATTCTATAGGACAAATCTCATTATCGTTTGCCCTTGCTCTTGTGGGAGACTAATTTCCCAGACATCTGCTGGAAATACAACACAGCAGAGTGGGACAAGTCCCGGAGATTGCTGGAATGTGTGGGAGATTACTTCCTGACACAGTTGGTGAGAGAACCGACCAGAGAAGGTGCCCTGCTGGATCTCGTCTTTGTGAACATAGAAGGACTGGTGGATAATGTGGCAGTTGGAGGCTGACTAGGGCACAGTGATCATGAAATAATAGAGTTCTCTATTCTTAGAGAGACCAGGAGAAAGGGCAGCAGAACTGACATCCTGGACTTCCAAAGATCTGACTTTGTTTAGGCAACTGCTTGACAGAATCCCTTGGGAGATGGTCCTGAAGGGTATAGGGGTCCAGGAAGACTGGACACTCTTTAAGAAGGAAGTCTTAATGGCACAGGATCAGGCTGTCCCCAGGTGCTGTAAGAGAAGCTGGCAGCAGAGAAGACCACTCTGGCTGAACAGGGAGCTTTGACTGCAGCGCAGGGAGAAAAGGAGAGTTTACAGCTTTTGTAAGAAGGGGCTAGTCACTCACAATGATTACAAAGATGCTGTGAGGCTATGTAGGGTGGAAATCAGGCGGTCTAAAGCCCAGCTAGAAATTAATCTGGCTTCAGTAGTCAAGGATAACAAGAAATGTTTCTATAAGTACATCAACAGGAAAAGAAAGACCAGGGAGAACCTGCTAGATGCAGGAGGAAACATGGCAACGAATGATGAGGAAAACACTGAGGTGCTTAATGCCTTCTTTGCCTCAGTCTTTAGTAACAAGACTAGTTGTGCTGAGGGAATCCAGCCTCCTCAGCCAGAAGACAGAGTCTGGGAGAACAACTCCCCTGCAATCCAGGAGGAGACAGTCAGTGACCTGCTGCATCACAAGCCTATGGAACTGGATGGGATTCACTCAAAGGTGCTGAAGGAGCTGGCTGGGGTGCTCACCAAACTGCTTTCCATCATTTACCAGAAGTCCTGGCTGACTGGGTAGGTCCCGACAGATTAGAAATTGGCCAGTGTGACGCCCATCTATAAGAAGGGTCGGAAGGATGCTCTGGGAAATTACAGGCCTGTCATCTTGACTTTGGTGCTTCAGAAGCTGATGTAGCAGCTCATCCTGGGTACCATCACAAAACACATGTGGCACAACCAGACCATCAGGTGCAGTCACCATGGGTTCATGAAAGGCAGGTCCTGCCTGACAAACCTGATCTCCTTCTACGACAGGGTGACCTGCTTATTTGATGAAGGAAAGGCTGTGGATGTTGTTTACCTTGACTTTAGTAAGGCCTTTGACACTGTTTCCTACAACATGTTCCTGGCAAAACTGCCTGCTCGTGGCTTGGATGGGCACACTCTTCGCTGGGTAAAAAACTGGCTGGATGGCCGGGCCCAAAGAGTTGTGGTGAACGGAGTTAAATCCAGTTGGAGGTGGTCACGAGTGGTGTCCCCCAGGGCTCGGTGTTGGGGCCACTCCTGTTTAACATCTTTATTGATGATCTGGAGGAGGGGATCGAGTGCACCCTCAGTCAGTTTGCAGATGACACCAAGTTGGGTGGGAGTGTTGATCTGCTCGAGGGTAGGGAGGCTCTGCAGAGAGACCTGGACAGGCTGGAGCCATGGGCTGAGGCCAGCTGGAGGAGTTTCAATCAGGCCAAATGCCGGGGGCTGCCCTTGGGCCACAACAACCCCCAGCAGCGCTACAGGCTTGGGGAGGAGTGGCTGGAGAGCTGCCAGTCAGAGAGGGACCTGGGGGTGCTGATTGACAGCCGGCTGAACAGGAGCCAGCAGTGTGCCCAGGGGGCCAAGAAGGCCAATGGCATCCTGGCCTGTGTCAGCAATAGCGTGGCCAGCAGGGACAGGGAAGGGATCTGACCCCTGTACTCAGCACTGGTGAGGCCGCCCCTCGATTCCTGTGTTCAGTTTTGGGCCCCTCACTACAAAAAGGACATTGAATGACTCGAGCGTGTCCAGAGAAGGGCAACGAAGCTGGTGCAGGGTCTGGAGCACAGGTCGTACGAGGAGCGGCTGAGGGAACTGGGGGTGTTTAGTCTGGAGAAGAGGAGGCTGAGGGGAGACCTCATCGCCCTCTACAGCTACCTGAGAGGAGGTTGCAGAGAGCTGGGGATGAGTCTCTTTAATGAAGTATGAAGCGATAGGACAAGAGGGAATGGCCTCAGGTTGTGCCAGGGAAGGTTTAGACTGGATATTAGGAAGCATTTCTTTACAGAACGGGTTGTGAGGCGTTGGAATGAGCTGCCCAGGGAGGTGGTGGAGTCCCCATCCCTGGAGGTGTTTAAGATTCAGGTTGACATAGCGCTGAGGGATATGGTGTAGTCGGGAACTGTCAGTGTGAGGTAAATGGTTGGACTGGATGATCTTCATGGTCTTTTCCAACCTAGATGATTCTGTGAACATTACAGAGGTTTTTACCACTACTTTAGAAAAATATGCTTTTATGGATGTATGCAAAGGAAAATGCACAAATGCTCACATTTTCTTAGCCAGTGCTTCTTCTGAGTCATCCTCATCCACAATCTGAGTTCTGTCAACCAGAAGAGAATGAGCCTTATCTCTTTTGCATAGTGCTTCCTCTCCTACCTCAGATCTCTCAGCTCCTGTTTCGCTAAGAGATGGGTGTTCTTTTATCTTTCAAAAGGAGGAGAGCAGATCAAATTATGTTTGCTGTCTGCTACATCCACATAAAACTGGAGAAAGCCATTCCACTTATGTGGAATGAAACTGTATTTACCCAATACCTGCTACATATCAAGAGCTCAATTTGCTGAAATACTGTAATAGGATTGATGGATTGGAAATATTTCTTCATTATGATGAATTTGTAGGGCACCATTATTAAGAAATTAAAGTTCTGAAGTGACACCATGAGCCACATGAAATCACATAACTTAGACCTGAGCTTAGTCCCCAGCTTCTGAACATACTACATGAAGACAATACATATATTGACATACAAGTGCAGGAACATGCAGTGGACTTCCAGTACCACTGTGCTTAATTTGCTTACTAATTTGGAGAATTTAGGCTTTGGGGATGGAACAAATACCACATGGCACTACTCAGTCTAGGAAACTGTTTTATCTGGAAAAACGTTGGGGGATTTTTTTTGAGCTCTTTTTTTTTTTTTTCTTTTCTTTTTTTCTTTTAAGTGAGAGGGATATGGAGCATCTGCCTAAAGCAGAAATGCTACAAAACTCATTAGCCATAGTAAAATTCAATTAGTGTTCTCCAGATAATCCTAAGTTATTATCCATGAATCTTTGTACAACACTGCTCCACATGTCTTTTCCTCTAACACTTATTATTTCTGCCTTTCGACTACTGTTTGGTGCCTTTTAGAAAGTCCATGACTGAATTACTGAATGTGCCCTGCAATAAAAGATTGGGATGATTTTTTTTTTCCTTCCAGCTGTGTGAAATGTTTCTTTAGTAGTCCTCTGCTAAAACAGGAGACCAAATTCTCTGGTTTCTCCTATTCCATCCAGTTATTTAAATCTTCATGAAGAGGCTCCAGACCTTGCCTAGACTCAAGGAATTCAGACCACAGCTAAAGAGGGAAACTGCCAAGATGGCCCTGAGGCACATTTTGGGCAATCTAATTATAATGGGTGCAGGTTGCAGGGGTCCAAACGACTCACAGAGCAGAAATGGTTCAGCAGAGCACTGGGAAGTCTTGCTCCTGCTTCCTTTTCTAATATGGCAGAGACTGGGTAACATTTAAAGGTCTTTTTAGGAGGTCTGACCAATGATCTCATTCCTCCCTATGGCCTCCAGTTGTCTGAGATTTCTAGCATCTCCACTGCTCTCAGTGTTGCAGAACTGAAGCTTCAAGGACATTCCCCAGTAAATTGCAGGAACATCCTCTTCAATACATGGGACAACTGAGAGAAGGTATTGGAGGTTTTGCATAATTTCACATTTTAGGCTCATTCTTTCCTGCTAAGTGGGCCAGCTACAACACCTCATGAAGACAACAACCGAACCCTAGCCTATAACCAAAGTTGAGGCAGCTTGCTCAGTCAGAACCTCTACAACACTTCCAAGACAGATGCTCTGTATGTGATCAGGGAGATGACTGGAGACTACACTTGAGTTAGAACTTGCAATTAACCCTACTGTACAGATGCATTCCCAAATTCTTTCACTTACTTTCACCACTCTCTTAATCAAACTTACATAGACAACCAACCAACATTTTCTCAAAGTGTTTTTATTTTAATTTGAAAATGGTTTTTCATAAAAGAAGTCCTTTTGATTCATTTTTTACTGTCTGAACTAAAAGATGAGGGGAAAATTTTGTTTTCAAGAAACTGAGTTAAACCCTATCCAGTTCCAGATTAGCAACAGTTGAGTGCCTAAAGGCAGTCTCACAACACATCATCTGATTAATTTGGAACCAATTTGGACAGCTATTAGAGAACATACACTGAACTATCCTCAGCCACGGGAACAGAAATGTAAAGGGAGAAGATGCTTTCAAGGAAAATAGTAATTGAAAAAATTTAATCAGAGAATCTTCTATCAAAATAATTTTCCATTGTAAAATGATGCTTAACCAAAACAAAAATAGTCTGTGAAGGAGAAAAAAAAAATTTTTTACAAATGTCCGTAATTATAAGTCTTCTCAAATTTTCAATTTTTATTTTATCTGAGATCAGATCAGGAAAAAATTCTCAAAACTCTTATTTGCCATTGCCAGCTCAGGGTTGTATGGCCCTGAGAAACATGCTGCAAGAATAACAACATAAATATACAAGTTTCTCTGAAGACAACTTTTACATCTCTTTCACTATACTGCTCTGCATCATCGTGGAGAGTAAAACATCCTCTAATATCAAACATCTATATTAATTGACTGGTAGAGTCCACTTGCATCCATAAAGATGGTATCAAATGAGATAATGGCAGCACAAGGTTCCATGCATCTTCTGCTCAAAGATCTACCACTCACCACCGTTAGCAACCAAATCATAGGTTAGATGAATCCCTCCATGAAGCAGAAACACTATAACAAATATTTGAGAGAAGTGTTTCCTGGACACATTCTTGTGGAAGATCTTGCAGAGTTTCTTTTTTGTGTTTCTCTGCAAAAATGAAGGAAGACATTGGCCGATCTCTACTTATCATTGAGAACCATTGCTTTTGAAGCAGCACTAAACCATCTGTGCCAGGTAGCATCCCTGTACTTTATCCTCATAATGCTAAAGAACATATTTTAGTACAGATTGCACCAAACCAAGATGGGAGATTGTTTTTTAGTTTCCCAGTGAAAGGGTCTCTGTACATAATCTCCGATTTTTCTCTACTTTCAGTTTGAAAAAGCCATTCTGTATGTCATAATATCAATAAACTTTATACATCACCAGAAAGCCATAGTTCCCAATCTTGGTTTCACATGCAACATGTTGCCCACAAGACTTTCTGATATTGCTTGTGGATACCGTAAATTAAAAAACTTAAAAATAAGACCAGAGAGTGCAAACCTGACCGCAAAATGCAAGTTGCTCAGTATTGTTCCTCCTGGGACCACTGTTCTAGAGTAATGTGCAAATATTCTCAGCAAATCATAGCTTAAATAGCAGTTTGTTTGCCAAGTGATTCTCCCAACTCCCTGCTTACAGCCATGAGAAAACATTTTATTTATTAATTATTATTTGTAATTTGGGCAAACAAATGGCTATATTCCCAGTAAGTCAATTCTCATATCCACATATGTGCATTCCAGGAACACAAGCTTTACACTAGCTTAGAAAAGCATTTTTTTTTCCCTGGGATCCTTCATTAAAACATTAGTAGCACATTACTGCTTAGCAGGTGCACAGACCCCATAGACAAATGTTACTTGTTAACTGTGGTGCGACATTATATGGCCATAAATGTCTAGGTATTAATCACATGTTTTGATTTGTATCCAAAATGTGATTTACGCACCTGATTTCTAAGACTGCATGTTAAAATAACAAGGAAGACCGAAGGAATTCAGTTCGCCCAGGCAGCTGACTCACTTTCTGCCATGAAGTGGGTGTAGCTGTGAGGAGACAGGGCAGTCGTGGAAGAGCAACTGGAATCACCCACATCAGAAATGGGGGAGGGAAAGGAAACAGAAACCATCTTTGACAAATTCAACCAAATTCTGTCCTGTACTAAGGGAAGAAACATAAGGACACTTCACAGCAGGGTCCTGAGGGTGGGGAAAAATACAAGCAAACAGCCCTCCCAGACCCAGTCTCCTTTTAAGCAAAAGAACAGAGGCGTTCCCACTAGAAGTGGAGGTCTTCCATTCTATTCAAAGCAGGGTTTGTCAACAATATAGCTGTCTGTACTTAAATGCTAATTTATATATGATCCCAAGAGGGGACATAGCACAGACTGGCAGGTCTGTAGTCTAGTTTCACTAAGTGTTACTGCAGTGCTACTCTACTAAAAACACCTGTGCTGCCATGAGGGCTTACGCTAGAAATTTTGTCATCATTGCTATACCACTTGATAAAGTGGTGATCCCTTGACACTTGTGAGTTGCTTAGCTATGTTGATGAAAACACAAAGAACAGATCATGCTTCAAGCACAGCAACCTCACATGAAACGTACATATGAGAGGACTTAAGCAAAGCTGCAGGAAAGGCAAAGGGGAAAGCCCATAGAAGGATGTTGGCTTTCCAAGCAACTGTGATTTTGTTATCTTCTCTAACTTCAAGAGAAAGTCCCATATGACCCAATCTGTAGCAAAACTTAGGAACAGATGAGGCTACTCAGATGGATTTTTGCAAAATCCTCCCATCTTTACACTTCTTTTGAACTTCCTACCTCGTATTTTGCCCTAAAGAGTGTATTGTCAAGGTCATTGGTGAAAACAGGTGGAAGTAGTGTATGCACCACACTTGCACATACAACATGGTAAGTAACTGGCAACTGAATCCCAAATCAAGAGAGGGAAAAAAGCATAGGATTCCATTCCAAAAGAAATATCTGAGACAACGTACTCTGAAACACCTGAAACAGGATGAAAATGCATCCAGTTTCTCACAGTGATATCCAAAGACAATTCCATCTCACTCCATAAAGTCTCCTAACTTTCCAAAGGTGTCACTGTGCCACTATATGCCTCAGCTTCCCCTGGCATGCAGAATCCTATTTGCTGGTACTGATTTTACCTTCACCTCACATTTGCAGCGACATGCCTAGCTTTCTTATACAGGCAGGAACACTGTCGCTGGCCTGAGACATTACCCAGGCGAAGGCATAACATACACAGATACATTATATCCTTCAGCTTTGAATTCCACCTTCCTCACTCTGACACTCACTTTCTCCCATAATTTCCAAATCCAGTTAAGCAAATCACAGTAATTGGTTATGGTCCATGAAATTTTTTGTCTGACCTCCCTTTTGTGTATGTGTTGCTTCTTATTAGCTAATGCCACACAATTAATTTCTTCTCAATATTCCTTTTCTGCTCAACAAGTGGTCATAGTTGTGGCCAACCCATCTTTTCAATGTAAACCTTCTTGCTCTAATATGGGGATGAAATCACTACAGATCTATTATTTCTCGGAACAGGATATTTCATTTGCATAAAATATTCTGCACTTGACACAGTGCCAGGAAGAAACACCTAACGTCCATTCTTCACTGCGCTCTTGATGTGGCCTTAGGAACAGAAGGAATCACCATGTTAGACTCACACCTATTACTCCTGAGCTCCTCACTTCTTAGTCCCATCTCTGATTTACACTCCCATGACTCTTTGAGAGCCCTGTCAAGGCAGTGACCAAGATAATGGACAAAAGGGAATTTCTTACATGATGTAATTTCACATTAAACAGGATGGTTCACAGGTTGTAATAGAAGGTCAACAGCAGATATTATAACCCCTAAATTGGTTGGAAAAAAATGGTTATTTGAATCAAAACTTAAATAAAGCTCTATACGAGCCAAGATAACTGAAAGAAAGTGTCTCCCTGTGTGTCAATGATATGCCTGGTCTAATAACCTCAAAGGAAGGCAGATTCCATCCTTGTTCATTTTCATAGCATTGGGATTTACTGGCAGGGAATGGCACTAACACTGTCTTCAAATGTACAATACCTTTCTACTTTTAAGTTGGATGGCTATATTCCAAAGTAAAAAAATTATCTAAATGTCATTAGCCCAATGGGAATGCAGAAAATGTACATTTTGGAGACAGATCAACCCTTTAAGCAAGAAAAGGAGACCAAGAAGAAATTAATTAATTGAATGGATTCATGAGTCTCTCATTTGTTATTAATAAAGCACTGAAGAAGAAAGTGTTGATGAGAGACAGTCATTCACCTTGGATCAGTATGCAAAAGGAAAATTCACCCCACTGCAGACAGCTATCAAGGCCATATGCACAGCTTTATGTATTGAGTTATGGATGTTATAATAAATGGCAGGCTCAACATCAGGTATGTATACTTTGCCTAAGGATGAACTTCACCTTAAAAAAACAATGACGCAGATTTGAGAGAAAAGAGCTGATTTAATAGAATGCATAGCATGTAGTCACTAATGGACTTTTAGTTATTCCTGAAGATAACCGACCCCGTAAAGGGTTTTAAGTCATTCTTAACATTATTTTCATACACTTCAAAGGCAATCAGTCTTTTAAAGTTATTTCTATATTTCTCTATATTACAGAACTATATGCATCTTAGAATATTACACAATTACATATGTATGTTACCTTCTGCTTTCATGGGCAAAAGTGCCCTGTGGTAGCGACAACCACAGTATTAACCTTTCCTTTTTCAGGAGTTAAATGCCTTCTGATTCAGCTCTCAGTTCTCCTTTTTATGTTCTTTCTGCTTTATAGATATATTTATATCATTCTGGCTGTTGTTTTTTTATCTATTACCAAAATGATTTTAGCCATTGTATGGTGTAGTCAAAGCCTGCTCCTACACAGTGATGTCCATCTGCAAGACTTGCTGCAGTCCGTTCTCTGAAAAAAGACAGAAATTATAATTTATTATTTTGCTAAAAAGTACTTCGGTTACTTGAAACTGCTAGGGGTTGAAATCCACTCTTGAACATAAAGCCAGCACAAGGCCTAAGTGCTTAAGCTCATTTTAAGGATATAAGTGCGATTGAAGTGGTTGCAGGGGATTGGTGCTAGTCCTCCACACAGGAGAGAAGCTGACCATGTGTGAGCACTTCAGGAAATCACACCAGGTTCTGATTTTCCCCCAACTTTCAGCAACTACACTAATAATTCTACCAGGCCCTTACAGTCACACTACAGATCAGGACTGTTTCACTTTGTCTAAGTAATCACAGACAAGTAAAAACACTCTGGGTTATGGTAGAAGCTCAAGTCATCAGAAATACCTCTTAATAATTTTAGGGTCATAATTGTCCAAAAGGAAACAAATCCTCAAGGTAATTTTAGGGAAAGGAAAGAAGGGGTAGATTCATCTAATCCACTTCTACTAAAGCTTTAAAGACTACTCTACTTTCTGCCTTCGCTTGAAACCAGATCTCCCAAACACCCCTGCACTGGCATGTGCTGTGACTGGTTAGGACCAAGCCTACTAGTGTAGAAAAAGTACTTTTTTGTTGTTGTTGTTCAGTCAGTAAGCCCTGTCAGTATTAAGTTGCAAAAGGTAGAAAGAGAAGGGGGGGGGAGAAGAGGGTTTTTTTCCGGTGTGGAAAAAAACTCAGAAGCTTCACTGCATCTGTTTACTGCTTTAGTCCTGAATTTCTAAAACACTGGCAGATTTAAAGAAGGGCCAGATAGTATTGGAAGAGATCATGAATAGTCAGTACTAGTTTGGTCAGATCAGTCAGGCCACAAAGCCTTGCCAGAGTCACTCCTCCCTTAGAAATTTTTGAATCTATATTTAAACATCCTTGATCTGGCCACAAGAGACATGATAGGGCTGACAGCAAGGGAAGACAGGCAAGGAGGAAATTAGGGCTTCCAACAGAAGGGGGGGTGGGACAGCACTTCTAGAAAATCTGGGCTCTTTGGACATAATTGTCTGGCAGTGTGTAGGTATTACTAAAACCCAGGATTATTTCCAACACTACATCATCATATCCACTACTGCTGCCTGCCAGTGTGTTAGTAGTAAATCTGAAGAGCCAGGAAAATAAGTGGAGCCTGTCTGCCTGCAATGAGGTTCTGGCCTCCACTCTGCAGCAGTCAATGCCTTTCTCAGAGAATTAAATTATCTGCTAAATATCTAAAATATTCCTGGGAGAATAAATGCTCTTTGCTTAATTTCTGGGGGTGGAAGGTGGGACAAGGCTGGGATTTGAAGAGAACAGCTAGTGGTATAAATGGGAGGCAGAGCGCTCCTGAAAATGAAAGGCCCGGTCATCATTGCTACACCAGCTTCACCAGCAGCCAGTCCCAACCTGGCAGTGGTGCACACTTTGTGCTTTTCTTTCTCCTCTGGCATAATAAAACTGCTGTAAGACTTGGTAGAAACTCTTTCCACTTGATTCTCTCTGAGGCTGTCACACGCCATGTTAAGATCTCACGGGTGGGAAAACCAGTTCTCCAAACCCAGCCCTAGAAAGACTTGCCAATAAGAAGGATGCTCAAGAAGATGAAGCAACATACAAATATAAAATCTAGTCATGTTTTGATAAAGGAGAGAAAGCAAAGCTCAGACCAGAGTCAAGTCCATAGGCTTGAGAGTTCAAACGGGAGATCTGCCAGTTTCTGAAGTCTAGCTTATAAGGAAATAATTTCCTGATTTTTAACAACAGGCATTTTACCATCTGATCACAGGCTCTCTCTTGTCTAGTATCATCACAGGTGAAAAGACAGGCTGGGACAAACTTAACCAAAATTAAGCCTACTCTTGGCATTTCAGATGACCCTTCAGGATAAACTGCTAATTCAGTGCTGGAAATAAGTTACTCTTTTTGACTTTCTTTTTTTTTTTTTTTTTTAAGCAATCTTTTCACTTCTATTTTCCAGCTGAGGCTAAAATCTGGAGTCCCAAATTACCGCAAAGTATAATTACTGTTTATACACAACCAACTCAAGTGTCAAGAGGAATTCTTTTACAGAAAAATCCCTAGGCATTTTAATATCTACTAATATACAGTGGGCATAAACTACAGCTATGATGGAAGGGATGGGAAGTTCATTGGAGCCTTCTTGGATCTGTTCTGCAGGGCAAATGGGGCCATATTGTGTCATCAGTTTTAATCACAATTTCCCATTGATCCCAGTGACAAGTTTTGCTTTAAAATCAATGTCACACTATTGTCCTTGCATAGTGCAGTTGGAAGTGTTAAGGTAGGTAGTGAATTGGACACCAGCCGCCATGGTGGAGACCATCTGACACAACAGCGAACTCTGTAATATACCAGCTGTAGATGCTGGTGCCATGTTGCCCATACAAGTGGTTACCTTCCTAGAACTGTCAACAAAAGAGAGGCATAACTTTTCAAAGCATCTGTCCGTGATGTACTGCTTTTTGGCTGGGATAGTTAATTTTCTTCATCCTAGCTGGTATGATGCTTCTTTTGGACTTCTGATGAAAACAACGTTGATAACACATTGACGTATTAGCTACTGCTGAGTAGTGCTTACACAGCATCAGGACCTTTACTTATTCTCACACTGCCTCTCCAGAGATTAGGCTGCTGGGGATGCACAAGAAGTTGGGAGAGGACACAACCTGGACAGCTGTCCCCAACTGACCAAAGGAATATCACATACCATATGATGTTGTGTTCAGCAATAAAAGGGAGAAGTTTTCTAGGGCTGCCATTGTTCAGGGACTGCGTGGCCAGATAGTGGAGCACAATTGTGAGTGGTTTTGCATCCTCTGCTTTTGCTTTCTTTTGCCTTTTTTTTTTTTTTTTTTTTTTTTTTTAATACTTAAACTGCCTATATCTCAAACCACAAGTTTTCAGACTTGTACCTTGTGATCCTTACCCCCATCCCATGGGCATGGGGTGGGGAAGGTGGTGAGCAAGTAGCTGCATAGGGTCAAGCTGCCCACTGGGGTTAACCCACATATGGCTAGGTCTGTCACATTTCTCTGGGCTGACCAGAACACTCCCAAGGGAGCCTCTTAAAGAAATGATCATGATCCCTTACTCTAACAGGCACCATACAGCATTATCTCCAGTATTCAGACTAGGATGTTTATTCCAGAAGCCCACAACTTCTTCAGTTTCCAGGCTCAATTTGTTCCCATTCTTTTTCACTGGTTTGCACACTGAAATCATCCTTCAACTCAAACAGCTTTTCTCCCATATTGGTATTTCTGCCCCCTCACACAGGAAATAAATTTCTTGATCTCTGTTTGAAGGCCAAGCAAATCAAGCTCTTCTAACTTTCTCCCATTTCATGTGCTTTTCTCCCAATCAACCGAGTAGCCATCCTCTCAACTCTATATTCACTTTCTTAAACATGGAGGACCACAGCTCCATGCAAGACTCTAGATGAAGTTATCTGTCTGCATAGTCCTATGAAAAATAATAAAATTATACACATGGGAATTCTTAGCACAGTAAAAATCATAGCAATAGAAAGCAGTTCTTTCACATCTCTTCTTCTTAGCATGGCTGATTTTTACTATGAGAGTGATGGCAGGCACATGAAAAAAAACTAAGTGACTGAAACCTGGAACTACAAGGAAGGTTTTTAATAAGTATTTTGCTTGGTATAATTGCAGTGGATATTAACTAACAGCTATACTTCCTCACAGAAAAATTATGTTTTGAATAAGCTTAAAATAGAACTTTCCACTGAGAACACGGTAGTTACAGCACAGAGCAGGATTCTTGAGAATTTTGTAAGTCATCAAAGAGACTCCCAGGAAAGCTACAAGATAAATGACTTGTGGAGAACAAGAACTTCATGCCAGTTCAATGCAACTGAAATCTAATAAAGCCCTTTTGAGGGTCCTGTATCAACACACCTAAAGATAAGTCCCATTTTCAAAGAAAAACAGTAACATATCTCATATATGTGGGAACACGTTGTTCAGCCCTTTAACATCGTATTACTACTTACTAGTATGTAATCATAAGAACTGAATGGGAAAATTTTCACCACTCTTACAAAACCTCAGATTTGAAAAATGTTTCAGCTGCACTATAAGAACAAAACCAAGAACCTCTGAAGACCTAAATAAAAATTAAAAAAAAAAAAAAACAAAAAAAACAACCAAAAAAACAACACCAAACCACCAAAACAAACCACACCAAGCCAACAAAACCCAACAACAAACCAAAAAACCTCTCATCCCTTCCACCCATCCCAAACCCCCTGCTAGAGCACTCATCCAAGAGGTGGCTGAGCTGGTTCTAGCTCACATTCTCTCTCTTACCATACAGCAGGAGCAAGGAAGTACTACCTACCTCCTCCAGGGAGGCCTCACAATACCTTCTCAACAACTATGTCCCTTCAGAACTAAGCATTGCAGGCTGAGGCTATCAGAGGAGGTGATTAAGCCCTGATTTCATTCAGCCAGAGCAGTGGCTTAATTAAGGTCTCTTACTTCATGGGTATAGCCTATGAACACCAGACCATGGGGCTCTCAGGGGTGTAGCTTGCTCTAAAATGAAGTTCTAAAGCCAGGAAACTTTTCCTAACACCATCTTCTTGAAATGGCTATACTTTCTGCCTCTGAAGTGTGTTTTCAGTGAAAGAGCATTTTTCAGTGAAAGTATTTTTATTGAAAGAGCTCTTGGTTAGCTTTGATGAGCATGTTGAACCATGGATGGTGCCTCCCATATAGAAGAAGCTAAAGGATAAACTGAAATGAAGTTTCCAGCCACATTTTACTCTGCTCTCAGGATCTCTTTCATTCCTTGCTGGCCTTCTCAAGCAGATTGACAAAAATCACTGACTTTAGCAGAAGCCAGGGAAACTCTCATAGTTCTCAGTGCCAGATTTCACTACCTTAACTCAAGCTGACAGACCCTTGCTCTAGACAAAGTCCTGTTCTTTTTACAGTCTGGGCTCCCTCTGCTACCCCTCTTCATGTGGGACAGCTCTGGATCTCCTCCAGCTGGACGGTTTTCCTGTCTGGTTTATGCAAGAGGAGGGACTATGGCCTTGCCCGCTCCCTTCCCCACTTGAGGCTCCTTTGTTCCTAAGAACAATTTTGCCTAGTTCTTGCATGAGCTATATAAGATTGCAGTTGCCCTGAGAAGCCCTTGCCACCACAACTGTCTTTATTTTTTGTTTATGGCATTTGTTGCAAATGTTATTCCTAAATCCTCATTTATTTCTGCAGCCCACAGACTTGATAGCACTAGCACTGGTGTTCTTTCTAGTTTAATATATTTTCAGCCTGAACTGTTTCTCTGTAGAAAAAGAGACTCTCACAACCTTTTGAGGATGTGCTTGATGCCTACTACTAATGCTTAGGGGTTAAGACTTTGTGGCAAACACCTGCCAAGTCAGCTCCCAGTGCTACTTACATAAATATGCTTTTGTTCTTAGAATATCTTACACCAGGTTTCATAAAAGCACCCGTGAACAGCTATAAAAGATTTAAAAGATATAAATAATAACCTAGGAGTCATTTAAAGTTAGGATCAGCAAATTTCAAGGAAGGGATCAACCAACTTTGGTAATTTAACAACTGTTTAAAATACATTAGCAATATCTGGTTTAATCTTATTGTAATTTATAAGCTATGAGGTTTTGTAAGAAAAGAAGTCACAGTGATATAGGAACATGAGAAATTAAGTAAAAGCCTACAAGTGAGTTTTTTAAAGAAAAAGCTTATCATTTTACAGAGTTGCTAAAGACACATGGGCATACACATAAACAAACAAATGAGCATGCAAAAATATGTATAAAAGCATTTCAAATAGCAGCAGATGGGTGGTTTGAAAAGGAGCAGATATATTTAATTTGTCCCTTCCTTTTCTATTCTGTGCAGCAGTATTAACAAAGAGCAGGTACTCAGAATTAGCACATAGACATTGTTCATGCTTGAAAAAGAATCAAGTTAGCCCATAGTACCCCTAGTCAAGGAAGACATGGAAGGAAGTGATTCATTGTATGCATACCTAATGTCTACTTGCATATGTACCTCATTATGTCGTGTCTGGGGGTTCAGAACTTTTTTCAGCTTTTGTTACATGCTTTATTGCTGCTAAGAGGTTGGTGCATGCAACACTGTCCCTGTGAAAGAAGCCAAAGTGTAACCTGTTCAGTCTCCTATCCAAACTTGAGCAGAACCATTTGTTTAGTGAGGCCAAAACTGCTTAACTTCATAGAAAATATTGTGTAAAGAAGCTTCTGGAAACAAAACAAGGTGGCCATACACAAGGTGTTCCCCAGTGATGTTAATTTTCAACCCACCTGGATCACTTAGAAGCCAAAGCCCTCATCAGTAAAGTGATTCAAGACATGTCTGTCTACACAATGGACAGCAGAGCTGGCCTTCTGCTCTAGGAAGGACTCACCTGAATCAGCAGCTGGGAGTAGAAAAGCCTCATGAGACCGGGCAGGTACCTGAGAGGAAGACCTGAGTAGCTCTGACAGGCACCACGCTTTCATGTGCTGCCAGGTACCATGGGGCCAGGTGTGTCCAAAAGCACCTGGGCAAGCCCCAGTGCCCTGGGTCTGCTGCACAGCACAGACTTTTCTTGGCAACCTCTTGCCAGTAGCAGCCAATGCGACATGGGACACATCGGCACAACTTCTGCTTTGAAAAGTGGTTTCATAGATGGTAATGTATTTTCGTTGCTTTTTAGAAGTTTTCAGTTTAAAAAAAAAAATGGCCTCTCTGCACTGGAATGAAACTAGGAAAAACTAGTTTAAGGATTGTCATGCATTGAAGGGGTTTAATTAGTGTCTTTCTCTTGCTTCTTCCCCCTCTCATAACAATAAAACTAATTGAAATCTCAAGTATGTAAGATATTCATGGAAGAAATAATGTTCTTCAGTTTCAAATTCTGTTTTAAAAGCATTTTCCATTCTTTCAGGGCTTTATTTTACAAATAATGCTGAAGCTAAATCTATTCTTTCAATATGGTGTTTATGATTTAGGTAATCAAACAGAATCTTTAACATCAGAAACCATGAAATCTAGACCTGTTTCTCCTGTGTGTCTCTGAATAATTATTTTCTTTTCCTTTTTGAGCTCCTTCTCTATTTTACCCTTCATCTGTTCAGACATAGTTCTGTATGGTAGGGGAGACTTTCTGCACCCCATTGTCCCATTCTTGGCAATGGATGACAAGTCTTAACACAAGAGGTTAATTTGTATTCTGTGGATTAAAAAAAAAAAAAAACACACAAAACAAAAAACAAACAAACAAACAAACAAAAAACAGCAAGCAAGTTAATACAAAACCACCATTATACAAATGGGCTTGGGGCTGCCCAAGAGGAATAGCAATATTATTAAAGGAAGGACTTGCCTTGTATTATATGTTTCCCATTAAAAAAAATCCTTCATAGAATTCTGCTGAGCTCTAAAGCTACAGCAATATAAAATATCTTTTCTTCACTTAAACTAAGAAGTAGCAGTGAAATTATGTTATTAACAAAGTTGTGCAATGTCAATAAGAATAGAAGATAGTAAAGAAAGTAATACTGAGTGCAAAACTAGCAGTGCACATTCCACATTTTTTAAATGTACAGATTTGCAAGATAATATAATATTCATGAAAGGAGGATACTAATAGCTTTGGCTTTTGTGGGACTCAGACTGCTAAGAACATCTCAGGATTGGCCCCTGGAGTTCAGGAAGACACAGAACAAGTTGCCTAACACAGCTTTGCCAGTGTACTTCAAATCTGACCTGGAAAAACCCTTGCAGTTTTTGTCCTGAATCTCTCTGGAGCAGAGTCTGCCAACTGTACCAGACTGCAAGGTAGTTTAATGATGTGGACAAACGGGCATTTTATTTCTCCTGTGCTCGTCTGGGAAAATTTGGAAACCATACATTGTAGTACCTTTCAGTGTTCCTGCAAACTGAATAGGGAGCTTTCCAAGATGTACAATAAATTGCCAGAGGGTCAGAAACAAGACAAAACCTTGCAGCCTCTTATTGATAGTTCATTCACACATAAACCAGAAATGATCCTTTATAAATACATTTGAAAATTCAGGAAAATTGCTTTTTTTGCTGATATTTAGAATGCCAATATAGAAATAAAATTTTCATCTGATGTATTCATAGCCTGAAAAGACTACAAATGTAAGAAAGGACTTAGTTCAGCTCATAGATATTGATGTCTGTCAATTAGAATATAGAGGAAATGTTTCAAAAAGAAACGGAACTCCATCCTCACCCTCCAGCATCGACTGTTTTCTACATTTGACCATATATCACTTGATTACTCTTATCATTCCCAGAAACTACAAACTATCCTTTCCCAAACATCGTACTTTATAAGTTAGACAAGAAATAGAAAAAGGCAGAATCCAAAGGTACTCCTATAGCTTTTATAGTCTTACAAAAGATAAGATCTCATCAACTAAAAAAGGATACTGTCTATTCCTGAGCACAGTTTTCCAGTCAATACCATTTTACATGCTGCCTTCTCATAATGGATAGTCCTTTCACCAAAAAATAATTCCAAATATTGCTTGTTTTTACAATTTGCAAATTATTTTGTGAATCTTTCTCTCTGTTGTAAGGGGAGCTCTTTGTAGTAGTCCCACTTCCCACTAAAAGTAATATTTTCTATAGAACATACTCATAGGACAAGGTGGTTCAGATCTATCCTCACAACCTGGAAGATCCTTGCTGTTCATAACAGTGAAAATTTTCTCTTTGGAAATCTTTTCAAGTGCAAATACACACTTGCCATTCAACAGCCATATGGGCAGGTCACAGGAAAGGGAGCTCAGCTCATTCAAACTTCAAGTGTTCTTTTCCCTTAAGTCATATTTCTTAAATTTTAATGTTAAATTAGTGCTATTTTATGGATGGTCACTAGGAATGACAAATTTTTTCTTGTCCTTCTGCTATCTGTTCTGGCTTTCCCAGTGCATGGAATTATATTAGGGAATATATTGTCCTGGCAGGAAGATGGATTCAGAGATTCAGTAACCTTTCCCAATCTGTGCCTTGTTGGAGTTCATATGTATAAAATTTATTTTTATTATACATATATTTAATCTACCTTAATATTTTTAAGATGCCCACATGTTGCTACTGTAACATTCTCTCTTTATTGAACCACTGACTTACACTGATATCTGTCCTTTAAATATCTTGTTGGTGCTACCATGACCTCAGCCACACAACTGATGTGTTGCCCTGCTTTACCTGCTCACTCCAGGAAGCAGAAAGGCTGATGTAAGACCAGCTCTGAACATCAGCACAATGCACATGTACTGGGAGCCCATTACTGGAGCACCTGTGAAACGCACAACATTTTTTCCTATGCTGCTGGCGCAGCTCTAATGGTCAAGGAGAGCAGAGACATTCAGACAGCAGCTGCTGGTGTGGCAAGGGAATGTACCTTTTCAGGTGCAGATGCCACCTCTGCTGCACACCTCCTGCAGTCAGTGAGGGAATCCAGGGCCTCCTCACATGCACATTCACACATGCACACACATGCACTTCTTCTTGGGGCTCTGTCTTCGCCCCATTTTTCCTCCTCTCTAGACCATAGTTTCTCACCACTGGATCAGCAAAATTTTTGCTTCACTGAGAAGCTTTGATTGGCCTAAAACCCCCTGTTTTGAAAATCAAAGGTACAAAACTTATTTTGCCATTAGTTCTGTTGCTGTCCTTGAGACCATCACTACACAGGACTGGGAAATGCATGGAGGGATTCATGTATGATAATGCTGACATTCAACTCTATGACTGAACCGACTAAAGGCAATCTCCAAACACTACTTCAATGATTAATCAGCTGTACATTCACACAGAAATATTTGATGTACTGATCTATGCACCAAAGTCTTTTATTGTATAGTCAAAGGTTATTTGGAATTTATCCTTCCCCACAAAGCAGGAGCTCACTACTATTAAGCAAAATTCAACCTGGAGGGCAGTGAGTCTATGCAAAGAATATGGAGTGTTTTGATTCAAAAAAGTACTAAGAAGTAGGTTTGGGACATAGATTTAGGAAGATTGTATCAGCCTTTTAAATTAGTCCCCCACAGCCACAAGCATCTAGTGTGTATGTAGTCCAGAAGGATCACAAGAACATCTATTCCTCCTGTCTCTATACACCACGTATCTTAATGTGTTATAAAACATCTGAAAAAGGCCAGAAGTCACAGCTGTAAATTGCCATGGGAATGTTGCCATTATGATGGATCCCTGTGATAGCACAAAATTTTCTCTTCTACTCATCTTTCTTCAGATGGACAGCTGCTTTAAAACTTAAGCATACATCTTCAGCTCATGGAAAGGAAAGAAATGAAAGTCAGACAAACACTAGGATTACACTGCAAAGGTAGACTCAAACAAAGCCCTCTTCTACAATTCAGAATCTCTGCTCCCTGTTTTGTTGTGGAAGAACTGTCATATATTTTCTTAGTTCTTGTTAAATATGTCTCACAGGAAAAAAACCACATACTTTTAATGAAAAATGTGCTTTTCCAAAATACAATAATTAACTTCCATCTTTGATCTCTGAAAGGAAGTTTTAAGTATATCTGGCCTTATGATTACACACTGCATATCTCAAAAGATTTCTGCATTTTCATAAAGCACAAGGACTCTAAATCACTGAAGGGCAGGAGTATTTCACAGTCCAAATCCCCCTGGCACCCATAGATTACATAGCACTCCAGCTCCTACCACGCTCATGTGGCTGTGTTTCTTTCCCAAAGTAGATGGGAAATGCATACCTGGTACCAGGACTCTGGTTCAGTGTTGAATACATTCTCCTGGAGGTTACATACAGCCAAGAAGTCTTACAGGGAAATCCATAAACAAGTTGATTTTTGAAGACCTGGACAGCATCCGAGGCTACTTGTTTGTGTAGCCTCTCACCTCTTTAGGCTTGCACAGCATTTCAAGCTGCAGCTATACAAAATATAACTTTTGATGACACAATAGAATGATACTGCTGTAAATTGAAAGGCAGGTCCTGCCTGACAAACCTGATCTCCTTCTGTGACAGGGTGACCTGCTTATTTGATGGGGGGAAGGCTGTGGATGTTGTCTACCTTAACTTTAGTAAGGCCTTTGACACTGTTTCCCACAGCATTCTCCTGGCAAAAATGGCTGCTCGAGGCTTGGATGGGCACACACTTCGCTGGGTAAAAAACTGGCTGGATGGCCGGGTCCAAAGAGTGGTGGGGAACGGAGTTAAATCCAGTTGGCGGCCAGTCACGAGTGGTGTCCCCCAGGGCTCGGTTTTGGGGCCACTCCTGTTTAACATCTTTATTGATGATCTGGAGGAGGGGATCGAGTGCACCCTCAGTCAGTTTGCAGATGACACCAAGTTGGGTGGGAGTGTTGATCTGCTCGAGGGTAGGGAGGCTCTGCAGAGAGACCTGGACAGGCTGGAGCCATGGGCTGAGGCCAACTGCAGGAGTTTCAATCAGGCCAAATGCCGGGGGCTGCCCTTGGGCCACAACAACCCCCAGCAGTGCTACAGGCTTGGGGAGGAGTGGCTGGAGAGCTGCCAGTCAGAGAGGGACCTGGGGGTGTTGATTGACAGCCGGCTGAACAGGAGCCAGCAGTGTGCCCAGGTGGCCAAGAAGGCCAATGGCATCCTGGCCTGTGTCAGCAATAGCGTGGCCAGCAGGGACAGGGAAGGGATCTGACCCCTGTACTCGGCACTGGTGAGGCTGCCCCTCGATTCCTGTGTTCAGTTTTGGGCCCCTCACTACAAAAAGGACATTGAATGACTCGAGCGTGTCCAGAGAAGGGCAACGAAGCTGGTGCAGGGTCTGGAGCACAGGTTGTATGAGGAGCAGCTGAGAGAACTGGGGGTGTTTAGTCTGGAGAAGAGGAGGCTGAGGGGAGACCTCATCGCCCTCTACAGCTCCCTGAAAGCAGAGAGCTGGGGATGAGTCTCTTTAATGAAGTAACAAGCAACAGTACAAGAGGGATTGGCCTTCAAGTTGCACCAGGGAAGGTTTAAACTAGGTATCAGGAAGCATTTCTTTACAGAACGGGTTGTTAGGTGTTTGCATGTGCTGCCCAGGGAGGTGGTGGAGTCCCCATCCCTGGAGGTGTTTAAGAGTCGGGTTGACATAGCGCTGAGGGATATGGTGTAGTTGGGAACTGTCAGTGTGAGGTAAATGGTTGGACTGGATGATCTTCAAGGTCTTTTCCAACCTAGATGTTTCTGTGATTCTGTGAGAGTCTTTAACATCCTTGGTTTTCATTCTTGCTATAAATAATATGGGACCAGAAATTGGTAAGGCACAAGTGTTTCAGTGACTTCATAGATAACTGGTTACCTAAATGGTAAAACTCTCCCAGTCTTGAAAAAATTCTGCAGTGACCAATAGTCTTCTTTGACTTCCACAGCCTTAATATTGAAACCCACTCTATTTTGGGAACCCCAAGAAATTGATCTTCAAACTATCAGTTCAAACCATGTTGACAATGACAAGCTGAAAAACACTGTATGAAATGAGACACTGGTCTTACTCATTTTCTTATTTGTGAAGTCTTTTACATCATAAAACCATTAGGAAAAATCTATATTAAGACACTAATGATACTGTCAGATAAGTGCTGAAGATTTAGGAATTCTTCAACCATCCTGGAAAGTGCCTCTAGAAAAGAGGTGAGAGAGTAAAAATGTTTCTGTACTGAGAGTGTTTCAGGCTCAAAAGTTAGAAAAGAGTCAACAGTCACACACATTGTGCCCACCTGTCTCTCTTTCTAGAAAATGTAGTTTTTCTTTCTTTTTTAAAATGAAAGAAAAATTTTGGCTTTACAATATTTGAATTCATGTGGTCTAGTGATTTATCATCAGGAAATATGTACGTCTACCCTAACACTTAATGTGTTAATTCTAAGCCTCATAGACTATTATTTTAGCAATAGCAATTTTGTAGTGATTCACTTTAGCTAAAAAAATTTCACTGTGCTCAGTTTTGAAATGCCAGAGTTGTTTGAATACCTTGCCTCTAAGTTCTCTAGGTCTCTCTTCTATATGTATTATAGTTGCTCATACACACATTCCCAAGCCTTAAAAATACTTCAGAAAATATATATAGGGTTGTAGAACCGAGACAGCTCAACTCTGTTTAGTTAGCAACCATTTTACCTTCACCACAGGGAGAGCTATGGTACTAAAAGCTAATAACACAGAGGTTATTTACATGGACAGCTTGCTGGGACCAGGAAAATTGCACTTACATGAAAAGTTTGTTTTTCCTAAGGTCTAACATTAAAGCTCAGTTCTTTTTTTTTTTTTTTTTTTTTTTTCCTTTCCTTAAACCCCAGTGGAAAACAAGCTTTTACTGTGAAAGTAATCCAACCAGATATCTTCAAAATCTTAATAGGCAAAGTGGATTGACCTCAGTTCATCTTCATGGAGCTTAGGACAAATTGATCAATTTACTTCCTAAATAATTACCATTTGAATGTTGATTTTACCTTCCTAAGATTAGCACATTAAAAAGCCTGTATTCAGGAATGCTAATGCAATGCAGTTCTGCACACACACACAGACTCACAAGAAACCCAATATATTCTTTATATAGACAAGCTTCAACTGATTCTGGGTAATGAGGATTTACTTATTCTTTTGTTGAAGAATGAAAAAAAAAAAACCACCAAAAAACAGAAATAAAACAGAGAAATGGATATGCTTAGAGCTCTGGAGGGAAAGACTTAATTTAGCATTCAGATTTTTGAGGTTAGGCATTAAGATTCTATGGATGCAACAACTGCAATCCAAACTTTATCTGTTTAAAACAAGCCCATGGAAGAAAGCAAGCAAGAAATGATTCATATGTCAGAGGAGGCATCTAAAAGGGGAAAATTAGAACACATTCCAATTATTTCATAAAGGTTGCAAGTTGTTTAGTTAGACTCCAATGGAATATATTGATTGAGCAATAACTTTGGAAGTTTACTTGTCATAAATGGCACTTTTTGATTCTCCAAATGAGTCAAGCATTTAGGCACCCCTACATTCTTGGGTAGGTATCTGTTCATTTCAGTGAATGTTGGGCTAACTTAACTGACGTGGTTGGAGTTTTCCAGCTGGATGAAGACTCAGCAGTTCAGACACTTAACCATACCTAGATAGGCTCCATTCCTATAATCACCCTCCTTGACAGTCATTTTCTTCATTGGGAAAAGCTTTCTCTGCTACAGTGGATGCTGGCAGATCTCCCTCAGCATCTTGAAGGAAGAGGAGCAGAAGAATTTGCTCTGGTTTGGCATCAGCTAGAGCATCTGCCCCTCTGAATGTACAGCAAATGAGAAAAGTTAAAAAATATGTATCTCAATTTAATGAAGAAATTATTTTTTTCTCTTCTACATCCCTGTCTCAGTTTCTCCCATTTCTTTTGGTAACTAAAGCTTTCCATTTTTCATTGCAACATTTTGCATTCTGATTCCTCTCCATGTATGTTACAACATGAATGTTGTTTATATCTCCCCATTCATCATCTCTTGGCATTTGTCTCTCCTGGAAATTCTCCATGACAACTTTAATATCAGTTGCTTTTTCTACACTGTTTCTCATAAGAAAGCTTATGTCTTTCTGTGCTTCTTTTTAAAGGTTTCTGAGTTCTGATTCAAATATATCACCCAGAAGCCTGTTTTTCCCCTGTCTGGAACAGATATAAAGTCTGAGGGGTCCCTCAAAATCAGTACAATCTGATGAATTCTGTTTATAGCCAGTCACTGCAAGATGGGTTTTTAACTGTCCTTTATCCTGAATTTTTTAGAATTCCCACAGACAGATCACAGAGATGGTAGCTGGGCTTGTCATAAAACTCACAAACGAGTTATAGCCCATCTAGGTTCACTTGCCTTCTCTGGCTTATAAAAAAAAAAAAAAAAAAAAAAAAAAAAAAAAAAGCTTAAGAAATATTGTTAATTGTTTGAAAAAATTGGGGTTTTTTAAATGGGAAATGGAACTGGCTACCCTCAGTATTTGGATCAATTCAAAATCATGGCAATGGTGTCCAAGAGTTGCCAACAGTTTGATGACATGAGTTAAGTCAGTTTGTGGTGTCAGTCTAGGCTTAGAGAGACAAATGCCCATGTTACAAAAAGCCACTATATATAACACCAATGAATGTTTAATCAGATTAAAGTTCGAACAGACATGGAGATTCAACTAGTCTGTGAAGTTATGTTTCCAGGTTGGAAAAATGAGGCCATGACATGGAAAAGCTGAGCTTCGCTAAAGCTATTGGTTGCATTAGAGGACTTTAGAGGACTTTGGTTTTTGGTGCCTTTGGCCTGACTCCCTTTCACAATTATTTTACTATCAAAAATTACTGGAGAAATGTACACTAAGCACTTATATCTTTATGGTTTGCTATGAGCACTGCACATTCTGTGCATATGTACATATATATTGTGTGAGTGGTTTTGTCCTTTTGTTTTTAATTACCAGGAGCATCTTCCTCGTCTGGACTGTCTTCTCTCTTTTATGTTTTCAGCACTAGTAGTATTTCATATAATGCAATAAATTTTTTAAAATGCCTATCATGCATTACAAATGAAGATTACTAAACAGGTTAGTATTAAAGCATTGCACATACTCTGAACCTGTGAGTTAACCAAAATGCCTTGCACCTTGGAAGAATTCATGGTGAATAGAGAGAAAAGTGATTACAATTGAGGCAGAGTTTTAATTTTATTTTTTTATATGCTTAATTAATTATATTCATATACAAGCTGGGTTAGTCAATATATGTATTGCAACTCCAATGGCTTCAAAAAGTATTTTCTTATTGCCCGTCTTGAAATTTCAAATTTCCAAAATAGCTAAGTTTGGCACAGGATTCAGTGCAATTGGCACACTTCAGTCCAACACACCAGGGACTGTGATCTGGGGCTGTTAATGCTCCATCACAGACTTTCATCACCAGGTGAAAAAATCTACAAAGGGATTCCAAACTTAACCATTTTTCAGCCCAGGTTTCTTTGAGGATACTAAAGGAACAGAAGAACTAAAGATTCCGGCCAGGCATATATTTCTGCCAGTCAGTGTTTGCCAGGGATGCTGGGGATATCTAACTTTTTCTGTGTCTTTGGTCATCCACTGGCAGAGACTTCCCTCATTACTGTATCTACAAACACAACATCGCCATTGTATAGCAACAATACCGCCAGACATAAAGTGATGCAACAAGCAGCTGAACACATCTCATTAAATTAATTTTAATCCTGCTTCCTTTACAATATCCCAGCATCTTATCAGATCTTGTTTTATATAGCCAAGCATGCCATTTGTAGAAAATGTGTGAAATTTGGAGCAGATAGGCTGGCCTTAGTCCTAAGAAGTAATACACTGAGTGAAAAATGTTGAGAACCATTGATTTAGACAAATAGACTCTAAAGTGACATTTGTATTTTGCTATCGTTACTATAAATACTTTGTCTTTTTTAGGGAAAGCTTTTCCTGGATGTTATTCTAAGAGGCTCAGTCACAGTGCTTTTGACCTTTTACTCTACACTACTCCATTAACATCCTGTGGAGAAATTCGCCTTATATATGTAATTGATGCATTTTATGAGACACAAATCAAAATAGATAGTCAAAAAATAGATAGTATGGAACTCAGGAAGAGCTGCCTGCCTGAGTACTTCGTTGGCATATTGCCTATAGTTGATAGTGTCAACTCAACATATGGCCCTTCAAATGTACTGATGAATCCTCTTATGGGAATAAAGTAAGACTTGTCTGTGATGTGTTTAAAGTTTCAAAGCAGTCCAACAAATAAAGCAGGTTGTAGCTCTAGTGAGGAGGAGACCTTACAGGCTTGTGTGCAAACAGTACAGCTTTCTACCACAACTATTTTCTAATAATTTCCGCAGGCCAGTGTGAACAGCTTTGCACAAGACCAGAGTGATTGTTAAAATACTTACTGCTTGAATACAGCCAAAATATGTTACAAGCTGATTTAGCTGGATGAGTACTAAACTTGAAAAAAGACAGTTGTTAAGCTTGTTCCGAAGCTGTAGATGTATCCTCAAATTAGGGAGAACTTGAAACAGTGCAGAAAAGAAAGGATGGCAGAATTATGCAATTAAAATTCTCATCTAACCTCCTGAACAAGATCCAACAACCACAGAGTGTCTGAAATTATATATTCAGTGTTCATATGTGGCAGTGATAGAGTAAAAGAATTTGTACTAGTTTGGCTTTTCACATAGATACGTAAAACAAACACAGTCTTCATGCCAAGAAGTGAAAGGGTATATGGCAGAGGACTAGGAAGACAGAGGCAGCTCATCTGAATAAAGTAAAGGGATGGTCACCTGACCCAAAGGGTATAGAAATGTCTGAAAGAATGACCCAGTCTCCCTTTTAAATGTTGCTATTCTTAAAATGAAGCAAACACTGTTGTAAAAGGTTTTTCTCTCTATTATTTTTGCTACTGCTTCTACTGGTCCTCTCAGGCAATGAATACAACTTGAAGAAGGGCAGCCTGGTGCACAAATGTTCTCATTATCTTAAAGGGGTCAATGGTCAAAGGTGAAAAAAATTCATAGAGTAGTTATGATTAAAGGTAGGTTTTTAAATGCTTTTGATAAAGGCTTGTAAAACAGCCAAAAGAGATCCTGCAATTTTAATGTTAAGTGGCTTTTGTATTGGAAAAATGCCCAAGGGCCATGTCTAGCACGGTCACTTACAAATGACTGATGGGAGATCAATACAGACAGAGTGGGGATGCAGCTTTGTCACTGGGATATGTAGTTAGTATGTGATTAGCTTTAAGTAGCATTGACTTGGATGTAGATGGGCAGTAAGAGCTTAGTATCCAGTCAGCACGATAGCTGCTTGTATACAAAAGTTAATGAAAGAGGAAAACCACATTATCATTAGACACCCAAAGGGGCTTCCCACACCCATTCAGGGATTTTAGGAGATCAGCCTGACAATGAACTGTGTAGAGCTGTCAGTCCCAACAGCATTAACTTTGAATTTGGTTTTCCTCTATGAGGAGTAATCCCCTAGGACTTGGTAAGCCACCTAGTTAAGTTCTATGTGCAACCTTATTATAGGGGAACAAGGAGGCCACTTTGCCTTTCTCAGAGGCAGAAAACCCTGTAAAATAAGCAAAAATAGAAACTAAAGAGTGGAGGGAGGAAATGAGGAGGTACTTTGAGGAAGGGATCCTCTGGCACTGAAAACATGTTGCACTAAATCTCCTCTGCTCCTTAATGTGGGGGTCATTATACTTAATCAGATCCAGAATATTTCACTAGGCCTTTCACATTTCTTCCTCTTTTATTCAGATACATTATTGGTAAACAGGGATTTAAAAATGCATTTTATTGCATTCCTGATAAAGCATTTTTACCCAGTCATGTGGTAACAGTTCCTATGACTAGAAGTTTTCAAGATGTGATTGGACAGGGTGCTAGTTGATCTCCTTGACGTTCCCTTTCCCAAAAAGGTTGGACCAGACAATCTTTTGAGGTCCCTTCCAACCTGGGCTGTTCTATGATTCTGTCATTTTGCTAAGCAAAGAGATAGCACCTTCTTATTTCACAAACAACAGACACGCAAAATGCAGACTTAGTGGGGGACACATATTTTTAACTTACACATCTAAGATGTGACCTGATTTGCCTTTCTGGAGGGGGTTGTGTCTCCTTTTTTTTATAGGTAGCTCTGTATTGTATCTCTGTTAAACAGCAAAATAGCCTAAATTAGATCTTATTAATCCCCCTTGATATCAAATTATAAACTCCCTCATTTGTTGCTCAAAAGAACAGACAATCACACTACTGAAGAGAGCATACCTATGAAACGGAGAACAAGAAGTTAGTAATTTCAAGTGTTCTGATTAATATTTACTCCTTTTTTGCTACACAAAAAAGAATAAATCACTTTCTGAAAAAGCATCGCCTATGCCATCTCCTGTGACCTCCTACCCTGCTACTCATAGTATTAAAAGGCTTGCCTCAATTTTAGTCACATGGTGTAAACTGAAATTATTTCATGGCTAACCTGATATTTCCAGGGCCATGGTGAAGCCAGAAATTTGTGGCCTAGGGCCATCACATGCCTTTCTAATGGACCCTCAGTACACAGTTAATTACAGGGAGAATTTGGGTATCCATCTGTCAAAAGCCACTGCAGCACAGCACCAGTCAGAAAGGCTCCTCGCTCAGCATCTTTGCTGCATTCAAACCTGGACACCCTTTCAGGATTCCTACTAGAAGTGGAGATGACCCAGAAGAGCCCAGAAGGCTTAATGTTGGGCAGTGCACATGTAAAATCTGGGGGCTTTATAACAACATGCATCTAAAATCATTACACCCCTTATTAGCGAACGATAGTGCACACATCATCAGCTAATTAAAACTGGGCCAAACTACTAATGGAGCCATAACCTGGGTCATTGATTCCCAAAGCATTTGTTCTTTTACTAAGCTAAAGGAGAAGCTCTGTAGTTCAAACAAGGCAAAATCTCTGCTATACTTAGTCCATCTTTTTAACTGTCTGAGCTCACTGTTGACTAAAGCTCTTCTGAGGGTATTGAACTGAGTTAGTAGCTCAGCCTTTATGACCGTGGTTATTTCTTGCCTTTTTGATTGCTCCTAAGTGAAATGTAAAAAACATTATTTATTAATATTTACAAGAAGGAGACACAGTTTCTTCTCCAAAGAATCTACATAAGCATACTCAGAAGACAAAACAATCTATTCTTCAAATTACTTTGTACAATTTTTCAAAACTGAATAATTTGCCCAGACAAGATTTGGCTCCTTATCAAAAGAAGCATGGTTGTCCAGTCATTTTCCAATAAGAACAGTAACATACTGATGTCTTCTGGAGTGCTGTGTTAAATGTGCAGTCAGCTAACACTCAAGAGTAAATATAGAGCCACAGCTGAGGCCTTCAACTCGACATTTCCAGGTTCACAAGTCCCAGACCTGTCACACATTTCCTCTTCGATCCTGGACAAGATATTTAATCTCCCAGTTCTCCATCTATATAACAGCTAATATATTAGTTGCCTTTAGTGCTATAGACTGCAGAACAAAAACAGTGTCTAATTACAGATATATTCAGTGCTGGATATGATGGAGATGTGTTGATAGTTGAGGCCTCAGAAAGCTGCTCTAACAAAAAGCAATCAGAAATTACAAATGGTGGTTTTGGCATGTAGCCTTCTGACTGTGTTTCTGTAGTCCTCTTACTAAAACCCTCCTTACATGTGAAATCTGCTAGATCCCACAGGGCTATGAGGGCAGGTGAGGCTTGACCAAAGGTTTGTTTCCCTCTCCAGAGGTCTCTGGATGTATTTAAGAACCATGCTGATGTGACATTCCAGAAATTCATAGCTTTTGGAATAGTCCTGAAACTTTATAGCTTCGACACAGTGAAGGAGAATTTTTAATTTGGCCCTCAACTTCCATGGAAAGTATTCAATTTGTTTGCATGGTCATATATTTACCATACCAAGACTTTGTGTCTTAGAAATACAATGCTTGCCAATGAGTTGTTTCTCATGACCTGAGAAGCTAAGTGATGTCTAATATTGATCAGTGGTTCATACATTAATGGAAATAGCTAAATTGAAAAAGATCCTCTTTATACACACTGTGGCAAATTGTATCTGTTTGACTGGAGAGGGCAACCTTTTATTGAATTGCATAGTTGTTTGCTTTTAGTTGAGTTTATTCCTTTCTACAAAGGACTTTCCCCCTTTCTGAGTTCTGCAAAAGAAGTGTTTTTTCTCTCTCTGCTGACCATATTTAATACATGCCTATCTTAATAGTGACTCTCAATTTACCTTCAATCATCCCCATGATGTAGGAAAAGCCAATCTGAGTTTCCTATGTCAATGAAGTATAGTGCAATATGGGACTAATTTATTCCTACCAACAACAGGCAAGACTATTATATCCTTTCGTAGGCCTTTTGTCAGGGCTGAGGCTGCAGCAGGTTTATCTATACCTCTTCTCACCAGATGATACCCACTTCTGAAGTAGTGTTGCCTTCCTCAGGCCTGGGAGATGTTGCTTCATGTTGTGCCATAACCATCCCTTCTCTGGAAGAATTGTACAAAACAGAAAATGAGTCTCAGCAGGTTCCTTCCCAAGTCCAGATCTATTGGCGTCTGACTATTTTACATCAGCATGCCTACATCACCTATGTCCTTGCTTAACTTCCTTCCAGTATACTGTCATGGTTGAACTCCAATCAGCAGCTAAGCCCCACACAGCCACTTGCTCACTCCACCTCAGTGGGATGGGGAGAGAATCATAAGGATAAAAGTAAGAAAACTCATGGGTTGAGATAACGACAGTTCAATAAGTAAAGTAAAATCCACGGACACAAGCAAAGCAAAACAAGGAATTCATTCACCTCTTCCTATTGGCAGGCAGGTGTTCAGCCATCTCCAGAAAAGCAGGGTTCCATCACATGTAACATTTACTTGGGAAGACAAATGCCATCACCTCGAACGTCCCCCCTTCCTTCTTCTTACCTCAGCTTTATATGCTGAACATGATGTCATAGGGTATGGAATATCCCTGTGGCCAGTTGGGGTCAGGTCAGCTGTCCCAGCTCTGCCCCCTCCCAACTTCTTGTGCACCCCAGACTACTTGGTGGGGCGATGTAAGAAGCAGAAAAGTCCTTGACTCTGTGTAAGCATTACTCAGCAGTAACTAACCCCCCTCTGTATTATCAACACTGTTTTCAGCAGAAATCCAAAATATAGCCCCATACTAGGTACTATAAAGAAAATTTACTCTATCACAGCCAAAACCAACATATATACTAGCCAGTGTCAGTAAGGTGGTTGACAGGAAGACAAAAAGTAAATCGTATGGGACAGGTCTAAGGATAGCCCTTTGTTTAGGCTTGGTGAGAAGGAGCCAGGTGAACCTGACATTACAGAATAGCCACAGGAGGCTTTTCAGTTTAACAGCTTCACTTACGAAGGGACACAACAAATGGAGTTTGTGCAAATTAAGCTTAAGGTGAGCCGATAGAGTAGTTTTATTGCTCAGGAAATGACTGCGCTCTGCTTGGCATCAGTCATTGCCTTCCGATCCCATCTTTGAAAGATCCCAACATTTTATATTTATTTACCAACAAAAATTACATTGGCAGACAGTCACTTCAAGCAATCTGCCTGGTCTGGTACAGCCAAGCATACAAGGTTTTAACAAAAAAAAATAAAAGATCTGTTCTTCTTATTCAGAGAGTGACAGATATAGCCTAGCCCAGGCTCTTGGTCAGCCAGCTGGCACTGAATTACATCACACTTTTAAAAAAACCCTCCTTATTTCATTAATACTTTCAATGGGACTAACTATTACAGAAAACAATTATTGGCAGTGCAGTATATTTACTTCAGCTAGACTGAATCTCTTTCTGTCTCTAACACATTTTTTGACACAGCACTGAAATATGATGAACTGAAATGAAGATATGTATCTCTGCTGCGGTCAAGCTGTGTTCTCCTCATTTTGTTTTGATTCTAAATAAAAGAAGCAGCAGAGAAAAGTCCTATTGTGGATTTGGGGAAGAATAAAGCAGCATAAGCAAGTAGAAAGATGTTCTTTGTTCTAATAGGGCCTCTCATTTCCATAAATTTTTCATTTGGTATATTTGGTAAACTCACAGTAACACTCGTATTCTCTGTCCAATACAGAATTACTGCCTAGTCATCTCGCAGAATAGATAAATAAGAAAGAATCATCATGGTTCATAATGAAGGGGTATTTAAGAAAACAGGCAATTGTTGATTTTCAAGGACATCTTATTTGTATAAAAAGAAAAGTATCTAGGGGCAGCATGGTGCAAGCGATTCAGCTTAGGGCAAGGACATCTTAAGCAAGTTATTTAAAATGTTAGTTTTCAATTTCCCTGTGATTAAAATGTGTCAATGATACGTACCAAATGAATGCTGTGAGGTTTAGTCAAGGAGACAGTGCCTTGACTTTGCAGTTACTGAGTGGGCCTGTGTACATCAGCAGAACTTTTCCCTTTAAAAGAAAGATTTGGCTCAACACACACACAGTGGCTTAAATCCATGGAGCACTAAACTTCATGCAGATCAAAATGACAGCCACTTCTTAGCATGAGATGTGAGGTTTGTTGTACGTTGTCAAGCAAGGCTCATCTCACAGTCACATCTCATTACTTCCATAGCCTCTTTCTCAAAGCACTTCATCCTCTCCAGCTAGTAGGTACTGGCTCAGTTCAAAAGGTTAAACTGTTGTTTCCAAAGGATCCAGAACAAGTCTTGACAAGGAAGAGAGCTGCAACTCCGTGATAAATCATGCACACCATTTGGTTGTGGGACTTGCGAAGTACAAAATTAGATTGTGTTCACGTTGGCCTGTGCTGACTCATAGAAATGCAATATAGGAACCATTGTTTTAATCAAGTCACACATGTTAGGTGTTTTTGTAAAATAAAAGCTAGGGTGGGTTGTACAGACTAGGAATAAATACTAAGGAAAAGAGAGTGGTCTGTGAAAATCAATCTCTCCTTTATATACTCCCAAATTATACTCATAAAGAAGAGGCCTCCAGCAGCTCTGTCAGTCACAATAAAGCTATCACTCTGAGATTTATTACCAGTTGTCTCCTTGTGCTTTCAATGGAAAACATCCTACAGGTGTGTTTGCATTGCTACCAGAAATATATGAAGATTAATTATATGTCTGAGTGCTGAAATTCATTGACACATTTTCAAAGATTTAACTTGCATTCAAAGTCATGCCCTAAAAAAAAAAGGAGACTAGCTGGAAAAGTCAGAATGGGAATTAAATACTTTCAAGGATCAAAGGGTAATCACCATTTAACTCTTAGATGCAGGAATTTGGCCTGAGCTTTCTCCCTGGTGCATTAACGAAGCTCCATGCTTTGCATTTGATCTCTTGACAAAATCCAAATTATACTTTTTTTCACTTTGGCTTTCCCCAGAAAAGATGTGTGTGTATTGAAAGCTTCATTTCCTAAAATCTTTGGGGTTCTTACCTGGGACAGCATCAGTCCCATGCTATTCAGTCTACACAGAGAGACTGTCCCATGCTATTCAATCTACAGAGAAAGCCAGAATCGGGCTATCAGACAAGATATCTCAATTGCAGCTGTCAGTCTACAGTTCTGATTAGATTATTTTCCTCTGCGAGGAAAAAGTGAGCGCTGCTTAATTTCCTGGGATGGGAAATATTTTCTGTACCCTGGTCTCTCTCACTGACCCCTCAAGAGCAGGTAGAAACTGGAACTCCCTGTGTTGGGGAAAAGCTAGTAGAGACAAGATACCACTTCTAAAGGGCAATAAAAGCAAACACACTCAAGTTGTTCCTGGGAACACAGAGACCGTCCCTCTCATGAGCTGTGAAGTAAACTTGCTTGGAAAGGGGAAATGTTTAAGGTCCACTTTGCCATGGGGATAGACACATAAAATAGTAATCAGCTTTGCTGTAAAAAAGCTGCTATGTGTTTTAAATCCACCATCTTGACAAACATCATCTAAATAAGTTGCAGCAGTCTAAATGTATTGGTCCTGTCATGAGAACTGAAGGTAGACCAAGAAAGGATTTTGATTTACTGCTTTTCAAGGTCTTAGATGAACAAATACAGAGTGGTGCTTTTTATTTATATTCTTGCAATTGATGCTAAAGTAGCACTTAGGCAATGAAGTATATAGGTTGCAATTGAAAAAGGAAAAACATAATCCCTAAACATTGTATATCTTTGTCCAAGTAAAGAAATGAAAAATCTAACCAATACAGTCCAAAGTGTATGGATCTTATTCAGCAGAATATCAAACTTTCTGAGAGCTGAATCAGTGATATGGTGGGGGTGGCGTTGCCCTGGTGAGAAACAAAACTGAGTCCACTGGAAAACCAGACATGTGCACTTGTCTCAACACCTCCCTTTCCTGGCTTCCTTAATCCTTCTGCCAGAGTCTGAATCTTCTTACCCACCAAGTCCTCTCAGAATAGCACAATTAAACACTTTCCCTTCCTCAAATTCAATTCATTAGTAAATTTGTGGGGAAAAAATAGTCAAAGAGTAAGTCAAAGAGAAAACAATGAAGGTCTATGAGACAACCAGTTCATTATGAAGGATATTTTAACACTGGTAAAAAGAAAGAAAATATGAGAGAAATGAGAAATCTTAACAAAATCTTTCTAGCTAAGCTGAGAGCTAGCAACTTTTCAGTTCCAATATTAATAATATTTTTTCTTTCATTATCTTCAAAACAGCAAGATTTCAAGATTTATTGAAAAAAATGATTGACCCTTACACAAAATGACACAGTAGGTTTTCCCAAGAGTATCAGCAGAAGACATGTTAAAATAGGACACAAGACAGAAAAGTTATGAGTGAGCTTAAGGCATTTTCTGGATCATACTATATTCAGGACTTCTATCTATCTTAAAATCTTTTCTTTCTGTGCAGCCACAGCTTGCTGCATTTTCAGTTTTCTTGCTGCTACCTCCACCTGGAACTTGCTGCTATTACCACTGCCTACTCTCTTGCCCAGGAAGCCACAGAAGAGTGACATTCACAGAATCATTTAGGTTGGAAAAGACCTTGAAGATCATCCAGTCCAACCATCAACCCAACATTAACAGTTCCCAACTACACCATAATTCTCTAAAGCACAAAGGTGTTTAAATTTTCAGCTCAGCCTTTACTAATCTAGGAGTTATCTGGAGGCAACTGTAATGGCAAAGTCTTTATATGGCAGGCTGATGGCTCACCTTTAACGAAGAAAGTTTAAAATCTTTAGAAAAATTGAGTAAATCCACTACATAAGAAGAAAGGCATTTTCTGGCAGAAGCCAGCCCATCAGACTTCAAATAATGACTACAAAACCACATCTGTTAGGACAGAAATTGAACATGAAAATTGTTGATCAAGGCTTATTGTCATGGAACTACTGTCAGTATTGACAAAACTCAAAACCAAAATAGACACACAACAGCTTTGCAAGACAAGATGACAGTCATCTGGCAGCTAATCCACGAAGTCAGCAGGTAAATCCAACAGGCTAAATCTCATCATCCATTTGTGGGTTAAAATGACACAGGAAAAAATGTGAACTCCTACTGAATACAACGGGTAGGTTTTGATCCTTCAAAATGGATTATGCAAAAATTCAGATCTTATTCAGTGAATCAGCCCTCTGTGCTATTAAATCACAAATGCACATTTTAATGTCAAAAGCCAAGTTTTTGCAAGTGTAACTCAACTCCAACCCAGCAAGTGCAAGCTTGCTGCATACTATTCCCTGCAATGTTCCCTGCAAGTAATATTCCCTGCAGTATTCCCTGTTACCAAAGGACTAGGCTGGCTTTAGAGGACAAAAGGGATTCTGCAATCTCCAGTGTCTAGAGTTGCTTTCCTGCCAACCATATAAAATTTGCTATGTTTATGTACAGATCTTTGTGGGCACAGTCACCTTAAACAACAGAATGATAAATCCATGTCAAGATTGTTTACTTATTATAATTATTTTTTAAAAAATCTATATATGCTATAACTAAAAAATTAAAGAAAAATATTTTTCATATAACATGTTGCACAATTTTTGACAGTATTGCATCCAGCTTCACTGTTTTGTCCATGTAGCAAATTTTTTTTGTCAGTGTGGGTCTTTCACACAGCAAAATGGAAGGAAAATATTTGTCAAATTGGAAAATCTGATTTTAAAAAGTAAATGCTAGCAGAGCTTCTCCAGGACAGATTGAGGATCTACTATTGACAAACATATATGTATATAAACCAAGATGCTGACTTAAAATCAGAAGATTTTAAAAGCAATAGATATTGTGTTACTTTCCTTGTTGTGTGGGATTGCAACTTTTACATTTCATGTTACCAGCTTTTTGACCATCATGGGGTTTAGAAGCATCACATTTTAATGAAAACCAAGCTTTTGGGGTAATATGGTTAAAACAATTAGGCCTTTAAGAAAATTACAATTTATCACAAAATGTGTGATAATGTCACAATATGGAAAAATCTGAAACCACATTAAAATATTTTTTTAATAATTTGTATCTCAAGCTGTAATTTGATGTTTCTTTAACATAGTAAAGGTGCCTGGGTTTATAGCAATTTAGAAGTTTCTGTATTGGCAAAGATAAAGCTATATTATATTCCAATACTTTTAAGATCTCTTTGGTCAGGGCAATAAAGCATAATCCAAAAATATACAATAATTTGTTACTGTTTACAGAAGATTGTGACTCACAAAAGTTTGTGTCTTTCTCTGCCTTGTTTTAATAACAACAACAACAACAACAAAAAAAAAAATCTCAGTAAAGAGAGAAGCTGGACATGAGGAATGAATTTTCAATTCTGTTTAAGATCACAGGAGTTCTACCAGACACTTGCGAGTATCCAAGAATTCACTGTAAACATAGTATAACCTCCTTGTACGCAAAATCAAATCACATTAAACAAAGAGATCAGAATGACTAAACTGCAAAATAATTTCAGATTTTGTGGAGAGTCAGGTTTATTGCAGTGTGGAATATGTCAGTGACTTTGTTTGCAGGTAATCAAGATTACCCTGTTTTCTGAAAGTTTAAAATATGTGAGAAAAAGTTCATCTTTGGAGAGCTTGGAGGGAAAAATCTCATGCTACATTGATTATAATGAAAGGTACATCTCGAACATGTTTATTTGATAAACTGACTAAATAAAAATTTAAATTAAATTCATTTTTGCTTTAAGGATATCAGTGACAACAATAGGAAAAACCCTATTTGGAGATTAAGTGAATAATCCAGATGCACTTAGCACATTATATCAAAAGATATCTAAATACTGCTGGTCAAGAGTCAAAACTAGACGTTTTCTGATAACAGAATCTTACTTCCTAGCAAGATAAAGCCAGTTGCCTTTGCTTCCTAGTGATAGTAAAAAAAACCCAAAACAAAACAAAAAAACCACCTGTTCTCACACACCTTCATCAGACAATGCTTCCTCTGAATTTTTAATTTCAGTAGCAGATTTCCTGAATAAGAATTGCAACAACAAACCAATAGATATGAACCACCTGCCCTGTCTATTTCTTGTATCAAACAGTTGCATCTTGTCTAATATTTAGATTGTAATCCTTAAGGAGAAAGGCTGTCACTCTGTTGTTACATGTTTATAAACTGCCTCCATTAATATAGTTCAGACTTTAAGTTGCTAGCGCAATAGTTACATCATTTTTTAAATACATGTATATTTTCTCTTCCAATCTTGGAAAATGCAGAAAATAAATAAAAATGTATACCAAATTCATATTTATTTGAATTCAAAGTGGATTTAACATTCCATTTAGCCCATCACTAATCAATTTTATATTATGCATAAAGGAAATACAGAAATAAAAAAGGTAAGGGATGATCTGTAAAACATATCATATATATATATATATATATATATTTCCCCTATAATTCCAATTCTTTACTTGGGAGTCAATATTGCTAGAAAGAAATTAAACACACATAATTGATCATCTTAATATTTGAATTGCAATCTAGAGGTCAGGAAAATATTTGGAGATGTGCTTTGGACAAGTACAGTCTCTGCCTAATCTCACTTATTTCTTGACCATATAAATCAAGAATAAAGTATAAAAGTCTTTGCAGTGTAGATGTTCTGGACTTATTTTGTATGCATAGGCATCTGCCTTCCTGGCCAAGCCAAGACTGTGGCATGCTTTTTTTAAAGGATTTAAGCCCAATCACAAACTTTACTATTTTCATTTCATGAAGTTTGCTACCTTCTTTCACTGTCTTTAGCATAAGTATACAGCATCATTTACAAAAGTAAGCACATTTTTTAAGTCCTTTCAAAAAATAGCATCTGTCTCATAATACTTCTTCATGGCATGAGTCCAAGAGGGTAGAAAGAATCTAGAGTACCTGTGATGTCACTTAATGAAACCATTATAACACACACAGAAACTATGTCAAGTAGGCAATGTGAAAAACTATACAGAGCAGGACATACTCTGTATATATTATTGAATCACAGAACCATCTAGGTTGGAAAAGACCTTGAAGATCTTTTAGTCCAACCATTAACCTAACACTGAGAGTTCCCAACTACACCATATCATTGGGAGTCATTGGGAAATGTCTGTTTCAAGCACTTGGACACTGTTGTTGCATATAATGGCATCCCTGGTATTAAAGCCACAGACAGATGCAATATCAAAATAATTTTAAAGTTTCTGTCCCTCGAAGGAACTATGTCATTAAGGCTGGGGTGGTAGCTGCAGATTCAAGCATGGTTGATGATGTTCTCAGGTAGTAAAGTGTTCATATATCTGTAACCGTTCATAACAGTTAGAACAATTCTTGATATCAGTGTGGCCTCTCCCAAGTAGCCAGAATCTCTTTTAGCCTTTTTTAGGCATGGTTTGCTCTTCAACAACCTTGTGCCATAGTTCACGTGCAGGAACCAGTTGTGGAGGCTCACTAGCAGACTGTTCACTAACAGTTACCGAGGCCATGGGAGCCAATCTCCATGCCAAAAAATATTCCTAAACTTGTCCAATTTATTAGACTAGGCATAACAGATTCACTCTAGACCAGAAAATAATTTTGTTTCAGTAATATTTCTAATGTTGACCTGAATCCTAGCAGTTTTGGTTGTTATGGACACAAGCACAACTCCTCATAACTTGTGCACACAGGCACGTGCAAATCATGCCCATGAGGAGAGGTGTGGTAGCCACTTGGCAAAGAGTTGAAAGAAAAAGTTCCATGACAATTGTCCCTGTCACACTTTCTTGCTTCAGTTATTTCCAGCCTTTGCAAACATTCAGGACAGCCCAACATTTCAATTACACAGCAGGACCAAAGCAGCTCAAATATTGGAACAGTTTGCAACATTTAACATGTTTTGTACCTGGCTGCAGTTACTGTAGCTCCTGTAGATCCACTCCAGTCCCACAGAGTCTTGCAGTTTCAAAGCCATGGATTCTGCATCAAGGTAATCTATCAAAATAAAAAAGTAATAACAATAATTACAAAATTGATTGACATGAAAATTGTAGTACTTTTTATATATCTTCACACAATAGGGCTGGCACTAGTACAGCATGACTAAAACTTTGACATACATACCAACACTTTTCAAATAAAGGATGCAGGACAAACTCATGTTATCTGAGGATTTTAATGTTTTCATTTGGATCTTATAAGTTTTCATGTTAAACACTGACAAACATTTTATCTACAAATTTACACGTGGCCGTAGAGATCTGGAGGAGGAAAGTTTCTGAGCCTGCTCTTAGTCAAGGTTTCAGTGGGGTGACATCACTTTATATCAGGTGAGGATCTTGACTAACAGTTTAAAAGGATGGTATAAAATAAGAAAGAGAAAAAAGCAAAATGTTAGTCAAGGTTACATGAGCTCTTGCTACTATTCTTCTGTTAATGAATGTAGAGAATGCTTTTCTTAATGATGAGGTAACTTGTGGCTAGCCTGAATTTTGCAAATGAAATCAGTATTACTCCTGTATGCAATAAAGAAACCTGCTGATAGTAGTAGTATGAAAGGAGAAGCAGCAGGAAAGGAAAAGAAATTGCATAATTTGTATGGATTCAAAACATACATCAGGGTTTAATATCTGAAACTGCAGTGCAGATGCAGCATTTAAAATTTAAACAAATACTTCAGAGGCTTCTAGATATGTTACGGTCTGTAGTTATTTTGCACACATTTCTACATGCTCTCAAAGAGGAAAAAAAGTTATTAAAAAAAATCAAAACTTCACCTAAACAGAACCCAACTGCTTCATCACTCATCTCTGCAGCAGTGGCATATTTCCCTTGAGTGTTTCAAAACCGTAGGAACAAGGTAACTCCACAAGTCAGTGTATTTTATTGGTCAGTAATGTAGAATGTATATCTATACACCCTGCTTCAGACACAGAGATGCTGGCAGTGACCAGCCTCGAGCTCTGTCACAAAGAAAAAGAGAGATTCTCATTTTTTGCCCTCTTCTGATGTGAAGTACAAATTGGCCACACTGTTCAACATGCTAATCATGATTAATTTTTTTTTGCTAAAATTATTGCAAATGAGTGTGTGTGTGTGTGTGTGTGTGTGTGTGTGTGTGTGTGTGTGTAAATATATATATATCTATACCTATCAGTATCAGTCAGGGAATTAGAAATTTCTGTGATGGGAGTATTTAGAAGACTGATAAACCCGATTTAAAATAAAAGTTTAGTAGACTGACAGTCAGTAATGACAGTTTGTGCCAATGAATGCTTCTTACAAATTATCACAGCGTAGCTTTACATACACAAAACTATTAGTCCACTGCATCTTGAATTAACTGTGAGTATGCAATACCATGGAGCTGATGCACCAGTGGCTGCAGTACTCAGTGGTTGATGGCTGAGGAGGTCGAGGTGACCTGGCTTGAGAGCCCTTTTATGTGTAAAGTTCCTCTGGGTGCCTGATGCTTTTTGCAGCTCATTCCTCTCCCAGAAAGGCATCCCATCTGCTCCCAGTGCTGCTTATCTTGTTTCTGGCTTTGCCAGTCCTCCTTCTGGGATACTTGTGTGTTCAGTAGGATATCTTGTCTGTTTGCTGTCCCCTGTGCTTATCTTGTTCTTCGTTCTTTATCTTGCAAATTCTGTTACTTGAGTTGCTGTTTATATGTTTTCCCACACTTCCTACTTGCAATTACACATTTTTATTTACTCTTTGGTGGACACATTGTTTACATACTTAAATTAAATACTTACATACTGTGTTTGGTTATGCTGTGAGTATTAAATATATATGTGTGTTGTTGGTTACACTTATTTTAGTATGCTTCTAGATGCATTCGAGGCAAGAAAATATGAATTCTATCTAACTATGCCTATACTTTAATGTATATCTTGACTCCAAGTATGACAATAATTTATAAGTGTCACAGTCTCTGGTTTGGCTACAAAGCCTACAATTGCCAGTTAGTATGACCTCAGGTAAAACCATTTCTGTGGCAGAAATAAGCAACCAAAGAGCTGTTCATGCGACAGCTAGAAGAACAGAATAATTAGTATACCTCTGTTGCTTTAAAACAGAATTATTATATTTGTAACACCATTTCCTTTAGTCAGTATAGTGTCACTGTAGTGGTGGTTTGCACATTTTCTGAAATAAAATCTATTTCAGAACAGCAAAACAGAGATTATGTGAAGATGGCATTATACAAGGATTCACTATTCATAAAATGAAGTTATTCTCCCTTGTGATGCAGAAGCTGTTAAATTAAAGAACACAGTAGTTAGTATCTTTGATGTAGAAAAGAAAGCAAGAGAGAAGAGAAGGATAAGTGTTACCATCAGCTTGTCTAAGGGAGAAGCAGAAATAACAGATGCAGGAATAGACTGATTTTGACTTAACTAAAACACTTTTTTCAGTCTTTATGAAGTTATTTTCTAGACCTAATGTGCAATGGAGCTAGCAGCAGAGGCTCTGTGCTTTGATATAGACCAACAAGTGAGAAATGACATGCAAGTCTGTTTAGGAAACCTGACATGACAGCTGGTTACCTAGTGTCTCTGCTCCACAGATGTACTACTACACTGGGGAAGAAAAGGCATCAGTCATACTCTTCAGACAGAAGACAGAGGAGGATCATTTGAGAAAAAGTTTTCACAGTTTCTCTGAAAAAAAAAGATTGAAGCCATACCAAGAGAAATTAGTTCCTAGGAAAAGCCCAGATGAGCCTTTCTGTGAAGACAGTTCACCTCCAGGGTTACTGATGGTGTTTGCTGAGGAGAATCTTGGCAGGAGCTGTGCCAGGGAGCCAGGGCCACCCCAGTCCATGGACTAAGCAGGCCAGGTCATCCACAGTGACCTTCAGCTAGGGCAGGCAATCAGCAATGCTCAGTTATCTCATTATCACTTCTCTCTTCTCTGGTTAAATAAACTCTCTGTAATCAGCAACACAGACAGAAGATGTGTATCAGTAGCAGGAAGCCAGGTAGGGTGAGGGGGATGTCGAGTGGGGGGTGGTGAAGGCATGTGCAGAAGCACAGCAGGGCAGCTGTAACGCTCCCATCTGCCTCACGTACGGCAGCAAGTCTGAGACCTCCGTTCCCCCAAAACTGGCTGCTGCGGGGACTTGCAGTGCACACACCGCTTTATGGAGGTCCAAGATTCCTATTACTCACAAGCAGCAAAATGACAGAAGGCAAATTTGTCCCTGGTACCAGCACCTGCCAAAGGATGAATGAACACTGCGTGTGTCCTTGGGCCACCTTAAAAGGCTGCCACTGACAGTGGTAGGAATTACTGACCTACCTCCAATATAAACTTGGCCTTCGTGGAAGTAGGGATGTGTAATGCATACTTTCTGACTGCTCTGTCAGTGATCTCAGTCCTGACCCAATGGGTCTAGTCTGAAATTAGTGGGCTTCTAATTGCTTTTTAATTTAAAGCAATTACAAAAGGGGGCACTACCAAACGTCATTTGTACTTGTGGGATTGCACATGGCATTTAACTGGGAAAAGCACGTTGGGCAATTTTTTTCATTAGAAATCTTATTCTACCCACAGCAAATGCTGGAATACTTGAAATTCAGAATTTTTATGGCAAAATGTATGAGCATTTTTATCAACAGGCATTTACTTTGTTTAGAATATTGAAGTGAAAAACCGAATCAACTATTTAGACTGGCCATAAACTTATGATTCATGCTCTTAGCTTTGTGGCATTGTTCTTTATTGTTTGAGCCACTTAAGAAGAGACCATTGTTAAAGGTTAACTGAGCCAAAGAGGCATCTAGAAAGAAAATAAATTCCTGATGCCCCTTTATCTTCCTTCAGAATTTACAGCAGTGTGGAACATGACCTTGAGAAGCCATGTTAACTGACACAATGATGACCATGGGTTTGCAGTCATTATAGACAGAGATAAGTTGTGTCCAGCCACAACTCGTCAGTTCTCACCAGAGTAAGGTTTTTCCATGATTGAAAAAACACTTTGTCCCTGCCTAGACACACTGCATTGTCACGGTCATGATTGCATTAGTTAATGTGACTTCTCAAGGACATGTTTTAACTTGTCATGCTGCTCCAGTGAAGTCAAGCCCACAGAGAGGGACATCAAGGGAGTATTAGCAAAGTATGGGGCTAGCTCCATCAAAAAGGACAGAATCTCCTGCAGCAGTTCATAATAGTGAAGTGACATCTCTGCATTGCCACTTCAAGCCCACAGTGCTATCTGAAGTGACATCTTCATGTTGCAGCATGAAGCCTGTAGCGTTATGTGGAGTGACATCTCCACAGAACTGGCTGAAGCCCATGCTAATTGCAGCTCGAACTCAGGGAAAGAGTTTTGCAAAAACGTTACCAGAAACCCTCTGAGGAGGTCAGGCACCAGTTAGCCGTGCTGAGACCCAAGTACCAGAAAGAGGTTATTCCTGTTAACAAAAAAATAATGTGGCATTTTTCCCCTGAGTTTTAAGAACAGATCACCTTTGATAATAAAATTCATTGCTCTGTTTATCTGGAAGGAGAACAGGTGCTCCATTTTTCCTCCTGCAAATATGTCAGGGAGAAAGTAAACATATTCCCTGCACTTACAACTGTTTAGTTTTGCTTAAGCAAAGGGCTTTCTTCCCTGAAGAAAATCTTCAGTCTTACCTGATTTCTACCATTTCAAGGCTGTGCCTGTATGACTGTGCCTTTAAGAAAGCAATCTTAAACTCTTGCTGGTCCTGGGATCAAGGTTCACAGACTCATGTCTATCCTTTACAGCTGAGTAGTTCTCTTTGAAAACCTCACCAGTGCTGTCTCTCTAATTCTGGCTCTGATGTCTATTATCCCAGCATCCCTACCTCCTCTCCAAAAAAAAAAAAAAAAAAAAAAAAAAAAAAAGAGCCCACCAGACTAAGAACAGGCAGAAACAGTCCAAAAAAAGTGCTGGAACAGAGGTTAAGGCTTGGGGGTCATTAAAAAATGTACAACAGTGCGGGGAGAGGGTGATAATTCAATAGTATGTTTCTATCAGCTTTCAGAGGAGAAAGGGCAAAGAGGAGACACTCCTTCTCAGTACTTGAGTGCTGTTACTTTATTTCCAGATCATTACAGGAGGGCCAGGAATGTGGTCTTGAGCACTAGCCAGTATTCTCAGATGGCCAAATTTCAAGTGTTTGACTCAAGTTTTAACTTAGTTAATGACCCTTATACTGAAGTTACCATTTTATACTAGCTTAAGGCACATCAGAAGTAAAGAATGAGTTACCTTACCCATCTCATCTACTAATAATTTGTTTTCAGACACATTTTTAATATTCAAGTGATTTGATTTTTATCTTCCATTGGTTCAAGTAGCACTTCTACTCACAGGTTGTGTACGGAAATGAAAGGTTTTCCCCTTTCAGGAATTCTCTTTCTGACGTGGTTTTACAGACCCATACATACTTCCTTCTGCTATAGTAGTGGAAACTTTCTCTCCAGCTGGGGATATTAAAAATTGTTATATTTACCAAGAATCTAAGTTTTGTTTTTCATATATGGGTCTCATTCAAATTGACAGTGACAGAAAAGTTACCTATTATGTAGCACAGGGAAATTCAAACTTGCTGCACCAGTTACTCTCAACACTGACCTGATGCAATTTAAGGGGCAAGGTGAGCACCCATCAGTAGGAAAATGACATTATTCTCCACAAATAAACAGAATTACCTGTTCTTAAACAGTAAGGTTGTGTGTTTCACATTCTATCCACCTTGGGCTGATTAGAGCAAATCAGATTCTGTGCTAATCAGCTCAAGACGTGCTGAAAATGTAGGAATCTGTTATTTGATTTTCTTGCAGTAATTCTCAGAGAATTTGTATGTCCAATGAAGAATGCAAAACTATTTAACCTTGGTAGGGCCCGATCCTGCAACTTTTTTGGGACCTATGTGGAATGGCCTCGTCAGGTTATATAGGATCACTCACACAAGTGAACACAGCAAAATGGGCATAAAGGGAAGGGGGGTTTACAGTGTGTCAACAGCATCATTTTAGCTACTTACTACCAGTCAGGACCGTACCTTATCTACCCTAATTTTACAGAATTTAAAAATTAGTAGGTTTAGTTGCATTCTTTCGATATCATCAGGAATGAAGTGGCAAAACCAACACTGGACAATTATCACTTTATATTAGACTGAGACTCCATTTAGGCATGAAGGGTCAGGGGACAGTTAAGTCAGTCCTTTTTTAATTTAAATTTCATTAGTTTTGCACATTACATTTGTCATGGCTGTACTAAAATAAGTTCTAATTCAGGTCATCTATGAAGAATGTGGGAATGAGAGTCTAAGTAGATGGTTTCTATTCTTTGCTTTGCTGTTCCTTCCCACATGAGCTTGGGCAGATTGCATAAACGACTTTTTCAGCTGCTAAAAGACAAAAATAATGTATAATGTCCTTTGTGAGTTTTACTTCACTCAGAGAAATGAAAAGCATTTAGACTCTTATCTATACTCAGTGTATATATGCACCAAATAAATATATTTATTAGCAGTATTTTGTGATTTGTTGTCATCATTTCAATCTATTTCCATGTCCTACTACATCAGAACTGTATCCATTGACTTCCAAGAGATTCACATCTCTGCTTCACAGGTGACTAACTTAAAATTAATACACATTTTTTAAAAATCATATTTCTGCAATATTTTTTTTTTTAAAGATTGGAGTGGGTCTTTTGCTAGTTTGGTCAACTTTCTCATCCATATAATATTTACACTTATTATCTACCAAAAGAGACAGGAAAAAAATTATCTTTGTCATTTTGGTTTTTTTTCTCATGTTTAAGAGCAAGAAACAAGCACAGAAGTTCTTACCATAATACTGGAATCTGGACTGGGAAAATAATTTCATACTTACAAAGGCCTATATCTTGTTTATGGCAAAGTGGACTTTTCTGTGCAAATGATCTATAAAATATGTGGGTAAAATACTTTTATTTCTCTCTATTTGTGGCTGTGGTTAACTCTTGTAGGATTTGCAATCTTCAAAACAGAGGTTAAATTAAAGAGGAAAAAAACCCATATTGCTTAGCTATCCACATGTCTCGAATCTCCTCAGTAATGCTGCCATAACTTGAGAAACAGTGATATTTCAGACTGAGAATCTGTGTTTTCAAAGTATAAACAGTTTGAAAATAAATCAATACAATTTCAATCCAGTACCAGTTACTTAGGAATGGCACAGAGCGACCCTACCTTTCCATATTTTCTTCCTAAACCAGGTCTACCAAGGAGAGGATGTCAGTGACTTAAACTCCATCATCCAATACACCACAGTGGGATCGTGAGGATTTCCCACAGTCACCTGAATGCATAAGAGGGCAGTAACTTGGACTCTGTGCTTCTTGCTTGAGGTCACAGCAAATCATAAAACTGTCTTATGAATTGCAATGAAATACATTCACTTCAGGTCTGAAAGGCAAACTGACACAGTGAAGATTGAACAGGTTTACAGATCAGATGTAGAAATGCTGTATGGACACATATTAGATCTTTTAGTTTGTGTTTAGCACCATACTAGTGCAATTATCATAGTTTAAAATTCCAAATCAGAGATGTCATTCTATTACCTATGCTGTATCGGAGGTGTGAGGAGATCTCTCCATTGCATTTAGTTGCAGAGTGTATGAATACATCTGTAGGCTGATCTGTGCAATAGTGTCCCATCAATAACCTGGAAAAAGCAGGAGTCTTTTTAGTTCAAGGTAAAGATGCCCTAGGTTTGTGCATCCAGGGATTTCCTTCATTACAGGTGAATTCAGAGCCACTCTGAGGGTCAGCTCCAGGAGACCAGACACTATGTAAATTCCCAAAATGGGAATGAAAAATGAATTAGTGGCACAATGAGTTGTTACTGGATGAATTTCTCTCTAAACGGGAACTGCTTCATTAGCACATACCGTCTCCTTATCGCAAGACTAAAACCAAATAAATCAAACCCTGGCTAGACTTAACCAATATTTTTTTGTCATCATAATGTCTCTTTTTCAAAAGAGTTACATGATTCAAGTTCATTTTAATAGCGAGCAATGAAGAAATTACAGTTGTTTCCATTCACACATAGCTCTAATGGGAAAAGCTTGACAGTAACTGCCATTGCAAGAAAGTTTTAACTTTTTCAGGAAAGGCACTAGTGTTCCTACATGGGTAATTACATCCTGATTCTGAGATTTTCCAGAAAAAAAATGATACCATATCCTAGATTGGAGAGGACTAGCAGGAAAAAAAAAAAATCTTCAGGTTAAAAAGATTTTTTTCAAAAGTGACTGTGATGGAAAGAGTAGATTACATCATTCATTTCCATAGCGACAAAACTTAAAAATAACAAAGCAACTAAACTTGTAAAATAACAATAATGTTCGCAGAAGTTATATGAAATAGCTTCCTTGTTAGTTGATATAAAATTCCACTGAAAAGATGAGACGGATAAATAGAAAGATTTGCTCCTTCTACTGAGGGTTGATGCACTATTTGTTGTCTTGATTTTTTCGCCCTTAATATTTTGAACTTCTTTGGAACCAATACATACCCCGTTGTCTCTTTGATAGCATTAAAGCAATTCTCTTTTTCGTTCACTCTTCCTCAGCCTCTCACTCTACCTCCCCCATGATCTGCTTTCCTCTTTTGTCTGTTTTCAGCTACCTTTATCATTTTTCTATCCAAATAATTTTTTTAACATATCCAACAAAAGAATGTATGCAACACAGGAAATAAAAAGCCCCCCAAAAAAGGAGGTAAATCCCAGAATAAGAAACACAAAATACTACAGCGTTGATTGCTGAGGAAATCTCACTGACAACCCATATTGGAAAGTACTCCTTCAGTTTTACTTTTCTTTTCAAATACTACCATATTCTTCTTTAATCAAAGATGGATCTAAATGTTGAAGCGGTCTAAGAGGAAAATGCTTATCTATTGAAATCAGTCTTCTTGAATCTTCTGCTGTGTAAAAGCCTCTGTTTACTCACAGTAAATACAAATATGTTCTGTAAGTAAAACCAGTAGATTTCAGTGTGACTGCTCTCAAAGTAAGTTTCTACTCAGTAGTAAAAAGGATAGTAGGCTCAAACTCGTTGGGAAGTGCTGCACTGAAATAACTCCTAGAAATGTTATGAACTTTGCTTTACAGCCAACGACTTTTTTTACAAGAAATGTGGAAAACATTAGCTAAAATTGTGTTGGTCTGTACAATTTTATTCTGTTAAAGACAGGTTTTATGATACATTTAGCCTTTTAAATGACACTAATAGTCTCTGGAGACACATGGTCTTTCCTGCAGTTCAACAATTAAGTCTATTTCAATGTTATTTGGATAAGTTGAAACAATTCAGTTACTGTATGTCTGCTCAGTGGCATGTACTGTAAGGCTAATGGAAACCACCTAGAGTTAACTAAATAATAAGGCTTTAGCCAGTTTTAGACGTCTACCTAACTTTTGGAGGGAAGGATGAAAACTGAGGGGGTGGAAGAGGTTATTTTATTGGCAGAGAAATAAATGTATTTTTCATCTCTCATTCCACACATATGCACCCCTCCTCCCATCCACCACCACACACAAACTTCAAAAAAAATGCCTCGAAATTTACACAGGTCATAAGTCTGAGTTGATAATGAGCATGATTAATCACAATTGTGTTTCTGTTTTTCCTTTCTCTTTCTGCTTTTGAAATGTGTTACTTGCTAAATTGTGCTAGCAAGGTTTTTAGATGTGTATGCATAAATAAACACATCATGCAGTACTTATATATATATATATATACACATGTATATATATATATGGCATGTTCTGAATTGCTCACACTTTTGTGTAGTAAGTGCATGTTTATATAAATTATCTTATGTTGCTATGGCTAGACTGCTTCCGCTACCAAACTAGCTCTTTTAGACCTAGCTTAAATATCTCTACAGTAAGCTACTATGTAGACATATCTATAATCAGGTGTTTACCACATGATTAAAAAAAAATAATAAGAGGAAGTAAGAGGGTTCCAGATTTAAAATCTTGGCTTTATTTAAATACCAAGCCTTGGGCTAATCAGACATTAAAAGGATAAAAGGTACAGAGGGAGCTAAATTAATCACCGGTTAAACTGGCTAATAGCTCTCCATCAACCTGTACTGGGAGTGGGAAGGAGTAGAAGGGTACCAGTATAAATGTACTACCTACAAACCTCAAGTTTCCCAAGATTTTTGGATCTTGAGAATCAAACCGAAATTCTTCTGTTAGGGCTGATTCAAAGTATGTTAGTTATTTCTTTGGAGTCAGTTAAATCTCTGAGGCTGCTGAAGCACATCACGAACATTGGTGTGATAAAGGATAAATGGCCTGGACTGTACACGAACTACATGAGGAGACTCATCTAATCATGGCATACTATTGGAGATACAGGTGAGAGAATAATAGCAATCCAAGAATGAAAACTACATGTATCCTGTGGCCGTTTAGTGTTAGAGAACCAAAGAAAAGTTAAAAAAAAATAGAAAACAGATGTGTTTCTCAAAATTATTTGTGTTTCCAAAAGCTTGACTTAACACACACATTCAAAAACAAAATGTTGGTGAAGACTGTTACAATATTGCTGAAATTAGACAAAATATTCAACAGCTATGGGTGCAAGGTGAGGCAATCTACCCTCTGAAAGTCAGTTTTGCCTAGGAAACCCTCTCATCCATCAGGATCAAAGATGGAGAGCTTTTGGGATGGAAATTTTGGCAAAGGACAACTCTAGAGAATTCTTCAATATTAATTTGACAAGGATGGACTTAAAACTCACTTTCTGTCAAAAAAAAAAAAAATCAAAACCCACAGACAGATATTCGAGTGGCTCTATTTACACCAGTGCCCCCACATTAATGCCAGGACTGGGGCCACAGTCCAGATCCACCAACACAATTGCAAATGAACCAGGCTCCTGATGAGATGAGTTGCATACACCCAGAAAGCCAGTAAATCCTACCCAAGGTAGCTGGGTAATAGCATACAGCTAAAAGTGATGATCTAACACCAGATTCAGTAGGATTGAAAGGTCTACAGTACCCTTCTCAAGGGCTTTGATTTTTGAAGAGATTTGTTGTAGCCATGACCCTCCTGTGAACAGTTACAGTAAGGTGTCCTCAGAAAACTCCTGACAAAACATATCTCCAGGCAAAGCCATTAACTATACTGAATATTGAACTTTGGGGTAGTCAACACTGAATTTGACCTAGAAATTACTAGAACATACCATTACAGTTATCTCCTTTGATCAGAAGGTGTCTTTTTACTAGAGTTAAAGGGTAGCAGGTTATGAAGACTGGGCTCATCCTTCTGAATTTATTTCAGAATTTTCAAGGGACAACAGGAATACAAAATAAAGTCTATGGAAGAGATTTTCTTTGAATTAATATAAACAGACTACTATTCTGCAAGCTGCAAAGGTACATTTTAATTACCACAGTGAAAGCAGATATAAAATCAATAGGGTGTTTTATTTCTCTCATTGATATGTATAAATACTTACTTTACAGCAAGGTTAAGCTGAGTTTTCTGTCATTAAATGTAAGGATTGATGCAGGCCATTCAAACCAGGTTAGAGCAGCAGAGACCAGAGTAGCCCTCCATGTCACACCATCACCTGAAAATATTCACCCAATGCTTCAGAAACTATTTTCTGGGCTATTTAGAAATTTCCATCATCACCCAGTTGGGATTGAAGGCTATAATGGACAAAACTTTATTACAAATAACTTGGTCAGCCATTCCAGTATTTATACAACTGTGCTTGCTTGTCTTAATTTATGAAGTAGTTCAATTACTATAGAATTTCTTGGGGATGTCTCATTTTAATAGAACCATTAATTCTATGCTCAGAGGATGTATAGAAATTGATGGTCAGTTCCTGTTCTTCATTTTAAGCAGAGATGGATCCAATTCAGAGCCTCCCACTGAAACTCTCTCAAACTGAGGAAAATTTAAGCTGCATTCACAAGTATCAAAGGCCTACTTTTTTTGCATTTATTTATTTGGTTTTTTGTTTATTTATATGTAGATTTTATTAGGAGCAAGAATCATAGTCTCCTATTGTCCTTGACTGACTTTAAGCAGGTTGCCTCTCCCCTCATAATGGTTCTCATTTATCTAGGAGAACTCAGAGGACCCCTTTATACCCTGAAGTCCCTCTGTCTAAAACATGGATGATCGTTCTTACCAATCACTTTTAATTCACTCTGAATGGAAATTCAGGCTTTGAAAAACTCCCCAGTGCCTAACTTGAGACACCACTGGACTGTGCCTCTATTACAAATGCATCTGAGACACTAGACAGAACAACAAGCCCAAAACTTAAGCATGGCCTACCCAAGCACACAAATTACATGCAAAGTTTTGCATTTAAAATCTTTGTAGATTTTATACCTCAGTATTCTTTTTTAAAAGTCATTTCGCTCCCTGACAGTGGTGCTGGGAATATGTCTTCAATGTTGAGAGGCACACAAGTGTGTTAGTAGTAGGTTCCATACAAGTACTACTGATTCAAAGCCAATTCCACATTATTCCCATAATTTTATGTCTTCATTTAGAAGTTGGTTTAAATGAATATCTCACTATGTACAAGGCTTTGCAACTGCACCATTATGCACATAGTGCCCAGATGACAGTCCAATCTGCGCTACAAAAATCTGTATAATATTTCTTCTGCTTTTTAAGAAGTACTTTCTGTAATTTTAAAATTCATTTTAGCTTGGTTTATGACCTGTTTTCACACATTCCTCATGTATTCCATTGTGAGGGCTCTTGGAGAAATCTGTAGGAAAGAGGTACTTGCAGTGTCTGTACAATGATGTGCAGAGGGACCCAAACTACAAAACATCTGGTTATACTGTACAGACAGGGGAACCATGGAGGCAAGTTTGCCAGTAGCAGAATGTTAGTCTTGAATAAATTAGAAGGGAGAGATCATTCACAGAGTCTTTTCTAGCAAAATTATATGAATATCAGATTAACATGGGACAAGAGCCCAGTGAGAATAGAGCCCTTATGATTCAAAATGCAGAAATATCAGAGGCAACATGTCACAGAACTAAGGAACAGCAAGGATAAGGATGTTATGATTTTTTTTTTCTTTTTTTACTGCAGTCACAGAAGACAAAGTGCCTTATCAGGGCATATGCTTTAAGGGGCCAATTTTGCATCTAATGAAGTCAATGGAAAAAAACATTGAGTTCAATGATGCAACATAATGTCCTTAATGAAAAAAGTAATCTCATGTTAGGACCCACTTTTGAACCCATTTAACTTTATGGAAATCTTTCTTTTGATTTCAAAAGCATCAGATTAAAATACCAAGTATTCAAAAAGACAGACATGTAGAAGCTCTCTTTACATGGAGTGCATCTCTTCTATTCAAAGTTTAGATTACATCATGAAGACACCAATTCATGATCCTACAGATACAGTCAGACTGCCCATGTGCCTAAATTAATCATGGGCTCAGACGCTGACAGGACAATTGTACCTGAATTTCTTTATGTTTAACTCTTTCTGCCAATAAAATCCTCTCTGACATTTAGAGACCCTGCCATTTTGACTTACTGTATGCTTATGCTAAAATTTCAAGGAAAAGGCATGATTTTTTCTCTCTTTGGATACTCTACCTCAATAAGGAACAATTCATTTTATTCAGACTTTTCTTTTTTAATATCGCTGTAGCCCTGAGACCAGGCAGAGAAAATATCAACCCAAATGTTTAAGGCAGGAGAGGTTGGCAGTGGGGGGGAGAACATTATGAAGGGAAACCACTGTGGCTGGCCATTTTTTAAGCAAGAGAGAACGCAGGGAACAGGACTCTCCTCAATACAAATTCAGAAAGCACAATTTGGGAAATAAAGGGATCAGTACTTCTGCTGTCTGGGTAAAGTTTACCTCCAGAAAAAAAAAAAAAAACAACAACAACAAAAAAACCCAGAAGTTCTGGTGGATTCAAGTGCTAGGCAAAGCTTGTTTTGATTCACAAACTAGACAAACCTTTAAATCAAAAAAGGCAAATTCATGTTGGCAGGCATGAATTTTCTGTAAAGCAATGGGAATAACACAGCACATGAGAGAAAGCCAACAAACTCCAGTTCCTTTTCGCTACTGGTAAGATAAGATCCTCTTCCCAGTGCATGATGAGAAGGTCAACAATGCAGAGCAACCAAGTCTGGGCCTTCGCACCAATATAGAGAGGCTGGTGCCGGTATCTTCTCACGGGTGATTAGTGACAGAAAAAGAGGGAACGGCTTTAAACTGCAATAGGGAAGGTTCAGACTGGACATTAGGAAAAAAAATCTTCACAGAAAGAGTGGTCAGACAGTGGAATAGGCTGCCCAGGGAGGTGGTATTGTCACCATCCCTGGATGTGTTTAAGGGTCGTTTAGAGGAGGTGTTGGGGGATATGGTGTAGGGGAGAACTTTGTAGAGTAGGGCTGATGGTTGGACTTGATGATCCCAAGGGTCTTTTCCAACCTGAATGATTCTGTGATTCTGTGATATGCTAGTGGTGCACATTGGCCATGACAGGTCCCTAGCACCAACAGGAAAGGTGATGGCATAGACACTTACTAGGGTAAATGTGTGATTTAGAGATGTGTTTCAGCACTTCCCCCTTCCTGGTACTAATCATAATCTAATCCCCTCATAATCATCTAACTCAGAGAACTCAGATTATTTAATGACACATCTGAAATGGAGCACTGGAGGTCAGGAAATGAGGTTTCTTCCATCACTAAAAAGGAGGAGAGCAACAGAGCTTCTGCTGCAGAAGACAGAAGGAAGAGGAACAGGACCAGTCCTTCCACATAACCCCCCAAGCTGCTGACATCAAAATCGAACTGGGGAACCTGAATTCTAATTGTGAGGCTGTGTTTCCTGGATTAATAAGGAGTGGAGACATCCCACCAGCATTCAGGTTCTTCAGCAGAATGAGTAGAGTGCCCACAGGTATGTCTTAACCTGACATATCCCCGTTACAAGCTTGAGCTACCCTAAGCATATGTACAGTTAAGTTTTCTACACTTTTCAGATGGGAAATTTGGGGGCAGGGACTATCTTCTTCCATATATTTATACAACTACACAACACTAAAGAGACCCATTTAACATTAGGGCACAGTATTCGATGCATATTTAATGTGTCAGTTATACATCAGTGTTACATCAGTATATAAACACACATATGCTCTTGGACAAAAGCATCCATGCATCAAAACTCTGCATCCGTACTTTAATGTATTTAATTAAGAGAGTAACCCATTATCACTAATTATAGTTGATATTTTCATAATACTGTTTTATGGTTATTACCTATTCCCTTCAGTTCTATCTATCTATAAGCCTTACATACTATGACACTGTCTAAAGAGCTCTTGGTTTCACACAGAACCAGAATTCAATACCTAGGCTGACCTCAAAGTTTTGACACTGCCCATTCTGCACTATCTGGGCTGCAAACTGACTCAGTCTTCACACACTTCTCCTTGAAGACAATGTGATCAGGAATTTCACATACAATTTCACACTTTCTGAAACATTCACCTGCACATGCGTCCACTCCCCAGGAGGTTTTTCCAGCGTTTTCAAGATTCCCTCCATGACAGCAAACACTAGGTGGAGAGGAAAGGTGGTACAAAGATACAACCAGCATTTCAAGCATTGTATTAATTCCTGCTGAGAACACTAAAATAATACATCAGTACAGGCAGAATAGCTCAAAAGAGAGAAATCATACAGCTCGTACAGTTATGGACAAAAATATCAGAAAAAGGAAGTTTTGAAATTGAAGCTAAATGTTGAAGAATATTGATTTGATGTCTTTTTGGATTCTCTGCAAACTTTTCATTTAAAAAAGAACTGTCATTAAGTCTTATTAAATGAAGCAAAGAGACTCCACCTCTGGTAGTGTGGTCATACTACTAACCAGCACGGCCTGCCTGCTCGGAGGAGCAGCAAGCCCAGCTCCACAGGTGGAGGGCACCACTTCGTTGGCAATTCGGATACACCACAGCTCATGGTTTCCCCATCACAGAGCAGTAAGGGGGCGCACCACAGCCAGCTGTAAGAGTCACCAGTGTGCAAGCATGTGATGGGAGAAGAGCTGTGTTAGCCCAGCATTTAGGAATTGTTTTTAAAGCATACTTTTCAATTTTATTTTATTGTAAACATATTTATTGATTGGAAAGTCTGAGGCTGAGAACAGGCTGTCTTTTAGTTTATAATAGCACCTCCAATAAGAAGCGGTATCACTAAATAACTACTAGATTTTTTATGAAGAGGATAGGGCTCTTAGGCTAACACCTCATTATACTGTATTTACCAATGCTTTTTGGAAAAAAACCCACCCCTCTTTGTAATTCCAAATCTTTCTCCTTTCCAACTGCATTTCTTTAGATCTGGCTCAGAATCCACTAACTGAGGAAAGTAGCATGCTTTCACAGTGAAAAAAAACAAAGGAGAAAGACTAGTTTTGACCTAATTTTTCATGGTCTCATGCATTTTAAAGCCACTACCTTTTGTGGAAATACTCCCGATTTGCAGTGGTTTGCATGACACCTGCCTCGCATCCTTCCAGCCTTGGGAAAACACTGTAGGACATGCAGGGAGAAGGGTTCCCTTCAGGTACGGTCACAACTGGCTCTTGGTGTTTGCATGCAGCAATGTGGGGGTGAATACCACCCCACACCGAGTCCACATGCAGCCCTGACAGGAAACACAGCCCTTATTTGATTTTCCTGAGTGCTGCTGGTGGTACGGCACTGACCACAGAGGCTACAAATGTGGCTTGGTGTCAGAGTAGCAAGGCATAGGTTCCTTGGGCATGCCACAAGAAGCAAAGCTGCCTCCACGGAGATCAGCCAGGTCTTGCAGATTTCTGACATATGACACAAAGCTTTAGCTGTAGTGGTCACTCTGCAAAATATATTGTTTTTCCCAGTCTATACTTTTGCCTTTACTCTTTCACTGGCTGCATCTGACATCAGGCACAGAGGAAACAGGGTAGGATCTCAGCTGTCAGTTCAATGGTGCAGAAACACCACAGCAAAAAATATAGGACTATAAACTTTTTTTGGTTTAGTAGGATTCAAAGCCCCCATCTCCTGATGAAAAATTGTCCTTAGGAAGAAATGGAAGGTTTTTTGAGGACTCTAAACAACCCACACAGACTTAAGCAACAATGGCAAAAATAATTTAGAAATATTAAAACAGATCAAACATGCCTCAGGACTCAGAAATAATAATGGCAATTTTTGAGCCACAAATAAAGCCGTGCATGTTAGCATATGTATGAAAGTAGGCAGGAAAAAATCCACATGTAATTCAAGTCATTCTGCTCTACGGCTGCAATGAGCACAGAGGTATTGCCAACTCGTTCTACTGCAGCTTAGCCTAACACATGCTCAGCCTGACCCTCACATCTTCTCACTGGTAAAATAAATATTATAGAAAAAAAAATATAGTGAATCAAAAAAAAAAAAAAAAAAAAAACGAAGAAAAAAAGAAAAGGGTAGACAAAGACACTAAGAAAGAAAAGAAGAACTATTGAAATCCTGTGCAGACAAGTATGAATCAATTATTCTAAAAAGCAGATGTAAAATGAAGCTGCTTAAACATATAAGGCACTTCTACATTGTATTCAAATAATGCTGAAATTATAGAGCTGTCATTCGCAGACCTGTCGAGGGTGCCTTTCTTACCACATTATGATTTAGCATTTCTCTTGGAAGGTTGTAGCAATTTTGACATTAGAGTCATTGGACAGAAAAAACAAAATATACACAAAGCATCACCTCTCTTTTTTGTGGTCTTAAAAAGAGCTCTGAGCTCTGATTTTGCCACCAAAAAAAAAAAATTTAGACAGTAAGAAAAAAAAAAAAAAAAAAAAGAAGAAAAAGAATGGCCTGAAAGGAAAGTACTCGTAAAGGTGCATAAATGCCAGTCTCAAGAGAGAGAGCACACACGTCTGTAGAACAAATGTAACTGTGAAGATTTAAATAATTTGATGGCACATAACCTAATCTGACATGGCAGCAGGTTATTTTACAAACTGTGAAGGGCTCTGCCCACCAGTGTCATAATAAGAGCCTCTCTGAGAGGCAACTCAAAGATAGAGATTTTTCTGGAGGCGAACACCCAGGTGATAGAAATGGAGATCACGAGAGCCAAGTAACTCCTGACAACTCGCTTTCTAGGCTTCTCAGGTGAACAGCATTTATACCCAGGATCCTGGTACAACTGATAGGCAGATCAAACCTAACACTAGCAGTATAGAGGTGCACACGGCATGGTTTCATAATTGTTTAACAGATGGTGCTGGGTATCCGCCGGCAGGGTCTTGTCCCACACGCAGGTGGATGGGGAAGGGCTGCAGATCCCCCCAGAGAGGGTGCAGCACCACTTCCCTCTGCCCTGTGCTCACAGGGCTCCTGTTCTGCTATGGTGTGCAGCTCCAGGAGCTGCCTTATGGATAAAGGTGACTGCCAAGGGCCCTGAATTGCTTGGAGGTGTTTGCTGACCCTCGAAGGTCCAATTAGCAGTTACACACGCCCTGAGACAGCACACAAGACCGATCTTTTTTTGCACACACATATACTGAAACCTGCATTACACTCGGTATCATGTCTACAAGCTTTGTTGTTGCTTTTCAACAGTTCAAAGGTATATCGGGAAGAATGAATGCTGAAGCAGCTCTGGACATGAACAGATATATGTATACATGCATACCACTGAAAGACATGAACTGTAAAATGCTGATGAACTAGCATCAAATGCAATATATTTAAGGGGGTATTTTCAATCACTTTCTGTGATTGTTGTAATTTGATGAGATAATCCTAACCATTTAGCTCTAATAAACTCACAGATCATGAACAATGGCTGCATTAAATCTATTGTCACTAGCAGTAACACGAGGAGCAAAGGCTCACCGGCTCTTCTCACAGCATTTGATTTTATTCACTCAGTCTCTCATTCCACATCAGCTGCCATCTGGACAAAATTCAGAAACCATGACACCTGCTTGAAGAATAAGATGTTGATCAGATGGAATGGGCTGGGACTTTATCCTGAGAGCAGAAATGTGAATTGTTGGTAACACAATCGCTTAAAAGGTTTGTAAATTATGTGCCTTCAGCTCAACATATGGCTCATGTGAAATATGGACTTGTGAACTTTTCACAAAACTTGAGCTTGGATGATATAGTGATGGCTGTTTTATAAACATCTGTGATAAATAAGTACAACTTTACGTGTATACACACAAAAGAGAGTGTCAATGCCTTTCAGCACCATTTTAAATAATGATACTATTTTACGTTTGCTTAGCAGCATACAAATATTTATTTCACCCCAAATATCCAGGCCGATCTCACAATATGTCTGGAAAAGCCAGTCAATAAAACCTGGGACCTTCTGTACATACTGCTCTGGTGTGGAAACCAGCCCCTGTTATGATTCTGCCTATGCAAGGGGTACAGATGTAGGTCCTCCTTCGGCTGGGTGCAGCTGCTTCTCCCCTAGTAGAGCTGAAATTCTGTAAGGATAGGTACAGTCAGCACAAAACAATTTCTTCCCTCCTGGCAGATGTGACTCTGTCCGCGGCAGCTCAGGAGTCAGCAGTGAAACCCACCTGAACAACCCTGCCCTCTGCAGACCAGAGGCTGGAGAAACTCCTGACATCTATTCACTAAAGAATTTTTGGAAGCACAAATGTCAGTTTGCATGCACAAATATGGATACTGCAAGTGGTTCAAGACCGCTTTTGTTGATCCTCTGGGACATATATCTGTGTAGGTTTTTCACACGTCGTGAGGGGATTTCTGGGTACTGATAGACAAGAACTGAATCTGAAGAAACTTGGCCTATTATTACCCTCACTGACTACAGCTAGTATTGCTGAGACATTACTGAATTCCTTTTCATTTCTTTCCCAGTTTTGAAAAAAAAAAAAACCTGTTTAGGTCTTTTGGGGGGGGTGACAGAGATTTTTAAAAAATTAGTCCCCCACTTTAATGCCAAGTTACGGTGTTTTATAGCAGCCAGCTTTACAGTGCTAAATGGTCTTCTCTAGCCTCATCCTTCTCCCTGCCTACAAGAAATAGTGACAAATTACAGTTGGGGGGGGGAGACTGAAGAAAGAAATATTCCATTTTTAATTGCCTTTTCATTTTCTTTTTATAGCCATGCTTAAACTGTGAGTTATCAGAAGCTGTTCAAAGTCTTTTTCTTTTACCATTTTAAAATATATTCCTCCTAAAGCCAGATGAAAAATACGGTTAATGGGGTTTTGTGACTCCCACAAAGTCCCCTACAAATTAAGGGACTTTGAAAAAATGTCAGCTGCCCAGTTCCCAAGAAAGAAAAATTAAACAATAAAGGCTTATCGACTTGTTCCTGAGAAGATAAAGCACTTATGAATGAGACCCTCTCATACTCTCTGGTTTGTGATCAGAGTCTGCAATTTCCAAGATTCACAGAAAATATTCTGATTAGCAAAAAAAATGCTCTGATTAAATGAGTTTTAAGATTTTATAACTGAATCCCATCCTCCCTTCAACCTGTTTTCATACAATGTGCTGTCTCGTTCAGTCATGCTGCTATCACTACCAATTATAACCAGTGCCATAAAAACATCACATTCATGCAGATCAGCTGATTGTGCCAAGTTCAAGAAAGGACAGCAGGATAGAGATGACAGCAGCTTCTGCTGGCTCTGCTCCAAAGTCCCTTCAGGCTTGTTGTTGTTTTTCTCTTCTGCAGACCCCCAGGATTTCACTTTCTCAAAATATTAATGCCTTCCCTCTCTCTAAGAGGGCCTGATTCCCAGTCTACTGATATCATTGGGGGTATTTCTATTGACTTCAACAGGTCATATACAGAGCCCTTCATCTTTCATGTCTTCCTCTTTTACACTACTTCTGATATGTCTGCCATGCGTCAGCCTGAGCAAAAGCCTTAAACAGCAAATTCCAGTCCCCCATCACATATTCAATACATATGCACCACATACATATAAACCGTAGGATTACGGCTGCCTTCTTTGCTGTGCATATGGCTTTTACATTGTCTAAAATACCTTAGAGCAAAGGGGGAAAAAGCCACCTGTGCAAGACTTCCAATTTTAAATTCTCTGACTTGTGGAGTCCTGCCCTATGCGTTCTAGAGAAGGGGAGATAACACAAAAGAACTTAAACTACCTCTTTCTTGTCCAAGCATAGTAAACAAGGCATCTTTCTAGAATCTTTTTAGATTACCAACACCAGGTGGATTTCCTGACTAAATTTCTTTGGAAATTGAAATCTGTTTCACCTGGAAAATAATTTTAACCATAGCTAGCTAAGTATATTAATCAGAGTTGGAAATTGACTTAAAATGTTTTACACTAACTAATGCCATTAGCAAGAGTAAGCTGAAGAAACTAGTACTTCTTCCACTGCACAAAAGAAAATGAGATTTAAAAAACATCTTTCTTCTTCCCCTTCCCTCTGTCACTCTGCTTTCTTGACATTAGAAATGTGAGGCCAATTTCATCAACAACAAGACAGTGGTCAGATGCAGAAATAAGGATCATTTACTTCTCCATATAAGCAGCAGCAAAACCTGGCCTAAAATATCCACTGCAGAGTTTTAAAATAATCCCACAGTATAATTAAAGACAGATTTTTATCTTACTTATTTTACTTTAAATACCCCCAACCAAATAATTTTAATATCAAGACATCTGAAAGCATCCTTCAGGCTCCTAACCTGCCCACTGTTGCATATTTTTAGCATTCAGCTGATTTGGCTAACTAAGCAGGGACAACACTAATTGCTGCAGGAGGCTGACGTGGAAGAAAATAGTCACATTCTTCCTTTAATGTGGCGCAGTCTGCCATGACTCTGCAGAGTGACACAGCGAACTCAGAATAGCAACTGAAGCAAGTGAGTCTTCTTAATGTCAGACAGGGATCATAGAAGGTGATGGCGTGTCCCTGAATTAAAGACAAGACGCAAAAACTATGCAAAGTCTGGAAAGCCAGCTCATGCCGAAGGAATATTTGCTTTGATTTAATTGATGATAAAAGAAAACCCAGGAGAAGGGTGAGTTTGGATGACATTCAAGTGTGTGTCCTGTGTTAGGAGGAGGGTAGAGATACCATCTGCTTACATTACCCTTCATTGCTAGAACCACAATGGATAAGTACAACTATGAAAAGAGCCTTTGCTACACAAGAAGAGGCCATGGCCAACAAAGTCAAAGATTTGCTGTTTCATCAACTGCTGGCCTCTTCACTGAGGCATCTCCTCTGGAGTGGCTGGTGGAAGGCAGAAACTAACAGCAGTGGGGAACAGTAGAAGAAAGCTACCCGCTCCCTTAAAAGTGAATTTTCCCTCTACTCATTCTCTTCCATGTAAGAAATACTGAAGCAGTGCAGTTATGTTTCCCTTGCTACAGCAAAAGTGACTCTGGACCCTTTGGTCTGTTATTTACATGTTGAAACTGATTCACAGAAATTCTGAAAAATGAAGGTGTGTTTTTGTCAAAGGCAGTGTAAACAAGCAAGGAAGCAGAGAAGACATTTTCTAAGCTCCAGGAAGAGAAAATCCTTTGTCTCTTCAAACAAAACCAGATTTAGAAAACAGTCAGGCTTTCCTCATCTCATAAACCACTGGATCACCACATTTCTTTCTCACCAGTATGAGAGTCAGGAGGCATACAATCACTTTCCTGGTCAAATGCTAAAGAAGCATTGTATAAAAAATGCACAGACAAGCAGAATAGGTTTACATAATGTTAATATAGACAAATGACATGTACAACATATCTAGCTGCAATTTAATTAGATTAATTAGATCAATATAATTAGCAGTGCTATATTACACTATCAAGACTTAGCCTTGCAAAGAACGCTGCTAAAAATGGTTTACAGTCTTAAAGCGTTGCAACAGCGCATGCAGTATCCACGCTATCACGCATCAATATCACCACTAACACACTATTAATACTGGGAGTTTATAGGACACTCAGGAGACACATAAAACACTACCCTTGCAGAGGAAAATTTTGATAATGGAGCCTGTGAAATTATTTCAACTGTTGAAAAGAGCTCACTCGAACTTAATTCCAAACTACAGTATGGTCATGATTATATAGCAAGTTAATTTAACCCATCGAGGCAGGAGCAGACATAATGAACAAAACAGATTGAGGTAGCATGGCTTACCAATGAGCATTTTGCTGAGAGTTCCCCATAAGTTTTGTACACATAATAAATCACAAGTGGCTGTTTAACTATTGCATCATCTACTTGGACATAGACTAGATGTCACACTCGGTGAAATCTCATACAGTTGTTATTGGTTTTAATAGTGATTTTGCATTAAACAGGGCTGTGGGAATGTGCTTGGACATCTAAACCTCCATAGTGGTAAAAAAATGTTAATTTACATCTGCTAGTGCGCTCAGTACACTTGGGCTCATAACTTACTGCAGAAAGTATGTATGTGTAACATCTCAGATCAACTGCTGTGACTTTCTGTATGCTGGAAATCATAGCCCTTCCAAGGAGAAAAGAAAAAAAAACAGCAATTCCAGCTCATTCAAAATAACAACAGCCACTAAAATTTAGCAACACAAAGTGATACATTCCCCAGAATTCATGTTTATGGATTTCTCACAGTAAGCAGAGAAGCTAATCATAACTAGTTCATCTGCACTTTTAATCTGATGTTTGCACCAAATTCTACTAAGAAAGAAACCCGATACATAAACTATTAAAGGGTTTTTTCTCTTTGCATTTAGGCACATGTAAGACTACATCTGTACATAGAAGGGATGTAACAGTCCTGGAGGCTGCTATCTATGCACAAGATACACAGAGAAGGCGAAAATTTCAGAATGTATATTTCCATTCTGTAGCCTTTCCTCGTGAGAGATGGCTCAAACTGTATTTCCATTTGACCATGTAGTACTGAGGAAATAAAACCAACCCATTTCACAAAGAAGAGCAGATAGTTCAGTTGCTACCACCCTCATGTCACGAGAAGACCAGAGAATCTCAAGACAAAATTGTTTTGTTTCAGTCTGCATACCTTGACTGACCACAAGAATTAGGTCCCGGCCACCCACAAGCTCATTAAAAGAGCAAGTGCTGAAAGTTTAGAAGTGGCTCAGATTTTCTTAAGAAGAGATACAATTAAAATGTAGGTATCTCCCTATAACTGTCAAAGGAAGTCATCCCATTTTCCATAGTTTCTGGGGTTCTACTGTTCATTATTATAGATACATTATTGTTTACACTAGTGGTACTTCAAGTGGTCTGTTCTTGACCATAATTTTTATTTCAAGAAAAAGTTAAATGCAACGTGAACAGCCCATCTGCCTGTCTGCTGGGAATATACATTAATGGTTAACTGATAAAACCAGCATCATTCTGGCTTTATCTGTCTTCAGTATTGTGTTGGATATGCACTACCTGATTTTGACTTTGGTTAATTTTACACCCTTATTACCTAGAACCTAGTCTTCACTAGATTTACACTACCAGATAAATAGAATAAAGCACAGAGGACTGAAACAAAGAGTGTCCTGTGTATGGAAATAATCATCTATATTATGGAAACTGTGAAAGCTGAAAATGAACATTAGAGCTTTCCAGCTTTTTTAATGTGATGCTGATTTTAGTTTCTCTGAGAGAAAACTTTGCTTGCTCACTTTCTTTGTGATATATTCAGAAGAAAGTAGTACTATTTTCATGTGTGAGCACAATTAGTAAAAAGAGGGTAGGTAGTCCAGTAGATACTAAATTAAAAACCTGGGAGCAGAAGCCATTTGTGTCAATTTTCCATTTTGTCACTCTCCTTTTCAAGTAGCTAATTTAGGATACTCTGTCACACACTTGTGTTTTATGGTATGTATATTTTATGACAGCTAAATGACGAATTTGTCTGAAACGAAGCTATTCTTTGAAGAGTTAATTATAACCTGTGTAACATATTAAAGAAAATCAATATATATTTGGAATGAGTCACTACTGAATCTTATTCCAAACAGAGCAAACCTATTCTAAAAATTAAAGCTTCATTTTTAACTCAGTTTTTGCTAAAATAATCTAATTTGAAAGTTAATTAGTAGAAAAGGAATACTTTGTCAATACATCTGTGCAACAATCCTTTTCTAATGTAACATTATGTAATCTGCTTGTATGATGAACAGATGAAAATTTCACGTTTAATGTTGTTTGACAGCAAAACAATGGGCCAGACTGGTCTAACTGCCAAACACCTTGACATATGTGATATTTGGACTTTGAAAAGCATCACCAAATTTTGGGTATCTGTTCCAATCTTTCAAACTCTTTCAAATAATTAGACAGAGATCTAAGAATTTAGTCTGCGAATTGCTCGTGGAATAAATAGAGAAAAACACATTACATTTTTCCAGTCATCTCCAGAACTAGGGGTTTTTGTCTCAGATAGCTACCAGTAATTTCAGCATACAGGTTTTGTCATTATAATTTCTTTCTATGTATAACATGTACTACAGCAATAGTATCTCAGTTCTGCAGCTACAGCCATCCAAAGTATAATGAACCAAAAATTTTAATATGAAATAACCCTAAATGTTTTGAAGTTGACCCAGCTTTTTCTAACAGCAATTACAAAGCTTAAGAAACAGACCTCAAATATTTCATTTGTACAAAGTAAGGGAAAATATTAAAATAATAAAGGAAAAATATAGAACTAGGAGAGAAAGGTACTGAAATAGAGAAGCAAAAAGACAAGATTTATCATATTCATTGGGTTTATAGTTCAAAAAAAGTTTGAAGAAAATTAAGGATATACGTGAAGCAATTCATGCTCTATGTTGGGAAGTGAGTTTTTTAGTTATATGTGGATGCTAGCTTCACATGTGATTATCTCTAGGTATCTAGCAGAATCCTATCTCATCTGATCAGTCTTTGGTCAGATAGATTCTGCAACTGTGTGTTCATTTTAAGAAAATGGGTTTTATCACTTTAGCTGTAAAGAAGCTAGAGGTAATGTAAAAACAGTCCATTGTTTGTAGGATTATAGGCAGATTATGACCAGGATTACAGGAGCAAATCAATATGTCATCTGCATACAATGAACACAAATTTATGGAGTTTCCAATTTTCATTCCTTGAAGCAATTCTTAGTTGCTGAAAAATAAGACTAAAGGTTCCATTACAATTGCAAAAAGAAAAGAGGATAATGGACAGCCTTGTCTAGCTCCCTGGTGTCATTTTAAAAAGGGCGAGTTTAAATTGCTAGTATGTACAGACTTGGTCAGGATATTACACAATATTTTTAATCCCATTTTTATGAAGGTCTTTCTAAAAAGAAGAATGTGAGGCGTTTGGGGTTTTTTGGTTTGTGGTTTGGGTTTTTTTTTATAAGAACAGTCAACAAGTATTTCCATTTTAATGAGTCCAAACTTTCCCAGTCAGTTGAATGGACAAACCTATATTATCAAAGTCTCTTGTTGAATAAACCCAAAACTCTGAATCATCCTCAGTGAAGCACAGTGGAAATAATCCAGACTGATATATGGGGAAATCATTTGCAATGAGCTGAAGAAGCATCTCAGCAAGTGTCTGCTCCCCTTTAAACCTTCACTTAAGACTTACTAGAGATTTGAGTGCCTGTATGTGCACTTCGCACGCAGGAGTGTATTTCAGCACTGGTAAATAAATGTAGCCCGACAATTAAGGCCAATATCCAATGCTGCAGATAGATAGGAAAAACAGTTCATTGGATTGTTGAGTTGCATAATAACAGACTTTGTTTCAAATGTTCAGTTAAACACTTCCAATAACAGTTTGGTTTTGTATGTAGGATTTCTTACTGAATGTTTACTGGCAGCTCATCTAAGCACGTTATTTTCCCCACTGTTAGACTTTAACAGCATTTATTATTTCTTATTAAGTCTTAGATTAGACTTTGATGTGGTGAAAGTTGCAATAAAGTGCTTTTGTTTACAAACTTTATCTCCTGTTTAAAGCAGCTTGGAAGATTAGAGTGTCTGACACTGCTCTTTGAAAGTGTTATTTATGATTTCTAGATCATATGTCAAAGTTTGAGCCTTTAGTTTTAATAATTGACGCAGTTTGGGATACTTCATTTATTCTTTACACAGAACATGTGCCAGCAGTTTCTCATTTGTATTCTCGCTGGTTTACTTTCTATGGAAGCTTTTCTGCAGCCATGGCGTGTTGCCGTTTGTTCATTTTTTGTCAGCTAATTCAGTTGAGGTTTTTTTACTACACATATTAGTATTCATTGATTTTTGTCATTTTAAAACTATTATTCAAAATTACTATTGTTGTATCTCTCCTTTTTTGAGGTCTGCACCATTGTTAATTGTGGTTTTTAATTATTCCCGTCTTGGATTTTATAGCATATTATTACCATCACAGAATCAAGTTTCAAATTAATATTTTGGTCTGAACAAAAGCACTCTTTTTCTTTTTTCAAGAAGTGTTTGATTTGTGCATGCAGTTTCTTGCTCGTGACAATTGTAAAATGAAATTTTTATGCTACTTCCACAGTGGGAAAACTACTCCAAATATCTTACTTTAGTCTTAAAGTCTGTGAGATAGGGATGAGACAGAAGATTTTCTTGGCCCTTGGTGGTGAAGATTTTCTATAGAGAAGAACATTCATCCATCTCCAAGACATATACTCTTAAGGTCTATCATCTGCAGCATCCTCATCATAGTCGGCACAGGACTATCTTTCAAATCCTGCAAATGCCAAGCCGGTTTGGAAGAACGAAGCATCAAAAGAGAAGTCAAAGCCATGTGTAACAATTGTGTGACATTTTCACTTCAGCCTCCTTTTTCTACAAGACAGAATGCAGCATTTTGATCTGCTTTCCATGGGCTGTTCATAGTTGGCCCACAATAAAACAAACTAAAGTTCTGTAAGATGGAGACAGCTAAGAGGCAGATCACTGAAATTAGTCCTTCACTCAAGGCAAATGGGCATACACTTCTTGCTAGCCTGAAAAGATCTTCCTCAACATTGCCACTTGTGTACCTATGACTGATGGCACTCCCAGCTGAAGCTTGTGTCTGTGCTTCATGCTGACAATCAGTGGGGAAAAGCCCTCAATAAAAGTTTTCTTTGAAGTATTGCCTTTCCCTGCCAACCTCACCCTGTCTTATCCACAAAAAGCAGGATTGTGCTTCTTTTCAACCATTTATTTATTTCTTACAGGCACTGGGACATCTGGGCAGTAATACTGACTGCCTCTGCAAAAGCAGACAGGCAGCTGTGCGTGCATGCTCTCGATGATAGATCCCACAAAGATGTTGAAAAAGATAGAGGATTGGAAAGTACATATACTACAAGGGAGGGTCTTCTGTTATCCGTTCAAAAGCAACATGCAGAACCAGCTCTGAGCTGCATATCCAGCCCTGACAGGTCCTGTAAGTGAATCAGCTGCACTCAAAAGACTAGTGGTGTTGAAGACTGTTGATGGATCAAGCAACAGTAACATACATGACTTCCCCTACTCAGTGGCCATAAGAAGTTCACCCACCAGGATCACCAGAGCTGTCTCCACACTGTGCTCCAGACTGATACCTGATTATGAAGAGAGAAGGATTTTGGCAGCTGGTGTACTAGACACTCCTTTTCCCATATTTTTTCTTAGACATAGGAGTTTAGATATCTTAAGTATTAATGTTTCACAAACTTGTTGAGGTGAAGATAAGAAAGATGGCAGGGAGGTCTAAGGAGCTTTAAGCACCCTAGTTTTCAATCATTTCTCAGCTTAGCTTTAACATAAAAATCTATTATTTCGAACTTTAAATCTTCTGTTAGAATTTTAAATTTAAAAGTGAACTTTTCTTTCTCCCAAGAGATTTAATTTCTTTATGGATTGTTGTATTAAAATATAATCTTCCTGTTGGACTTCTCCCTATTTTTGTGATCCTTCCTTAAGCACAAGTTTCTTGGTCCTGTACAAGAAACAGAGAAAGAGAAAAAAGAAAAAAACCCATACCTGTCTGGTGGCCTCATATAGAGAATATTTTCCAGGAATACAGAAAAGAAGGAAAGTAGGGCCGCAGCTTTATTATGCATAATAATTATTGCAAATAGAGAGAAACGGTGATGCATTGTTTGCTACAGTGGTGACACGTACAGTATTAAGTGTCCAGTATTGTGGGACATATGCAAAACTCTTGTAATAAATTTCAACATATCTCATGTATTAACTGTCCACAACACTTACATTAAAACTACACAGTGAGAATGGGCAAGTAAATTTACAAACTTGAGATAAACCATCCTTCCCACAGAGTATGAGAGAAACTGGTAAGATCACGAACACCCTTAATTTGGTTATAATATATATATGTCCTAAATTCAAATTTTGAATCAACATAAGTTCCCACAGAACTTGTAATTCAAAGAAATGCTGAAGGACTGTAATTTATTTCTGCCATGACAAGACACTACATATAGCTAACATAGCTGCAGATGCAGTGGTAACCAAGGTACCTATATGCTGTTTACAAATATTAACAGGAAACCAAGAGACCACTAGGAGAATGTTAGATGTTCAATTAGCATGGAACAGGGTCTATACCCTACTTTTATTAAGGTTAATATAACCGATTAAAACAGAGAGATCTTTCTAATAAATAACTCTTGTTTGGGCAGGATATTACTGAAGGAAAAATTATATGAAGGCTTAAGGTTAGGATTTGATTGAAGATTTTAGGCTACTGAATCTATTTAGTAATTAGATGAAGACTAAAGGGAACATTTTATCTCAGAATGAATATGAGTTATTTGTTGGGACAAAGAGCCAAAGTCCCGGGTGTCATGCTTTCATCTACTTACGGCAAATGGAGGAAACTTGGCTTCTCAGCAGTGGTCAGTAATCAAATGTGAAAATTCAGTCAAGTTATTTTCTCAGTTACAAAACTTTTTAATGTGTTGTTTTAAAATAATTGTACATAAGCATCACTGTGAATAAAATTCTCATTTAAAACATGTTTCTGCAGCAGGAATATCTAAGCAAAATACAACAAATAACTCCATTCTTAATGGTCTCACTGTCTATTTAGAATTTGCTATGTAAAGAGAAGATTTCTTAATTCAAGGTGTAATTCTGCTCGATCATTTACAAATATATATTTACAAACATTTACACATGGAAACTTTGCAGTGGCTTGTTTCGTCAGTATTATTGTGCACACTATTATAATGCAACAAACAAAAGAATTGCAAGAAGTGATACTATAGACTGTATCTAAAAACGACACAAAAGCAAAAGACATCCCAGCTTTACATCTCCTGAGCATGTGCATGATGGCACAATCTACAGAAAGGGAGATGCTCTCTTCAGTTGAGGGATATCAATGCTTTCCTAAATCACCATATTTCTCCATTAAATTCGTTTTCCAGGGTCCATTTAATTTGATACTTATTATTTCATTTTAATGTCACTTTAAAAGAACATAGAATCCATGTAAAATCTAACTCTTAATTTGTATTCAGATTTCAAAATATATGAATTTGCATTTGTCTTATATTAGAGCACAATTCTGAAGGATCAAAAGCACTTAGATTTTGGGGTGTATAAACAAAGAATGAAATTAACTTCTCTTCCAGTCCTAGTTTCTTGGGATCAGTCTGTTGATAAAAGAGGAAATAGAAAGTGCCATGATTTGCATATTTGTTACTAAAAGCATCCATCCTACTCTAAAGCAACATAAGTACCAGTGTCACAGTAAAGCATTAAGGACAGCTTTGCCTAGGATTCTTGAACAACTTTTGGACAAGGAAGGCATCCAAGATCCTTCGTGGACAAGCCTCATGGGGAATAGCTTAAGGATACTAAGAAGAGGTTTGCGACATTTCCATCTGAAATCCGGGAAGCGTTAAATGGTGCTGCACAAACTAAGCCAAAATTCCAGAGACAATTATGAAGGTAGGTTGAGATCTGCCATCTGATTTTTGTCTTAAGGACTCATAAGTTGAGCTGAAAGTTTCTGGAGCTTAGCTGTGCTGAAGAATCAGGCACCAAGGTGACTGCATTTGGGCATTTAAAATGGATACACCCAAGAAAAGGATGAGCTTTGTAAATTCAGCTGCTTAGGCAGAAAAAAAATTCCAACCATGACATGTGTCTGAAAGAAATCTTAGGCCAAAAAAGGGATGAGAGAATCAAGCACAGCATGACTTCTGTCTGCATAGAAAAGAACTCTCCAGAACAGTATGCAGAGGTTTCAGAATATTTTTTAAGTATTTTTAAAACCTATTTAAAGGTCTTAAAGAAAGTAAGAAACATCTCCATGATCCCTCACACACCAAAATGGAATTTTAAAATGTTTTTATAAACTTCTCTCTTTTGGATATGGATGTATGCGACTATTGCACATCTTCAACAGACATACAGTTAAATCAATCAGTTAAAGTTGTGATTAAAGAAAAACAAGCTGTAAGTGAAGTAGACAGAACTACTAATATCAAGCAACTGGGACAGAAAGTAGCATAATAGATTGATCAATTTAATGACTGACTAAAATTCAGTTCTAAAATAAGCTGCAGGACAAATAGGGGTAAAAATCCCTCCTGACTACACAGTCATTTCTTTATGATCAATTCCTTCATCTGCATTGCACAGTGTTACACAAACTGGTTGAGATTAAAATCTTGAGGCTCTGTTTTTTGGATTTGTCTCAACTGGCAGCTTATTCAAGGTTATTAATCAGATCTGATTCATAATTCTCAAAATGTCGCAAAGAGGGCTCACATTTAAAAAAAAAATAATCATGCATATCATGCAAACATCTTTCTGGGGATGACTCAGTCAGCTGTAGGTTGTGCCACAGTTCTGTTGCAGTGTATACTACTGTTTGCGTCACTGATTCTAACCAGACTTCTTTGAACCTTATTTTCCCCTTCACAGACCAAGAAGACACAAATGAACAGACGTCCCATAAATTACTGCGACCCTAGCCATACCTTCAATGCACAACAGTAATGGAAAACAGTAATTAAATCTGGATACAGTCGTTTTAAAATTAGATATTGGTTGCAAGAAATAAAAATAATAGAATCAGGAATCTGGGACAGATCATTTTTGTTTTCATCAAGCAGGAATCAGTCACAAAAGGACTACAGTGTTCTTCAGGACAAAAAGACCTTTTCTCGTGATATCTCAGCTTCTGGGCAAGATGCTCTCCGAAGGGGATACAACAAATGTGGAGAAAGAAGTCAGTGTGGAGATGCCATCCATGATGAAGGCTTTTCCACAATCCTGTGGGTTTGGTTACATACTTTAAAACCCAGTTGTCAGACTAAATAGGCAAGGTAGGCAAGTTATGTTGAGTCAGTTCAGCTGGAACCTCAGGGCGTTACAAAACTGAGCTGTAAACTGTAGAGCCTGACTTGGACACCTGAAATATTCTACAAAATGGAACATTATTTAAAGATGTTATCTGAACACAGCAAACAACCCTCTGGCTTAAGTCCTGAATAGAGCACATTAAAAAGTGCTTCTCCAATCAGCATTTTACAGGAAAATGAGTTTCCCTTTAGTGTCAATTCAAATACTGACATTTTCTACCAAAATTCAAAACATGCTGATGTGGAAATACTCCTATGCTGCCAATACATGTATATATATATATATATATATATATATAAAAATTCAAACATTGCGTGCTCCCATTCTCTTCCACTGGTCCATGCTGCAGACAGTTTTCACACCCAGAAAGTCATTATAACCTTTCCTCTAGGACAGTGCAAAGGCAATAACCTGGAAAGCAATACACCGTGCATGTCTTTGGCTTCAGTGCATCAGTGAGAAATACTGAATATCTGGGAAGCCCGCCCCTGAAAGAGAATGGAGACCAGAAACAATAGCCCCACAACCCTCATGAAGTCTTATTTACAAATCAAAATACTTTGTTCTTCAGCCAAAACTATATATAAACTCTGTTATGTCTAGAAAGCCAAGGCAATTTTTTAAATCTCTCTTAAAGAAACCTGAAAGGAAAAAAAAATCTTTAGCAAAACTAGCAATAGCTGATGAAAATAACTACACAATTACAAACATGTCTTATCTTTTCAGCTTTATATAGTTATAATTTTGGCTACAATAAATATGGTTAATGCAAGTATAGGTGTTTATAGAAAAAGTAATAGAGGTTTGACAGACTCACAGAAAGGTTTACATACTTCTTGAGAAAAAAGTGAGAAATCACAAAGGATTTCATAGTTGCCTTACATGAAAAAGACACAGACATAATTTTATATTGTTTCATTTTTCAGAACAAATTAAACTTTGTAAAACATTGTGGTGGTTTAGGCCCTGCCGGGACCGGAGACCACGTTGCTGTTGTCCCTCCCCCACCCTCAGACGGTCAGGCTGGAAGTGAGGCACAAACCCCGGGTTAAAATACGAAAAAATTTAATACAACAGTGTAATAAGCAATCTGAACAACAACAGTAGCAATGATAACAACAATAAACAGTAATAACAGTGAACAAGACAAAAGATATACAGAGAAATATGGCAATGGACACAACCAACCCATGCCTGCTTTCCCGCGACCTGACGTCAGCATGGTATGAATAACCCGGCTGGAGATTCCTTCCCCTTGCTGGGGAAACTTAACCCTATCCTAGCTGAACCAGGACAAACATAAAATCCATCTTTTACCTGTCTATTTTATAGTGTCATGAAAGGTAAGAAATAAATGTTTTATCACTGTCAACTTGAACACGCAGCTCACACCTTTCTTGCTCCGTTTTAATAGTCAGGAAGAGGAGAAAAAAAAAGGAAAAAAAGTATACCAAAAGTTGAGTAGCATGCTCTATAATGAAAAGGTTAAAAGGCATATTTTGGAACCTTCTGGGTGAACATGCCCTGAAGTTTTATTATATTATTCTAAAGCATATTTTTGACTTTTTTTTTTTCATGCTACAGCTTGTAAGTTGGCCAAGTTCTGCTTATTTCAAAATGCTTACACAATCTTCTTTGAAGTATCTTCTAAATAGATGTAAAATCTGAAGATTTTTAGTTCTAATTACAAGTATTTGTCAATCTATTTCAATTTCACAATTCTACTTAGGTTGCTTAAAACATAACCTTGTATTTCTCCAATTTTGGTGTCTAACATAGAGTCCATAAATTATTTTTATTTTTTTTAACTAGCACATTAAAACACCTTAATGAGCTGTGTTGCATCTACCCAATGTCACCAGATTCAAGACTACTTTTCTCCATTTCCTCTATTACTTCACACTGCTGTCAAAGAAGACTAGGATGGTTTTCCATCATGGAAATATAGACATAGTAGAGGACACAAAACAAGTCCATATGAACTTGGAATAAGGCTGTGTGATGCCCTGATGTGGGTTGTACTGCTCTCACGGGAGTCACTTGAAACTTGTATTCTGTTTTTTCCAGCTGAACAATGGAAAGAATACATATATATTGCTATGCCATTACAACAGCAAATTCTGTACATCCACCTTAATATATTAAGTTACTCCATGTTATTATTATAGCCAATATTGTTATCACTAATACTAAGAATATTTTTTTTTTAAATAGTGTACCTATTTTCCTGAAAATGAGTGTGCAGACCAAGCGGTCAAAAACATGGAGAGTATTGCCATTACAACTGTCTGGAAATACTTCTGATGCAATAATTTTTCAAAGGAAAAAATCAAAAGTGTCCAAAGTAAGATGCTTTGGAAACTTACATGGAGTTTTGCCAAAATTTTGTTTCAGACAAAAACAAAGACAAAAGTTCCAGCAATGAAGAAAAATGTACTGTTTGGATATCTTCCAAATGAATCCTTTTGGATATTTGTGCGTGTTGCAAGCTTGTGTTTTTCAATACAAGAGTAGCAGAAGGAAAAATTGTTATAAAAGGATGTGATTTTTCCAAAGTGATGTACTTTGATTGATCAGCAATATTTTGATGTGAGTGGAAGACAGGATCTGAAATTTTTCACTGCAGAGAGATTTAGAGCTTGCATCTGTAACATTTTCTTCCCTTCACCTGCATCACTTCAGGTAGGCTGCAGAACAGCAAAATTCAGGTTAAATGTGTGCCACTGAAAGTCTTCTTGTACCAAATGATCCTTCTTTGTCTGCAAGCTTCATTACCAAAACCTTCTGTAAAACAACCTGAAGTGGCCTTTATGATGTTCAATAAATGGCCAAACAGGTGCATGTATACTTTAGTCTACAGAAACCTTAATAGATATTCTTTCCCAGGGATCCAACTGCAGAACATGGCACAGGTAAAACACCTCCACAAGGTACATAAAGTCTTTCTTCTAGTAGCATTGCCAGTGGCACAAAGGGTTTCTCGAATTATTTTGGTAGAGTTGCAAATTGGGAAAACATTTATATACTTCAATGAAGGAGCATTCTGGGTACAAATTCAAAAGCTTCATTTCTTTCACTGCATAAAAAGAAACTTGCAAGTCTACAGCCAACTCACTAGGAAAAAAAAAAAAAAAAAAAACATTAGGAGTAACTCCTGCACAGATTTTTGGCTAGCATCAGTACTTTTGTCTAAGGACATTTTCTGTCTAATGCTGGCTGCTTGCTGCTTCATAACACTTGACAAATTCTTGGTTCCTAAAAGCAACCATAAATGTTTTGTGAATTGCTTGTGAATTTAGCAGGGAGTTCTCAGGACCTCACCCTGGTATTCAGTGTGGTTCTGTCTTCCCTCTTCAGCTTATCTTTATTTTTATACATTTCCAACACTGCTAACTATTTTTGTCTCCCCCTGTCCTCTGGACCACAGGAGAGATTTACCATCTGTAAAGTGGAATTTCCCCAGGCATGACAATTTCTCCTGGAGGGGGCTCTATTTTGGGAGGGCTAGGACATATAGGAGCAGCACTTATAAATCCATTGTTTAGGAAAAAAATAAGATTGTAGAGCAACTAGGGATTTTGTGCAAGTGCACAACTGTTGTGAATTCCTATCAAAGTAGTAAAAAGGGATTACCAAACTAGCTATTACATAATCTCCCTCCAGAACTACAATATCTAATGTTTTGAACAATAACCATTCAACAGACCAGTAATGACATGCATTTTAAAAACAGGGAGGAGTATAGCGAAAGAAGGAATTTAGGTAGGTAACCTAGCAAAAATCACACAGCGAGTATCCAGTTGAAGCAGAAAGCTAAACTGACAGACCTGTTCCAAACACTAGCCTTCAGAAAGGCGAGATATCAGCACCTTGTTTGGAATATTTTGCTGGATAAATTCTATTAAAAATGAGATACTATACTGTAAATATAAGATCATGTGTTCAATCGTTGTGTCAGCACTCAGGGCTTCTGGTTCATTCCCCAAAGTACAATATCCCAGATATTATAGCAAGGCTGTACTACAGTACAGGTTTCCATCACTCAGAAATGCTACCTTTAAAACCAGAGCATGTAAATGAAATATTTTACGCTGCAAAACTAACCTTAGGACTAGTGTAACATAACCCTGATTCACTGCTGTCTGCAGTGCTAATGAAGGTAGAAATCTTAACTTGTACTAATCAAAAATATCATGCTTGATTTTACTAAGCACCTAGACAGGCACTTAAATAATAATTCCACACTTCTTGCAAGATTAGCAAAACAACATCAAAGTCAAAATGAAAAGAATTAGAAAGCTGAAGTTGCACTAAATATTTATTTATGAATAGCTTTGAATTTTCTTTGATTGCATACTTGAAGTCCACTTTCTAAGAATTCTATAATTGCCTGTATATTTGTTTTGCATGCAACTAGGGATTAAGGTAAACAATCTATTTTCTCTAGTATCTTTTAGTTGGTAGTCAAGGTAATACCCAAAATATATACTATTTTTGTAGGCTTCCTGACTTTCTTAGTTTGGCAATAGCAAAACAACAAAAACTGTATCAGAGGACATTAATTCCTAAGCAGCACAAGCAGAGCTAATTCAACTACACAGGCAATATATTTGCCAGGAAGTACCATGGGAATCCTTGAAGATGTTCCTAGGATCTCTTACTCATTCCTGGGACAGACCAGGTTAATGTCTCCTTCCTGTGAAATCAAGGACAGAGGTCAAGGGGAAAGGGAAACCTCTTGAAGTTCTCTGTTTACTGTGATAGAGTCTATCCTCTCACGAAACAATAAATCAGCCTTGAAGAATGATTGCTTTATTTACATCAAGGGGACAAGTAGGTACCTGAAATTTGGGGTTGGCTGTGCATTGAAAGACAAAGAGACTGATGCAAAAAAGGAACTGTATGACCTGTGTATACATACAATTCATGTTACTTTTAAATAGCAGGGTTTTAGGAGGCTGTTTAGTGATGGTTGCTGGTTTTTTCTTTTTCTTTTGCTGCACATAACATATCAATTGTGCAAGTCAATATATGGTTATCTGCTCCCCAGCCATGTTTGTGCATGAAAATTCATGTTGGACTAGACAATATACAAAAAGAAAACCTTTTCCAGGCAAAACCATGTCTACTATTTTAGCACTTTTCCCATAAGACAGTTGTAAAAGACTGTTCCTTCCTTTTCCCATCCTTCATCGATTTAAAACAGCTAGAGGCTACACTGTAGAACTAAATGTAAGAACATTTCCTACTTTTTTAGTGTGCCAGTTTGGTTATGTGTGCCCAGCAGTCTACTTCTACACCTCTATAGTGTTTCTAAGCCTGTATGCAAGATACACAAACTTTTAAAAAATCCAAAATGTAGACAGTGTGAAATCAGTTTCAAAAAGCTATGTGGTACTAGAGAAATTGCACCCAAAGTCTTGCTGAGGTTCATCCCAGTGTAATCAGCACTATACACTACTTGAATCCTCAAGGTATATCTCAAGATATTTGTGAGCAACAGGTCACTCATATTTTCAACCTTGTTGCCAGCCTTATCAAGAAATTTTCAGTGTTTCAGCTATAAACAAGATCAAACTACAACTAATACATAATAGGTGCATGTCAACATATCTCCTTATTCTGCTGTTCTGCATTTGGAGAAGTGGCAAGTACAAACATATTTTGTTTCCAGTCCCTCAGAGTTGTTGGGTTCCATCAGCCTGAGAAGATCATGGCAAAGAGACAATGCAGGTTTCGGAAGCCTTCTGATCCTGCAGCTCTTGGCCTCAGTAAAGGCAAAATTAGGCTTGTCAAAATCATGTGCCTTCTTTGTTCCTCTTGATATACATCCCCCTTGCTGCTTTTCCAGCACACTACAGCCTAACCCTGGCTAGCCATGTCCTTCCTTCCTCTCTAATTTCCTGAGGTCTCCATTTCTTTTCTCATTTCTAATCTGTCTTTATTACACACCATTAAGTAAGCCCAAAATGGTCCTGGAAGATCATGGGAAGCCTAGATAAGATCTACATGCCCATCTCCTTGTATCTAGACTGTGTCACCTCATGTGAAGAATGTCCCTGGTGTCTTGTCACAGTACAGGGTTAATAGTTACTTATCCCTGTATGCCTCCAGCTAGTTTGGTGTAACAAGAGACATTCCCCGGAGTCAGAGGAGTGCTTTGGAGAGCACTTCTGGTCAGTTTGTCCTCTGCCAGCTGATGAAGCGCATTGTCTTCCAGTCTCTGGTGTCAGGGTTTCTGCTAGAAACCTCTATGATCCTCAACCCTCCCACTAATCAGAAAACATACCCGTATAGAAAATCCACACCTTCATCTTACCCTTCTCCTTCCTGTCTCTTCCTCCTTCCATGTAAACCAAGCCTATGAAGACATATTTTGAGCACAGGTCATCCAACAGGCTAAATCACTCAAATGTAAATCTCTCATCTATGAAGTCGCTTTCAGATCACTATATACACCAGTTGTTTTCTGCCAGAGGATACAGCTGCTACAAAGCAGGACAGAGACCATGAGAGAGGTTTCCTATCTAGGTAGGCCCCATGGATGTTGAGCTTTGTTGGGGCAGCCTGCTTCTTCCACTCACACTGTTGAGGAGATGCTGTTAAATGTGTTCAAAGATGTCCTACCACGTGACACACTCTCCTAGCTACAGGTCAATTCTGCTGTCTCTCTGATGGATGCCTCCTGGTCAAGGCTTTGTGTGGCACCCAGGCAAATAGGAAATTGAGACCAAAAAAATGTAGGTCCCTGCCTCTGTAAGGGTTCTCAACAAGAAAGCATGTGCTTTTAGTGAATATTTATCACTATGGATCACTGAGGTCTGCTGAGCTACGTCAGTCCAGCCTGTGATGCTTAGCGATACGTAAGCTTTGCCTGATTTCAGATTTCCATAAGTACTGCTGATGACCTACTGGAAAAAGGAGCCTGCCTTCTCCTCCCGCTTATTGAACAGGTGCACATAGGATACTCTGCATTATCAAAATACTCTACTTTGCAGACAGAAGTCATTCTTTTATAAAGGAATGCCTCAGAATACAAAAACAATCCTATAAGATGGCCTTCATTGGGTGAGGACCAGGCATGATGAGACAGAAGGACCTTTTTCTTTCTGGTTCTTCAAGCATCCATGGGATGTTGAAGAGGATATACAATACAAGATCCAGGAATCATGAGGACGAAGGAGACTGTGGTGAATCAAAGTTCAGGTTGGGGTCTTTTTTGTGCTAGGTATACAGGATAGACTAGAGCAGTGGGAGAAATAAACAAATACACTGTTGCGGAGACAGCACATACTTCTTTTATCATGATCTCTTCAACTAGGCACATTAACAGCGTGGAGCAAACTAAGTCCCTTTAGAAACTGTATAGTTCGAGTGTATCAAACAAATGACTAGCCCTCACCCTAGTTCTGAAAGAAATCAACACAAAAATAGAAATACTGACTTAAGGAGGAGGAAAAAAACCCAAAGCAAAACAACAGAACACTGACCTCCACATTTTTGTAGTAATTTTGGAGAAGTCAGTAGTTCACACTAACAAATGTAACATGCAAATTTTTTTAATAGGTTAGGTATAGCCAAGCCTGCCTTTTTTGGCAAATAAACTATTACCTCTCTAAATTTTATTTCCTTCCAACCATAACAAAACAGTGCCAGTACTGAACAAGCTCTGAAAGCTCTCTGAGTTTGAATGGAATGCTTGAAGAGAAATAAAAGCTTCCTGACACCTGCTATTTTTTCTGTGGACTGAAAAAGAGTTCACATCATTTGATCACCAGCAGACCTGCACCATTTTGCACCATATATTTTACTGAAATAAACTAAAATATATTCTACCTTATAGCTAGCTATCTCAAAAGAAGTAAATATCTCATGCATCTCCCTGTCAAAGTCTTTTCTTCATTCATTGCTGCATTTTGGAAAAGCTGCTGCTTTGTGGTTTATTTCTTATTTATTCCACTGGTTATTAGGAATCTGGACAGGAAAGGATAAAATCAGTGGAAAAAAGTTGCAAGTATCCCTGCAGCTGGGGTCCCCTGTAGTGTACTCAAGACTTGACCAGGACATCTGCGTTTCAAGTCAGTGAAAACTCTGTTACCTACAAGTAAGTTAAAATGGCAGAGGAGCTTTGAGAATCAGAAACACAGTACCACAAGCACTGGCTAGTGCTGGAATGTGAAGCACAGTCCTTGGGAACAGATGGTTTAATACATCACAATAAATCTTTTACCAGCCTTTGCAACATAGTACTTCAGATGAAAAAAAGTTTAAGTTACAATCTGTGAACAAAATGTTCTCAGAGGCAGAGAGGAACTGCTTTTGACTTTACTGAGAGTTGCAGCTCGATTTAATTAATTTATGTTTTTAAAGGAGCTGATCAAAAGTTCCTTCTCACCTTATTTCATAATTATGAAATTCAACCCAAAAGACTAAATAATGACTCAACACTAACAACACCCTTAGCTTAAAAAGTGCCACTCAGCATTTATTCTCCTCACCCAGGACACCTGGAACAGCAGCTCATGATCCACCTGCTTCACATACATTAGAGAGTGCAGGACAATTATCAGAGCAAAGTAAGAATGTCATTTGAGCTACAAAGCGCTCACGTTACATACAGCTGACACATCAGAATACCTGCCTTGAGCAACTGGATTTGCATAAATGAAAAAGCTACAGACCATGACTGTCACAAAGATGTCACAACAATTGGACTGCACTTCCTTCTTCATTAGGTTTGTATGGGGGGGCAGTTCAGAGAAGGAGGAAGAATTAGGGGAAGAAATAAGGGTTAGATATTTTGGATGACATAGTACAGCTGCAGTTTCCATTTTCAACAAGTTAAAGATTGTATTTTCAGAATTAAGGATTTAAAGGGGATTGAGTACAAGCCGGTAATTTCTTGATCTAAGAAACATTAACATTCATTTCTAATTCATATAAGTTGGCATGCATCTTCAATTGCATCTGCAATGTTTATTCCATCATTTGCTTCGTTTCACATGAGTTCTTTCATTTAAACAATATTCTTGTACAGTAGGGTTGATGGGTCCTGAGCTCTCTCCAGTGGCATCAGCAGCATCTTATGTCTCCCTTGGAGAAGTTAACAGGGGGCAAAGAGTTTGTACCGCATAATTTATCATACTCATGAATGCAGCTGATGAACAAACTGCAGTTTTTACAAGTTCGTTTTCTATTTGAAGCTGTCCAATAAATGTTTTGTGCAAACGAATTTCAGCCAACAAATTGCTCGTAAACTGCTCACTGTGAGTAGTACTCCCAGTATTTGCTATTTGTAATTTGGTAGTCAGCCTTTGGGATTGGTCAGGCTGATCATATGGCTTGGTTTTCCTCCCTGAACATTGAACCAATCCTACCCAGCAAATCTCAAGCAGAGGAGAAAACAGGAGGTTGACTAGGTAATAAACAAGGACACAGTAGGTGTAATGCCCAAGGGGACTGGCGAAGATATGAAGGTCAGTAAGGATAGACTACTAAACGTTAAAAAACAGTGTCAGCTTGGAGGTTAGTGGTACAAGAAAATGAACAGCAGTTCCCAGTTAGGAACTGCAAGTTCATTCTCCCTGTTCTTTGTTTAGGAGGACGGCCGAGACCAAGAGGAAATTCAGGTTTGACCTGGCCAAAATTACCAGGTTTCCCATGATAAATAAACCTGTTTCATTGCATCAACATTTTAAAAGTTGCATTTTTCACTACTTGACATATAACAAGACTATGCCCTTCCCAGATCATTTATTTCAGCCACCAGTTTACAACAACAAGATAGCACAGTAGAAAGGTTTGTGGAAGAATATAAACACAGGTTTTTCCACACTTCTCACCAAAAAAAATTTAAAAAAAAAAAAAAATTATTTGACCTATAAGATGTTTTGATACTGTCCCCTACTTCAGACTCCATGTTCTAGAAAATACAGAAATATGAAGCATGCAATATCCTCTCCCACTCCCCAAATAGTTGCTTGAGAATTGAGAGAGAAAATAAAAATGTTATTTCTCCATACTACACGTAAGTTTAATCACAGTGCATTTTTCTTCCATTTGCCTCAAGGCAAAACAGAAATTTTAGAGAGGACTGAACAGTTACCGATAGATCATAGAGGTAGGCAGAAAGGCAAGAAAGGGACATAAAGGTATTATTGGCAAAGCAGAATAAGCAAAGGGGGACTCAGTAGGAGAATTAGCAGAAATGTAGGTCAGAGCTAAGGTCTTCATGTCCCTGGAGGCTAGCAAAGAAAGTCTGAAACTACAGCAAAGTCACACAGGGGAAGTGTTTTTCAAGGTGTGATTGTGCATGTGACCATTGGTGCTGAAGAAACTTCAAAGAAATTACTGTACAATAATAACTGTAATTTCTGTGGTGGATATCACAGGAGTTAAATTCTAAAACACTCTGGCGTGCTCAATTTCACACAGAAAACAGTATTAAACAATGTCCAGGGGGTTTTTCCTTCCGGCCCTGCTATCACTCTTGAAAGAAAACTCAAGGCAAGTGAAAGGAACTCCAAAATATCTAGACATTGCTTTATTTCAGATGGGTGGGTTTTTTTGAGATTGGGTCTGCTTATATTTTGCCAAGGCTTCAACAGCTGGCCATGCTGTTTGCTGCTTCAAGCACAGCTGGCTCAGAGCTTCCCAGGGTAGGAAGTACCTCCATTCGCACTGCAGACATGTAACCCAGAATCTGCCCCGGACTCCGATGTTTTAAACGTGTGGTATCCTGCCAATCACAGACAGTTATCTGCAAATGTTAGGGAGAGGAAATACATGTTGAAGAGTAAAAATAATCCACAGAAATATGTTTATTTGAAGGGAATGAGATTTGGAGGTATTCATGACAGTTTTCCAATCATCGGTGATGAAAAGAAAAAATCGGCTCCAGCAGAAAATTATCATGAAAAAGCTTGATAGTCTGAAAAGCCAAAGTTGAGAGTTGAAGTAAGTGTGAAGTAGAGGTAATACTAATCATTATTCCTCCATCAGTTAGTGGCAATAGCATTGAGAAACCAAAGATTCATCACCTCCCACCATACAGGTGAACTGTAATTTTAAAGCTTAGAAAAAAGTCATACTTCAATAGTAGTATGCTTTTCAATAGCTAGCAAAATATTGCCGTCATGTGTGGGCACATACCATAACACTTTTGGTGCTTATCTTTGCACAGATAATTTAAATCTCCAGCATCCAGAGAAATTTAACGAAGTAATTTGTAAAATACTAAGCATTATATGAAAACCACCAACACTTAGATTACGTCAACACCAGTAAAGCATCATGCTAACAGCAGTAATAAAACCATTTGTCCAATATTGTTAGATATACACATTTTCAACGCATACAGATGGTAGCTATTGTTCGGAGACTTCTAGAGTAATAATGCACTGTACTTGTAACTCTGTTAGGGGGCATAAAATAGAGACGAGACAGATGATCTTTCCAACTTTCACTCACTGGATTCTTCTCAGCACTTGGTTTCCATAGTCTATCCATTTCGTCTGGTCACTTGGGATGTCAGGAAGCAGTGATGATACAAGTATACAGTCAGGTGCTGCTATTTACCAAGCACCAAGCTACACCTATTGCTTGAATAAATCTGAACAGCATCTTAAAGCAAAGGAGACACTGCTGCAGTAACATTGACAGAAGACCTAGCTATTAAGCTGTCTACAGAGTCTAGTATCAGTGAAATGTTTGACAGCCGCAGGGACAAATATGTATTAGCAACATTGCTTAATCCATGTTTCAAGGGCAGAATTGAAACCATGCCTTCACCCTATGCAGGCACAGATTGCTGGAAGGATACTGTCATAAATAATAGTGCTGGAGGCCATACCATTATGCACCTCCTCTTCTCCCTCATCCTTCCACTTAGCTCCCCTAGGCCAAGTATATCTCATAAAGCAGAAGATGCACAAGCTCCTGGAACATCACAGAGTGCAAAAGAAGTAATCACAGCATACCTATAGTTCCTGGGTCTTCCTTTATCAGCTCAGAGTGGGGCAGTACCTCCCAGGAAAAACTCAATTTGTCCGTATCATGGGAAGAATCTGTCCATTATGAAAGGTCTATAGGTGTCATGGGAGACCTTTTCATATGCTGGGAAGTGAGAAGTTGACTTTCGAAAAGATATGCTCTAGTTCAGACAGGAATTAATTCAGCAGAGCCTATGGCCTGTGTTAAGCAGGAGGTCAGATTTGATGATCACAATGGTCCCTTCTGGCTTTATAATCTACAAAGACTAACTACTTTAAGGGCGGGGGGAAGACAAAGAAAGAAACTAGTAGCGGTGGTTTTAAACCTCCAAATTCCCCACCATACAATATGTGCTCAGATTTCTTTTTCAGGTATGTGTCTGGCACTGAGACATATCAAAGAAGTGGGCTTAATAAACCGCAGCATAGAGCACCTCTTTCTTAAGGGAGTAATTTGAAAAGCTTAGCAAGTTATACATACAACATGCAGGTGACTCTCTAAATTAGCCTAATGGAGGAGACTGCAGAGGAATCTATCAATCAAAATTTTTACAGGAAGGTGAAGAGGCATATTAACCAAGTGTTGTGCTTATATTCTTATTCCCTTTTTCCCCACTTCCCAAATATTATATAAAAGATTTTCTCGGCTCTCCACTTGAATAATTTGGCAGAAGATAAGAATTGTGCAAATCTCTGTTCTGTGAGAGCTTTTCCTGAAGCTTTGATTCACCTGGGTTCATAAATCTCTGGGTTTTTCTTTGAGGTTTAAGGACATGTGAGCTGCAAAACTGCAAACTGATCTCACATTAATAGCGTGCAAAATTGCAAAATTACAAAGCCATAAATGGATTTACATTTGCAACTTAGGAACAATGGGCTGACTTTCCCGTTTGTAACAAAAAATCTACAGCCAGGCACATTTTACCATACATCCACAGCAATGTGCACACAGATACACATTGCAGCCAATTTACTTGCTGGAAATTTGTGAGTGAATCCAAAGAGTGAAAGCTCATAGAAAGTAAACAATTTGGAAAGTATTCTTTCTCAAAGCATCCTTCATCTTAGGCTTCTGGATTATTTCACTTTTATTTTCTCTTGTAGTACCGAATAGCTAAATCAAATGAAACCCACACCATGTAAAACAAGAAATCAGTTGAACTATTGAGACTGTAAGGCTTGTGTTTGTACTAGAATATTCAATCAGAAAATACAAATCCCAGATTTGAATGCACACATTCAGGTAAATTCAGCAGGTATGGTAAAATTCAGTAACCTCTTTTTTCTCTGCACTAATTTCATAACACAGGAAGAGGCTTTCAAGAATAAGTCAGGAAAGAACAGTTGTACCAGTATCAAAGTATTATGTTTACATATTTTCCCTAAAAGAAAACTAAGCAAAATGTAATACAAAAATGGTAAATTTATCTTCATTTGAAAGGGACTATATTTGTGAGGATAGTTACAGTGGCCAAAAGGGGCTATTTCACTTTGATAAAAACAATTTGGCAGGGGCTGGAGGATAAGGTATTTACTTTATATCTTCCATTCCAGATTCACCAGTGAAAAAAGGGAGGGGTCTATCTCACTTTTGACAAATGTCTGGCTTGTGAGAAGTCACCCAAACCAATTTTCATCATTATTCCTAGCCAGGCACACAATGCAAAGACAGGTATGTGTCTCTTGTTTCATTAGCATTATCGTTACTGTTTATTCTGAGTGACAAAGAGGAAAGCCAGGCTTAAGCTTCATTGTTTTAAGTGTTAAGCTTTCTCCTGATGTTGGGTCCCAACAAGTCTTATTAATATGCCTCAAATGGGAAACATTCAGGTTAGCTGCAACTCTAAGAAACTACAGAATGGCAACAGTTAGACATACAAAGTTGAGGAAACATGCACATCCAGAAATGAACCAATTTTCAGAGATTTAAGAGCATAAGGATGCACACAAGACTGAAAATCCCACTCTTAAGGACTCTGTCCCCACAAGATACATGCAAGTTGGGCACATAAAGCAAGAGCAATGATAAGGCTATGCATTTTTCAGGTTCCTGAGCCATGCAAAAGATTCAGCTGAACTGTGCAGGAGCTCCTTCACCTCCTAGCACCCTTAAAAGACATCCTATAAAGAATCTCCATTGTTTCTGACTATACAGATAGGTAGGTCTTCCTGTCCTGGGCAGTACTGCCAAAACAGCTAATCCTTCCCTTTAGATACTGCAGTTTAGAAGCATGTAGCCTGTTCTGTGCCACACACTTTACAAGGAGGATCGCATTACATCTGTCATGTGAGGGTGCAAGGACTCACTTGTGCTTCACTTATCACTTATGCTATCTGGTGCTAAGTGGAGGGGAAAAGGCACTTTGTAAGTAGAGATGAGGCTGACTGACCAGAAAGTAGCAACTCCCCCTGACCCAGCTCTGCAGAGAGAAAGAGTAAATGCCTCTTGCCTGCAATACCACCTCCCAGCTGTACATATGCTTTCACCTCTCTAATCTCAAGGGTACACGCCCACAGACTCACAAGCAGACTATTAGGTCTCCTTTAAGCAGGTCTAGGGTATGTCTTGTCTGTCACTCCCAAGTCAAAAAAACCCTGCTTTGAGGCTCCTGCTGCAGCCAGATAGCTTTATGAACTGGTATCAGGTGGCTTCAAGAATGCCCATCAGCAGAAATTTAGGTACTTCAGGGAAGGGAGTATGTGTGCCAGAAACATATGTGACTGGGAAACCACTGCTTCCAGATTTTGGCAACAAAGCTGCTGCAATTCTGGGGAGGTCAGTGAGGCTTTATCCGATAGGCATGAGCACTGAGATTTTAGGTCTAGAGCCTTGCCTTCACTAGCAACACTGAGAATCCTAGTGCAAAGGCAATGATCTTTGCTGTTGTCATTTTGAACCCTACATTATTTATTCCCATTTGGAACAGACCTAGCAAACACAGTATTTAAAAATTACTTTGTCTTCCTATATGAGAGCTCCCAGTGGTTTTGGACCTGTGAAGCAACAGAGAGAAATATCTGCCAAAAGACCTCCTCAAACCAGGAAGCATTAGTAAAAAGTCTCATGAAAGCCTAATCCCTCAGTATTTGTAATTCACAAAAGTTTGGCTGAGCCTCCAAGCCTCTGCATGCTTATGTGAATTGGAATCACAGATCTTTTTAAGAATTCAGTCCTTCTTCAGAAGCATTTGAAACACTCTTGTCTTGCTGCTCATTTGACCTCAGGTAAAATCAAATAAGCTTTATGTCCCTGCTGCCACTGAAGGTGTGCTTACAGCACAGATAGGCTCTTAGCTGGCATGGGTGATGGCAGATCTCCTGACATGGACTTCAGATCAAGCTGTGGGATCCCACCAGGGATCCCAGGTTTGTGCTTAGATCACTGGTCCCTACTGAAGCCTGTACCAGTGTATGTTCATGCCTTTTGCTAAAAAACAGTAAATTCGAGTTTCTTGTCCAAGTAACTCAATAAATGTGGATCACCAGCAGTAAACTAGGGGTTTTTTATGAAAGGCAAGGAGAACTCGGTCTTGGCAAACCGTGCTCTACTATCACCAGCCAGCTCTGCTTTCCAAGTGTGGCAAAGTTCTGGCAAAAATAAATATATAAATAAATAACTGCAGCAATCAGCATGAGGGAAGCAAGCAGAGAAGTCTTTGCCCAGCAGCAGTCTGAGAGGGGCTGATAATGAATGAATGATGATGATTACAGGTAATTTTTTACTTCCTGCAAAATGATAGATACTGGCCAAGTCAGCCCCACAGTGCCAGAGCACCATGGAGCCAGGCTGGAAAGCCAGCTCGACAGCAGACCTCTGCTTCCTTGGCGGGTGGAGCGTCCAACTTGAGGAGGCGAGCTGCCCGGGGCACCCACAGGGCGGGCGCCTTGCACGCAGCAGCTCCTGGGCCACTGCCACAGGTGGCACGGCCCCTCAGCAGGAGTGGTCAAGGGAAAGGAATGGCAGGGGGATGAATTCTGAAGGGGAAGGGGAGGAGGAGAAACCCACATAACAAAAGTGCTTATGATTAATGGATCAGAGATGAGAGGAAAGTTTACATACGCGCTTGGAGAGGAGAAAAGGATGTTCACAAGCTTCCTCCATGACAAATGCAGGCAAGAAACGGGGAGGAAAGAACTATTAATCAGTGGTACAAACAGATTTTTTTTTTCCCCTCAGCAGAAGCCAGTCCAGGTAAACTGCTCAGAGCAGCTGTTTCCAGCTTGCCCTTTACAGAGGGCTGCTCGGCAGGCCCCACCATTGTCAGCAATGAGCCAGCGGCCTTTAAGCCCAGCTCCTCCTTCATCTCCTCACACAAAGTGGAAAGACTCCTAAGGACAGCATATGAGTAAAAGCCTTCATCTTCATGTTTCAGCCGCTGTTGTTATTCACATTGAACCTTACAAGCATGGCTACCTGCCAGTCAAACAAATACCACTCTACCGAGTCCCCTAAACAGCCATCTGATCCTTTTCTAACCGTTGTTTAGAGTTGTTTAGGGGTGCCCATGGAGTGATGATTAACAGCCCCAGGCGCTGTGCAAGCACTTGGAATATGCATTTCTTACTAGTAGGGACATTTTTTCCTTCATATTTTTATTGGTTGTGTTTTATTAGTCACATTGCTCTTCAGCCTCCCTGCAGCATTGGCAGCAATGCCATTAGCTTGAGATGAAGGTGCATGTCCTCCCTTCATGGCTGAGGTGAGGTACCACAATAAAAGCAATATCAATAAACAGTACATTGCAGAAAATTAATAAGCAGTGTACTGATGAATTGTTGGCAGCCAGTAGTGACTACAGAATAAGTAACACACTTAATATCAAGTCATTTCTTGTTTTAGTTGCTAAGAAAGTATTTAGGAGTCTTGATAGCTTGTAGTAAAACAGAGAAGGTATACAAATATTAAGTGAAGTCTAAGCACATTAATTACTTGGTAAGTGCTTCTAATTATCTGACAACTGAAGCACCTTGCTTGATCTGACAAGTAGTGTTACTCCCTTGCACCATCCACAAGAAACGTTGTGGAAACATTTGCGCTATGTGATAAAATATCCCACTCTCTTACCCCAGTATCTGAGAGATCTGTACAGCAGTGCAAAGACTCACAGCATTCCAGCAGTTAGATAAGCCTTTCCATACCTGTTTTACAAGTGGGCAAGGACAACCAGGGACTCCTGGAAGGTCTTAAACTATACACTGAAGTGAAAAAGAAAAGCATCGTCATGCGCTAAGTCTCTTTCATACAGGAATAAGGACATCTGGTTTTTAATTCTTGGCTTTGTCTGGAGCCTCATTTTTCCATATGTAAAATAAGGATGATACTACATCTCATCATATGCACACAGGCCCCACATGATGAAGATTAACATGTCATCCACCTAAAAGGCACTTCCATGTCTCTACCATGGTTTAATAGTGAGCCATGAATATTTCTGCTTACAGGAGTGCAGTCTCAGGTGGCAAATTCTTCAGGAGTGAGGACACCCTTTCCTTACATGCAGGTGCAGAACAGAACACAGGGCAGGGATGATTTTGCCTGGTATTTCTAGGTGCTGCTGCAATTCATCCAGCAAAGAGCACAAGCATGCACACAGCAATTTCCACATACGACAGCTGAGGCACAAGAACAGACAAGAGATTATACACCACCAGCAGCTTTGCAAGGAGAAATAAGTGATGCTACTACAGCCAACTACTTTCTTTTTTTTTCATTTCCAGAACTTTCTGCAAGGCTTTATGGCTTTCTCCTTTTATTAACTTGTTTAAAGGCATGAAGGAAGAAATTATGTGAAGGAAAGAAAAGAAGATAAACATATTTCCAAACATAAAAATATTTACAAAATTAAATCACCTGATCCCTACCAGAATTTCACTGACTAAATTGTTAAAAGGGGGGGGAAAAACCCTGTACAACATCACATCCAGATGGTAGTTCCAGTGCTCCATGGTCAGCCTGTTTATTAATGAACATCTGTTTTTCTTACAAAACAGGGTGGACTTTCTACTATAAATTCTCCTTTCACATATTTCTTGGAAAATGACATTAGGAGTTATTCACTGTCACATAGATAAGCCAAATTTATTTTTAATTTTAGAAATTGCATATTAATTATAGCATTTCTGTCACTCACCAGATTATTGATGAATATATTGCTAAAACATATAGCTAGTTGAATACTGAAAAAAAACCAAAAATATGACTTTGTCTTTGAAGATATTTGGCTCCAGTCCCTTTAGTTGTCCTTTCCTTTTAGCATTTTGCACAACTGGATGAATACTGCTGGTAAAGATGATAACTGACATCAAAATCAAAGCACTATAAGCACTATACACATAGTACTAAAGTTCCCTAAAATAATCAGTAAATTTGAGCATATCACTGTCTGGTCATAGATACTTTTTGAACAGAAAAAATGGCTTTATTGTAATTCAAGGTAAGTTTCTTCTTAGTTGAAACCATATCTTATAATTTACTGAATGTTATACACTGAATTACATAGAAAGACTGAGATTTGGTAATCTAAAAGGCAATTAAAATTTGGAGACAGCCCAGAGTTATAACTACAGCACCATATGTAGGGCAATATTTTAATTACAAATGAGAACGTGATGGAAGATTTCAGTCCAGTCTCAGAATTTTGAAACACCACAGTCAAAAGACATTGAAAGGGAATGTTTGGAATGCAACCATTTGAAAAATAAGGTTTAGATTTAATCATTAATCTATTAATCTATTAATCTATTTTATTCTAATCTAGTCTATTAATCATAATCACCTTCCAAGATTGTAAGTATCTAGAAACTTGTCTAGAACTTTCTTTTGCTCAATACAACAGTTCTTTCAAAACTCTGGTGCAGAACAGTAGTACCCTTACAATATACTTCCTTTTGTGCTCTGACATTATTTTAAGAAAGAAACAAGCTTGGAGCTGCTATACCTGCTTATGCAGAACTTTCAAAGACATACACAATTTTTGCTTGATTTTTTTTTAACAGAAAAATTTCAAGGTTTTGAAGTTGTAAGAAATACATGTGTATGCGTGTGTGTGTGTGTGTGTACAAGCATGTCTTTGTTTCTGTGTTCAGCCTGATATCCAAGGTATATGACTCACCTGCAGTTCAGTGGCTGTTACTATGACAAATGACAGGTCAAAAAACTGTGAATAAATGGCCTTTTACTTGCCTACTAGAAGCTACAGTACTGAGGGCAGTGAAACTGTGCTACATAGAAACTGTGGCTCCTTGCTAGTTTCAAACTATGCAGCAGAGCTACCATTAAACTCGGCTTTTCACCTCTATAAGTGGTAAGCATTTCAGTTAAAAATTATGAACAAAACAAATCAAAAAATCCCAAGCAAGCAAATGCATGAGACAAAAGCCAGAGAAAAGCATGTGGCTAAATCATTATATTGTCTGTGTTGTCCATCCTGCTATCTGCTCTTTCAGAGAAAGTGTGGACATTTCCCTAGGAAACAGGGCAAAGCAGAACAGTACCAAACTCAGGAGAGAAGATAATGGCTTCTTCTGATAATTTTTTTCTGATTGCTTTCTGTCACAGGTTATCAGGATTTCCACTGCAGGAGTCAACTGACCTCATACAAGCAGGGAGGGACTGACTCAAGTTATGGCTGTAGCTGGAAGCCCCAGTGGGCTCAGACACTGAGAAAGCCCCAGACACCCTGCAGAGGCAACTGGGCAGCTCCCACCTTGCCTTTGTGGTTGCCATCCCCTCCTGCCCACTCCTCTCACTTGGGAGGATTGTATCATCCAACAGCAAGCTGCTCAGCAGGGGACAAGAGCTCTGCCTCTGGTGTAAGGTTGTTGTCAGAACAGTTTTGGCACCCTATCTGAAGTTTTAAAAAGTACTTAGAGATCCAAATGCCCCAACCTACACCAATGGAGAATTCAGGCAGCAAAATTAAACCTGGGATTGGTTTTGTCTATGAACCATGAGCACAAAAGAGGTTTTAAATATCTGGCCTTAAATGCTTCTAAAACTGCAAGTGTAAAACCACACAGAAACATCCTCCCTGAGGAAGGCTTGCAGCTGAGATGTGGAGCAGAAACTGCTCTCGGGTCTGTTCCAAGTCCATTACAGATGACACAAGTCGCATCATTTTTCTGTGCCTCACTGCCACCTTTGGACTCTTCTGTTCAGGCAGTAAACAGTTTCCAGAAGGAATCATCTCTGGCTGTGTCTGTGTTGCTCTTAGTTCAGCGGAGCTCAGCTGAGACAGTATTGTAACTATCTGTTTCTCTGCTGCAACAGCAAATCTCTAATTATAAACTTAATTGAATGGCCTCAAAAAGGGGCAGAGCATCATCTCCTATGCATATACATTTAATAAAAATGTGACTGGGAGACAGAGATGATACAGCTTGCATCTTTCAGAAAAAAATTAAACATGATAGGATATTTCAGGATTTTCAGGTCAACTCATGACACCCTTGCACTGCTGTATATGGGAGACATGTATTTTAAGCCCCAAGGCTCTTTCAAAAATCCTGGCCTCAGTAAACACTTTTATCACCAATCAAGGGATCCCTTTCTAACCCTAGGGTAAGTCAGTGTGGTCTACTGGATAACACAGTGGCCTGGAACTGCACAGATTTGCCTCTAATCCCAGCTCTGCTATTAGTTGACTGAGATGACCTTGAGTACATCATCTCACTCTGCAGAGCTTTTATTCCCCATACGCAAAATGGAGACCCTGACAGTTACTTCATTTTTAAAGAACTTGAAGATCTACTGGTAAAGATGTCTTAGTTAACAGTCACATATTATCATTAATAACTCGCGCTCCTTATGCAATATCCTCTGTGCCAAAGATGGAAGTCATTCAATTTGCAGAACTGCCATTAATTGCTCTCTTGCTGTTAAAAAGGAAGAATAAGAGCTTGAAAAACTCTTGAAACAGGAATAGTGGGGGCAAAATCAAGACCAGCTTTCATGTGAGACTGATTGAATTTATTATTGGTGCAGTTGCCTACAACAGAAAGAAGGTAGGTACGCTGACCTGAGGAACTCCCTCACCATACTCTTTCAGGAGTGTCCTAAATGCTCTTAAAAATGCTCTTTTCAGTTCCTCAATCACCATCTCTAATTAAACTGAAAAATATTTTGACCCTTTGCTCAATTTCCGTATTCTTACTCACAATAGTGCAATGCCTTTTACTTAAAAGTAGACTTTAAGATGTGGGGTTTTTTCCTTCTTCTCTGGCACCTTGAAATTACAAGGTACCAGGAAGGTGCAAAAGAAAGTAGCTTGTTTGCAGGGGCTTTTTGAATGAAGAAGGTTAAGAAAAAGAAACTCGTGTGTGCAAAGCAAATGTTTAGTAGGCAAGTTGTAAGCACTTCTCTTTATTCCATAATTATAAGTGAAACCTTCTTTAATGTGCAGTAATAACGTTCCAGCTAGGCTATTTTGCAACTAATAATAATATACAACAGCATGGGGCATGATAGCTAACAAAGTTCTTCCAGCTTAATGTATTACCCACATCTATCTGCCTTATTTTCTAGTGCCTTGGCTTTTCAATCCAGCCTTTATGATGAAAATTTGAGACTGAGTGGAGCAGTAGTTACTTACCTTTCTAAGGAAAGAGTTTGAAGCAAGACTTCTGAGTAGCTCAAATCATTCCCATACAGAGCAGTGTATAATAGATTTCTTTTTCTTGTTTGTTTGCATCGAATGAAAAAGCTGGAGATGTGACTGCTTGAATCCTTTAGTCCCGAAAAGCCCTAAGTTCTTTCCAAACTTGCACAATGTTATGCAAACAGGGGGAAAAACTACAACAAAAAAGCAGAGGTCATCAAGACCGAGCAATGTGCATCAATTTTGCTCGCAAATGAAGGAATAAATTTATCATTACAGAGGCTGCATTAGTTACCATACACTTGCACCATTTCCAAGATTTCTCGGGGGGTGAGAATACTGCATACCAGAGCCAGCTTCTCCATTAGGCTTTTAACCACAATGTTTCCTTCTTCTCCCAATGAGGAGTTAGATTTAGAAGCATAGGGAGGGGAAGCAAGCACACACAAAACCCACCAACCCTCTAGCTAAATTAAACTAAAACCGAGTTGAAGCCTCAGTGGGAAGCCTGCTTCACATATTGGATCTCCAAATGCAGAAAAAATTAATTATGTGATGCACAGCAATGAAGTAAGCAACACCTTGAAGTTAACCTGGACAGAGCTATTGATTCAGCAAAAAAATAAGCACTTTGCTTCACCCTCTCTGTTGTTCTAGTGTTAGTTTGGACTGTTGCCTGACCATTTCCAGCTAGCATTTAGTTCATTTGCAGCTGTTCTAAATGCACACTCTTCCCCAACGGTTCAGACAAAAACTGATCCCATCTGAGTTAATATGCTGGTTTGGGGGAAAATACTGTGTGTACAAAAAAAGAGTGTGTTGTAAACACAGCAGAACAGACCTTGCCACCAGCCTGGAGCTCTGAAGTGGACGGCTCTCAAAGCCTCTAGGGAAGCAGATAGAATTGCTCAAGGAGTTTTGCCTACCTCTGCTCCAACAGTGCCAGTAAATCACTAGCAACTGATGAGACACCTTCTACACAGAGAAGTCCCATATTGTACCATCCTACAAAGCTTTCTGTCATCTCCACTTTTACATGCTGTGTAAATGGGAATCCTGTCTAAGAAAGATGACTTGGGCTGTGCATGCAAGTGATGCAGGGAGCACACGGCATACTTCAACTGCAGCAGCATGCTTTAACTTTATACAGCTATTGTTAGTCTGTTCTGCAGCCTGAGAGAGCCTTCTAAACAGCAGTGCCCACCTCACTGGTCAGAAACCCTTTGAGAGCCACAGTTTTGCTGACCAAAAGCTTTCTGTTCCAGACAGGCTGTGCTGATCACTACCAGCACCTAAGTCTTAGCACAGCTCTGCACTGAGGACCAGTGTTGCTAGTGCATGCTACTACACATGCCTCTGGTCATTCTGCCTCTTTCTTCAGCCACAGTCATGCCTCCTGATTGCCTTTCTGTGCCACCTTCCAGTTAGTGGCACCGTTTTAAGTGATGACTTTGAGCTCAGAATGCCTCAGTAATTTGAATCTGGGCATCTTGAGCAACCACCTCTTCTTAGGGATTTGCTCGGAGGAACTGCCTTGACTGACAGATGCCTGAATTACCTGGGAGCAAGCTCAGCCACAGGACACTTTACGTGAGGGCTTCTTGTTTACAGATTTTTTATTTCCCTCCCTGGTTTAGCAGAGCCAAGATTTATTGACCTTCAAGCCGTGGCACAAAACCACGCTGTTGTTCTTGGCTTTTCCCAAGGAGGCCACGGAGGCAGACTGAGGCACTATAGAACCTTCTGCTGGAGTACTTTTTCAGATGCTGAGCTACTAAAGTCTTTGTACTTTATAATGATTGCTGTTTGTGCCTGAAGTTTCAGTCGACTGACTTTATATAAACTAAAAATAATCCATCAATATATTGTTCTTTATGGACAATGATAAAAGCCCATTATTTGTTGGTGGCTCATCTTTTTTACTTCAGCTTCCACTGTTTTACAGGAACATGAAGGAAATTAAGACAAATTTAAAAGAAGAAATTTACCTTTTGCTTCTTATTTGGCATACTAGTCAGGGCCAAAACATCACACGTAGGAGTTCTAATCAACTTTTTCTTTTCCTGTCCTCTACTTTGCAACAATGAAGACAAAGTAAAATTTTCCACTGTCTTAATTGGGAAGAAAGAAACTTTGTCGCAGAATGAAAACAAGGCCCTTCCCTCCCCACCAGCACTGCAGAGTCCTTTCAGCTGACTCATACAACGGGCCTGCAAGAACATGATCTCACTTTGCAGACGGTCCTAACAGCTGACATGGTGGATTGAAGTGTGTCAACACCAAGGCATTATTCTTTGGGGTAGGAAAAAAGTTACAGTCATGAGGCTGGGATGAGAATACAAAACTCTAGGTATGGTGATACATTATTTCACTTTAAGAAATAAAAATGTAGACTGGTTCCCTGAAAAGTTTTCCTAGAAGTAAAGTCTGTTAGACTGTGAAATTGTTTTAGAACAGAGAGAGTCTGTAGTAGGGGGGTGAAAATGGTAGTCCGAAAACCCCATGAAACCCACTAAAGACTTCTGTTGCATTTATTAATTCTAGGCAAAAAGCAAACTGGGCTGGATTCACAAAAGTTAAACTCGGCCCTGTAAACTTTAGCTTTGCTATTTTTGCTATTAGTCTTGGCACCTAATGGAAATGCCAACTATGGGTCAGGTGGCAGCAGTCAACTACAAATTGAATTTTAAAAAGATGGTGTGGTCCGCAAAAAAGCCTAAGACAGCTTCGGTGAATTTTGCTCACAAGCAAAAGAAGTGGCACAAGACCTACCTTTCAAAGAAATTTAAGGGCTTGACTCTAGGCTGAAGCTCAGTATTTCTCTCCCCTTGGGCTTTGGGGCCATATAGGATTTCCTGGATGTCCAAGAAACAAGAAAGAAATCAAGCCTCAAAAACTTCCTTCACCAGAGTAGAGTCTGACTTCCACATCCTAGCTGGCTGCTCTAAACAGTCTATGTTAATTAAGGTATAAGAATAATTACCTCCATCTTATATTTTCTGAGCAGTGTAATCAAAGCATGCCTACCATATTAAATCCTACCTACAGATACAGCATGTGAGTCCTACTAAGGCTTAAGCACAGGATAAGCTCAAAGTGCCTTCACATTATCAAAACAGCTGATTTTGCATACAGTACAGAAATAATAGCCAAGAATCTACATAACAAATCTGAGGGTGTCTCTAGCATCAAACAAGAACTCTGAGATTTAACATGTCAGACATGAGTATCTGAAGAGACACTTAGCCACACAACTTCTCTCCCTCCCCAAGTTATGACGGTATCAAATGAAAATGTAAATCCCTGAAACAGAACTACTTTCCTGGCTTGTACTTTCAGCTTCAACGTTTGACTTTGGATTATATGTACTAGGAAATTTTCCTTTGCTAAAAAGCTCTCTACACCCATGAGTCACCCGTGACCCTCTGTACCTCTGAACACCAAACTATCTGACCATGCCAAACATCATGACCATGAGCACGGTTTGAACTTCAGTTTTTCCAGATCAGTACTTTCAGCCACAAACGGGGAAGGAAACTACCAGGAACAGAGAAACCAGTTTTCCCATCCCTGATTCACTGATCGACACAGGACTTTTCTAAAACACATTGCTTCTTAGAATTGGTTTGAGACCTGGACCAGAGTACATTACAGGGCATTAAATATGAAGTGGACTAAGAGAACAACAAGAATATGACCAATGGAAACTTTGACGGTCTTAATATATGATACTACATCATTATGATTTCAGGTAGCCAGTTCAATTAAATACAGTTAAGTGCTTTACTGACAAAAAAACCAGAAAAGTTAGTCAAACTTGTCATTGACTTCGATGTCTATTTTTAACACAGTCAGTCCCTTGGTGCCACTAAGTTGCTGCAGGTTAATTAATGACTGCATAAACGTAAAGAGCTTTACATCTCCTTTCATTTAGAGAACACAGACTATGTTTCAAGGAAAAACAGAAAGCTCATCAACCTGAGTTACCCAAAATGATTCAGAGCAAAATATAGACACCAAGACAAAGCCCATCATTAATATAGTGGGGCAAGGACATTGAGTATGACTTTGTTCAGAGAGGGAGGCATACCATTCCCAGTGAATAAAGTTAATCATTTCTCTGGGCCTTTTTTCTCCCCATGAGTTACCTGTTAAGTCCCAGTTGCTTCAAGTTTGCTTAATGTAGCCCTTGGATTCTTCATAAACATATGGCACAAATATTAATGAGTCACTGTTGCCCCAGTGTAATTGGTCATCTAACCAAATGGCTCTGTTTGCATTCCTTGATTGGATTACCTCATTTTCTTTACAGAAGTGTCTAAAAATTGATTGTAGCTTGCTTTATTTCAGGAGGTTTTTTCATTACCAACCCCACCTTCACCCAAACTACCTAGCCCAACTCCTCATCCTTAAAATGATTTCTTAACCCTTATGTTACTGTGCAACAAGCTCAGTCTCCAGTTTTAATTATCAATCTATGATAATGAGCATGGCTTTAGCCTAAATGACTCTTGTGAATGTTTTTTGCACACTTAGGAATAACACTTTTTCCTTCCATAACTTCAGTTGCTCAGCTAAATATTCACAAATAAGAGACTAGAAGAAATTGCATATTCCGGTAAAACAAGTATATATCTTTTTTTTTTTTACTCTATATTCATCCTGCTGGAGGCGAAAGAAACCCCTAGCATCTATAAAGATCTGAACCACACATGACAAGAACCATTCCTCCTAGAGTTAAATGCTAATACTTTTAGATAAACAGAACTTATTTATAATAACACCATCTGCGGGATTCTGATAATGTTGGGGGAGGAGATTAATTTATCTTGCATTTTAAATAGAGATGGCCGCTGGCATCAAAATCCAGATCTAGCTTTTAGCCACCCAGTTATCAGGGAATTTCACATTCAGGGTACTGCATCCCTCACCAGAATGTCTCCATAATACCAGTGGACGAGAGCTATGAGGTGACATAATGGTAGCGCAGATCAGCTCCTGCTTCTCCCCAAAGTAGGCAGTGTGCCCAGATGGAGCACAATGCAGAATTCCCCCAGTAATGAAAAGATCTAAGAGTTGGGACTGGATTTGATTTCTAGGTTTTTAATTAGCACCTCATATGACATAAGGGTCTCACCATTTTCTGTGACCAGTTTCTGGGTCTTTGTTGTCCCAGGAAAACAGTATGCAGCTTCACATCTGGATAGAGGCTTGCAGGACCAGCAAATCTCCAGTAACAAGAATACATAATACATATATAATATATACCACTCCCCACTCCAAACCTGTTCCCATGCCCTTTCTTTTTCCTCACTTCATTCAGGGTCACTTGTACAGCATTAGCAAAGGAGGTGCCACCTAGGACAGGACTCCACATGTGCCACTGTATTGCATTATCCCTTGTTCACTGTTATACCTGATAAACTTTTATTATCCAAAGTACTGGCTCTTGTAAACTCAATAGCTACCACAACGATAGTCACTAAGACAAAAATAGATGGTATGGATGAGTCCTAAAGGAAGTCCTCCACTTTCAAACAAGGCAAGATGACCTGGGAATTGTGTCCCACTTAACATTGTGAAGACACTGGTTCTGTGACACCCTAAAGGCTTCTTATCAGCACCCTATGGGGAAAGGAAAGAATCTCTGTGACTTTAGATCCTAAGTCCTGCTCTCTTCACATACTTACTCCTTTACCCACCTGAACAGTGACAGTAGATGGTATATCTGATTAAAGAAACCTGAAATGCCACAAAAATACACAAAGCAGACAAAATCAACATCAGCTTCCATCTACAAGTTTTTAATTCAAAGTTATCTGATCATTTCCTAATGGACATCCAGAAAAGAAAGAAAACACAGGATGATCCCCCCTATAAAAACCAAAATCAGTCTTGCTAAGTCTGAATAAAAGACAGTTATATACCAGCATTTCCTTCCTGTGACCTTTTAACTTATTCACTACATCCTTACCACAGTCCTTTTGATTAGAGAACTCAGATTCAACCTGTAAATGCAGGGGAAATAATGGCATGCATACTGCATAAGCAAAAAGCCATCAAATGAACAAAGAGGCATCAACAGCCCAAATTCTGCCATTTGCTAACTTTGAAGTATTTAAGTAAAGTTGTAAACCAATATTCTTTTAATGTTTTTTCACCTAGTGCCTAGGGTTTGCAGGTGAGAAAAAAATGGATCTATAAATAAGTTGCATACAATTCTTTACATTCATCTCTTAGTTGGACAAGACGGTTGCAAAGGAAAAATGGCTGCTGTTCTTGCCAGACAGGACACTGTACACTTGTATATATAATGCATGCTTTGAAAACATAGCCAAGCTAATTTATGTACTGGAAGCAACCTAACAGTGATAGTGCTGCCAGCACCATCAAGGTGAATTTGCTCCCAGGTGTCTGAACCTCACTCAGGTATCTCCCCACAGCGCTCCACGTAGACATACTGCACAGACACACATACACCCTTTCTGCAGCATGCTGCAAGGTGTCTGAGGAGAAAAGCTGGTAAATAGATGCAATGCTGCAAGAGGAGAGATTGAAAGACACTCGAGAAAGGCTCCGATACATGTGAGGCAATATCACGTATGTGTGAGCACTATGTGTGAACCTGATACATGTCAGGCAGCATCATGTAAGAAGCAGTGGGTGTGTGTGCCTAAGGATTTCTCAAGAAATAGCCAAATATATCCACGTCTCCTGGCCACCCCATGCCAAGCTCCCACTTCAGGCCTTGGAAACAGCAGCAGTTCACGAGGGTTCAGCCCATGCTGCTGCAGAGTAAAAGAAAAGGATCTGAGAGAGCAGCAGCACTCATGAGGGCAACGAGGACCGGAGGCAAGAGAAGATGCCTGTATTTGTGCTTGGTTTTCTAAGAGCTACACACTGTTGCAGCTTTACCTCCCCTGAAAGCATGGATCAGAAAAGTGTGACTGCCCTTGGCTGATCCCCACAGGAGAGGGGAGCAGGGCGCTGCAAAAGGCAGCCCCACTGGAGCTGCTCACTCCCTCAGCCTGGGCAGAAATCCACAGGAGGCTGCAGGGAGGTGAGAAATCACCCCGACAACACATTTCACCTGGCAGTCCGACATTGTTTATCAGCATAATAAAAAGTGCCAATACTTACCACCTGTCTAAAATATGCAGTAATAATAAACACAGTTACAGGGCATATTATGGTCAATGATGAGATATTAATTTATATCCCTGGAAGAAGGGAAGGAAGGCAGAGTCTGCAGTGCCTTACAGGGGGCAAAGCTTGCTGCGGATGAGGCCAAGGCCTTTTCTTGTCTGATGAGAACGAACGGAAAATTGCATTGATTTTTTTGTGTGTGTGTGTGATTTTTCTTTTTTTTTTTTTTTTTTTACTTTTAAAATAATATACCTGTTTATATGATCAAGTTACAGAAACAAACAGCCAGGATATTACCTTTCCATTCCTTTGTCAGCTGGTAATATCTACATGAGAGCACGCGTTGATTTTGTACAGAATTAAAGATAAATTAATTCAGGCATGTGTATGGGGGGACCCAGGGGGGGTCAGGGCTCCCTGGGGTGCCGGAAGCGGTGAGGGGTGCCCGTGGGTGTCAGGGCAGGGCCTGGCAGCCAGGGCCCATCCCAGTCCCCAGCCAGGAGCCAGGCAGCCGGGGGGCACTGGGGCAGCCCCAGGCCTGGGCACTGGGCACCTCCCTGGGGACTGCGACAAGACCAGGCCAGGCCTGGATGAGGGCGTCTGGGTGGGCCTGGCTCGGGCGCCCATGGCCAGGCAGGGCAGGGCTGTGGGGAGCAGGAGACAGGCCCTGCTGCGGTGTGGCTGGCAGAGGCTGATGGCCCTGGGCCGCAGGCAGGGTCAGGGAGACCCAGGGGGTCAAGCAGAGATAGGCAGGGCTGTGGATGCCCTCAGGGTCACTGTAGCCAAAACGAATGCCAACATGAAGTGCTCTCTCACCAGCCTCTGCCTCACTGACCAAGCTTTTCCCTTCGCTCTGAACTAGAGCTTTTATGGTGCACTTTTTTAAACTCACTTTGGACTGTTTCCCCAATGGAGAGTGAGACACCATCCATGAGCTGCCATTGCCACCAGCACTGTCCTCCCAGAAAAGGAGGGGAGGTTCTGGGATGTGCAGAGCTCTCCCAGTGCCACCTAAAACACGAGTAAGACTTGGTTACTTCTAGTGTGAATCTGGATGTGTGGGCTCACTGCCAAGTAAAAACATATAAATTCTCTGTGCACAGAAGCATTTTTACCTAAAAAGTCCAGAGTCACCTTCCAACCATGAATAAGAGCTTTGTGAGTACCTCTGCATGACAGAAACTGCAGGTGGTTGTTATAAGTGATGTATTTTAATAGATTTATTCTATTTTTTAATTTGGAAAGGCAACAACTATCTTTCAAGGCAGGGTTTCATGTTCTTTTTTCTGCAGTTTATACAAAAACTTGCAGTGGTCAATCAGGCCACCCATGTTGAACATAACCTCACAAACATCACTGATTATCTGCATAATACAGAGAACTTATTCTGTGTTTTGCCTCTGGGTTAACATCAGCTGTAAAAACACTGTCATTTGAAAAGGCCAGACTATGCACAGTGGTAAGGGCTGGCATGGAGTCACTCAACAACTGCATGTTTTTCTATGTTATGGTATTGGTTAAGAATATAGTTGGCTGAGAGTTTTTCAACAAAAGACTTATTTTTGGCTATGAAATTTCAATTAGCTCAAACTTAATTTAATATCATGGCCATCAATGTGGTTCACTATTTTCCAGAAAATGATATGACTCAAGAGTGCATCATAGGAAATAAGCTTAACCTTAGTGAAAGATGTGGATGTCTTCCTACCATGTCTGTAGCTTCCTATAGATAGCCCTCTGCCTATAAATTTAGACCTGTGATGAAAGGAGGATGTAGCCCTACCCTTGGAAACATGGTTATGTACAGCAGCAACTAATCACTCCCATGCTTATGTATGAGGCCATCTAGGATAAGACTGGCGCTTCACTTCACTGGGGTTTCACTTGCCTCATCTTGCAGCACAGCTGGGGGGGGAAGGCAGATGGAGGAGCACACCTTCCCTGACTCGCTGCCCTCCTGCTGGAAGGCAAAGATGGAGTCCAAGTGCTCATGCACAGAAAGAAGGAAATAAAACAGCAAAAGGGAAAGGTCCTGCTGGGTGAAAAGCAGACCTCCTTGGCCCACCTGCAGGGTGAACAGTGGGGGCAGCTACAGCATCTAAAGAAGTGGGGGTGCACTAAGGGCTGGCTCAAGCTCTTTGCCACATGCTCCCACGGACACACAGATTAATGGTCAGGTTTCTAGTCATGTTTTGGCTAATTCTAAGTCAGTCATGTGTAGATTTCAGCAGAACAAACAACTCTTAACAGCTGTGTTAAATATGACCTATATTCAAATATCTATAGCCAGATAAAAATCTTCCTGAAGTGTCTGATTCAAGAACGTTAATCAGACTTTAAAACACAACTGAAAGTCCCAGGAGAGAAAAAACATGGGATGTTTCTATTTAAATGTAAACCCAAGTTTTACTGATGGCCTGGCGGAAAGATTGGGAACTTTCTGTTTGCCCATAGCTTTTGGGTCAGAAATACTTTTACTATGAGGAACACTAGAGAGCAAAGATGCAGAAAAATAATTGTTTTCCTGTCTGATTATTTGGGACAGAGAATAGACCCATTCATCACTTGCCTGTACCTTTATACCCTCTTTCTGTGGCATAATATGTGGAGTCACCCCTAGAAATGAAATAAAGTCTCACAAGTTGGTGAATTTGAGGGCAAATGAGTTCTAGAAATCCCACTCAGAAATTTTCTTGGCGTGTCACGTGAAGTCAAATGCAAGATTTCCACCTCACTCCCCCCACCCTTTAGTTGTCTTCGGAATTATTTAGAACTGGTCTCATTGCCTACCAAACATCTATGCTCTTTCTGTCGCCCACACGTACACACATGCCTCCCCCACACTGCTGCACTGGTGTGTGCATACATCTCTCCAGCTGTGTCCTGGAGGTTCCCGGGAGCCTGAAGGGAATGCTCATGAAACATGACTTTCACAGATTCTCCATCCATCTGGAACACTAGGGCAACATATGGCAGGGCAGCACAGTAACTGTTTGTGGACATGTCAGACTATTTTTGCCTTGTGTATTACCTGATTAAGGTAAGAGAAGACGTGCTGATATAAGCCTCTTTCTCCCACATTAACCCTCTCCAATTTTATTTTTCAATTTAAAAAGAAAGGATGTTTTGGCCAGCCCTGCAGGGATAGTATTCCCAAAAAGGTACAAGAATGCTCACATAAACACGACGTTGCTGATACAATTATACCAGCTTAGCATAGACAGAGATAAAAAAAGAAAGGTGTGCAAGGGAAGAATGTTTTTTAATATAAATTGTAGGGTTATCCCTGGGGCTGAAGAAAAAGGTACAGTTTAAAAAAAAAAAAAAAAAAGATTAGGAAATAATAACTAAAGCTGCATGCTTTATTACTTCAGGTAAAAATATCTTATGAATAATATAATCATTGTCTCTGGTTATTGGGTATGAAAAAGATAAGTGTAATCAGTGTACTGTGATACAGGAACATTAACACTTTCACATTGACTGGATACAGACTTAGAAATGAGTTAAGAATCACTGGGTCATCTAAGTGGAGGATTATTCTACACACAGGCCCCTAGGTCAATTTAAATTATTTAATTTATCTCAGTGACCGCAGGGGCCTAACCATCCCTGTGCCTGCATTTTTATCTTGCAGTCCTGTTAGCATAGGTTTAATTCTGGAGGATCAGAAAGGCTAGACTAACAAGGCAGTGTACCAAAATGAAGCCACTGGCTTTTGTAGGGTTAATAATAGAATCACAAAGAGAAATGACTCAAATTATACCAAGGACATTTTATTACCCAGCAGCCTTAATCAGTATTTTTTTTTACACATTATTATACCAAGGGTCCTTTCAGTGCTCATTGGCTTGTTACAAGCATTAAAAGAGGGGACGATGCATTGCAATTAATTCCATGTCTTACCCTGAGTCTCACTATTTTCTTTGAGTAGAGTTGGGAGGAAGCAGACAGATGCAGCCTACCCTGCTGCTGAAAGCTGTCCAAAAATTACCAGGAAAAAAGGTGAAATAAGTTTACTGGCATGCTACGTTTTCACTCATTTCTTTCACGGACAGTTGGGACCACTGTAGTCATTTACCCACAGACCATATGTAGTGCCAAGGCATGCAGGGTTTTTGTAACCCAGCCCCACTGCCTGTGAACACCAGGCTGGTGTTCACTAAGGGGTCACTATGTGCAGTACTCCCACTGATGTGTTTTGGAGATGTAAAAATTTAACACTTTGGCTCTTTCTCCTCAAATGAAAGATTTTAAGATAACTGCTAGTTAGTAGCATTTCTTTAGAAGTTTCAGCTCTGGTGGCTTTCTAGCAAAGACCAAAAAAAAAGAAGAAAAGAGTACAGGAGGGCTAAAAGAAAGACACCAAAGCACTGATGAGACAAATCAGGGAAGAGTTAGTGGCTAGAATCTGTACTGAATGATTGACGAATATAGTCATGCTTCAATTTGAATTTAAATTGTCAGCTACACAACCAACTGCAAGATCATCTTGACCCCACAGACAGAAAAGATGAAAAGGCTTCTCTCAAATAAGGTACAAACCTGCTGAAGATAACAAATCAACGGCATCCATGGGCTGATACAACATGCAGCAGGCTGTGAAATTCCCAAAGGCCTTGTGCTCTTATTTTCTGGGAAGTTAGAAAATTCGTGTTATCCATTTAGTCATACTCTACAGTGGATCGATACGTTTAAGCTTCTCATTGGTTTCACTTTTTATATTCTCTTAGATATTAAGGTATTTCCCCTTGCGTGGTGCTCTTTGAGCAAGCAAATGGTAGGATGTTACCATGTCTCTGCTATCCCTTCAGCTGTGAAAAGCTTCAGCTGAAGTAATCACAGTTTAGTGGCCAAAAAATGAATTTTTTAAAAAGGAGAAATTACCTGCACTGAACATCTTCCTGGGATGATATTTAAGGATGAAACAAGTAATGGAGAGCTGACAGCTACCAGACCTCCTTATGTGAAGCATTATATACCAAGTTTGGACCTCAGCAGCAGCAAAGTAAGCACTATCCAAGGCAATGTTAAACATGCTGCAGAAAGTCGCCTATCAGGTAGGATTCAAAACTTGGTACACATTGCTTTGCAGCTCCAAAAAGGAAACTATGCCCAGTGAGGCAAGTTGATTCTCTAACATTTTGTTTTTCCTTTACCCAGCTTTCAATATTTCAGTTCACTTTAAATTAATATCCTAAACTTGAAAGAGAATTTACCTGAAGTGATCATTTTTTGCCTACTTGCTGCTTGCAAATCTGCATTAGCTCAACGTTGCATGTTGAGTGAATCTCAGTCTTGGCTTGCTTGAAGCAAATTCACAGAAGGTTTCCTCTTGGGGAGTTTGTTTTAAATTTAAGCCAAAACCTGATTCAAAGAAATAGTTAAATCTGGGGTTTTTTTCCCAAATGTAGAACAGAAATCTCAGACACCTCTTCAGTGCCAAAGAAATTTGGATGGGGATATAGCTTCCGCAACTTTAAGTCATGGCAAGGTTTCATGCAAAAAGCAAAAAAATCACTAACTTGGTTCTGGAGTAAGAAAAGAAAGGGTTTTTTTGGTTTTTGGTGGGTTTTTTTATAATTAACCACTGAGAAATCAGTCTGGACAGTATTCCCAAAGCTAGTACTTCCCCCTTTCGCAGATCAGTCTAGGCTACTCTCTGTGGTTCCATACAGCATGTTCTTTTTAGTAAGTCAACATTTTCCACCAACGTCAGAAAAAGGACCATTCTAGTCTCCCTGTAAAAGCCTGTTTACATGCAGATTTATGCAGTCTATAGGTAATGTTTCAAGGGAAACTCAAGGTGGAAGTTGTTGACTCTATATATACTGTTCAGTGGGAACCTGAAATAATGGTTGTTCGATGCTGTTCAATGCAAGTTAATAAGAGCTATTTATTTAGTGCTTATTTTTTCATTTTAATTGGAGATTCACAGCAGCAATGATATTTTAAAATAAAAACACTTTCATTTTAAAAGATTACTTTTCCAGAATGTATTTAAATTTAAATGCTCTAAGGGTCCTACAATATACTACAGTCAGCCAGGTAGAAGACAAACAGACACTCCTGAAATGAAATCAGAGTTGTTAGACACTAGAAAAAAAAAATCAGACAAAACTGGAGGAAACAGTAGTTTAAGTAGGGATTTGTAAAAGTCTTGAAACAAAATGCTATAGGCCAGCTACACAGCATGTCAGCTGAAAATCTTTAGGACACCCATTGAAAATTATTTTGAAAGCATTGGTAGGTCAAATATTCTTCCACTGATTCTCCAAGATGCTCAAGAGAATCAAGTTTTTTTATTTAAAGTCTTCTTTGAGCTGGCCAACAGGACTAGATGTCCACAGCTATAAAACTGCCTCTCCCAAAACATTACAGAGCATTGGTTATTACTCCAATGCAGCAATGCTCCTTGCTTCAACCAGTATTTCCTTTTTATTGAGGAAATACTTTGTTTTCCTTCACTGAATAAGTAGCATACAACCAACCTCTCCAGTGAAGCTTCAGCTTTACTTCTCTTATCCCTCAAATTAATGGAGGAAAGTGAAGTTTATAAACACACTGGAGCTTGTAACATTAGAAACACTTGCCTGTGTTTGCAGCTCCCCAAATGCACAGCCTCATTTGCTGCCCAATCAAACTCAGTAGTTGTAACAGTTACCTATGTGGGGCTTACTCTAGAGTTTAAAATTCCCCACCTACAATATATATAGTTAGTCTTAATAAATAAATGACTTGGACCATGCATTATATATCATTCAAATCCATGAGGACACAAATTATGTATAATACATTGGCTGTGTAATTTATTTATTAAGCAAAACGTGAATTTTCCATGGTTGTGTTTTGAGGCACAGTTTGTCACACACAGCTAAATGATGTATTCTTATTAGTCCCACTCAATTACCAAGTCATCCCTCTGTGCACTGTATATTTGTTAATGATAGTGCCACGACGCTGCATCTACAATACCTGTGATTTTAGTGATTCATAACCACTCACTAAAACTGTGAAAATGATAAATTGACTGCTGTTGATTAAATGCCGCCAACAGTATGTTTCGTATGTGTTTGTCGCAGTTAGGAGTTAAAGAAACAGCATTGCTCCAATCATTTAAATATCTAATTAAGCAGAACCCTGGCTAGATAGAAAGAGCTTGTTGGAATGAAATATCATTAAAAGAAAAAAAAAAAAAAAAAAAGTATAGCACTGATTTTTGCATGTATGTACATAAAGACTCTTCATCTCAACCCCACTGATCATAAATATGTCATGAACAAAACAAGACCAAAAGATAAAAATTAAAAAGGCTGAGGAACTTGGAGTGGAGTCCTCCCAGACTCACTGCACAGCTGCACATGGTTGATTTGATGGCTTTAGCTGATATCCGAGATTAGCTTGAAACAACAGTGAACTCCAGTAACATATAAGGCAGTCCTTGATGACAGCCCTTAAGACTGGGGCAAATAAAGTGGAGAGGAGATGACGGGGGGAAGCTATATTCCAGTAAAGCAAATAGCACCTCTCAGCCTCCCACTGTAGGGAAAAATGTTTGCACATTTGTAGCAAAGGAATGGCAGAAGAAGGGGAAAATATCTCTTTCAAACTTAGATTAATTATCTTTATTGCTTTGCTTAATGCTTTTTTTCTCCCTTTAGATTAATCCTGTATAGAGTCCTCAAGCTAATACTGGAAGCAGAGTGGAACAAGACCAAGAAAAGTGGATGTTTCTGTGCCAACAATTTGACTCCTATCTGAGGCTGCTCGAGTAGACAGAGTAATAAAAATAAAGACTTGCCAACTTATGGTCATCTTATTAAGATGAATTGAAGGGGTTTTTTTCCCCTCCCTCATTTTGAATTTGGAGCTAAGTAGATAGATATCAGGGTACATTAGGGGTTTCTGCCTTTTTTTTCCTGACTATTCTTCACACAAGCAATGCTTCCATATTTCTGTACCTAGATAGTGATTTTGACTTCAAAACACTTTGTGCATTCTGTGGCTAGGAAACTGCCTGATTAAAAGGAGAAGCAGAGGGGGAAAATAGCTGGTGCAAAGTCTGTATCTTCTATAGTCCACTGTATGTTTTCTCTCACAAGCACCATGCCATGTCCAAACATGCTTCACAATTTAAATCTGCAAAGAACACATATGTGTAGTTTATTGCATCTCAGGAGTGGAGGTCGCAGCCAGTGCTGCCTAAATTTTAACTTGTGTCCAAAAGGACAGTAAATATTTTAGACATGATGCTTCCACCACAAAATCACCTCCCACAGCAGTGTCTTACTAATATGGCATGTATGGTCTTTTTCATTTTGTTTTTGATAGGTATTCTCTCTCTACAGAAAATGTATCCCCAGCATTGTACATGGCGTCCTACTCCTGTACCCCTGTACCCCTAGTTAGAGTTTTGTAGAAGCCAGTAAATTAAGAGAAAATATATTTGTCTTTCATATGAACTGCTTTCTACAAGGCAAACAAATATTAATTGTGATAAAGAAAGCAGCTCCAGGCTATGCAGTGCTGCCACAGAGAAGGTAGTATTTGAGGTGGTTAACACTATAGTTAAAGTGACATGCCTAAATTAACACAGAAAACAGGGCAAAAATTGTAACTTGCACTGAGTACTTCTGAAATTTAGACTAGCGCCTTATCTCCAGAGCAACAAACCATCTAATCCTCTTGTCAGTTAATGGGTCTGTTAAAGATACTTTGCCCTTAAAAATTTTTTTTATCTGTAGAATTGGAAGTGCATATTCCTCTTTACCCTGCGCCTTTACATGCCACATTGCTAAGGCCACAAAGATGAGAATATTAAATATTGTTCTGTTACAGAAATCTTGAGCTTTCCCCTCCAGTCCATTAAGCAGTGATATTGGATAAATCATTTACCTGAACCACAGAAGTCAGAAATGAGACTTCTCTATGCAGAGTCCACCCTTACACCTCCATCTGTATGAATGGCTTTACCCAAAGACAGGACAGTGCAATTTGTTGCTCCATGCTAAACTTCACGTAGCAGCAAAGAAGTTACAACCGTATAAACTAGCTAGAAAGTGCAGCAAACCAGCAAGGCCTTCATTCACTGGGATACATGTAACCATGTAGCCACACCTGCCTCAAGCAAGTAGTCCTACAGCTGACTGTGGGTTAGAAGGACTAAAGAACAGTCTGGCTTCTAAGTTTATCATTTGGCTACACGCAGTAATGCAAACAGAGCAGCACTGATCTTAGCACTTGTTAATTCACGCTCTCAAGGAAAAAGAAGCCTCTGACAGAATCCCTTTCTTTTTTAGAACAGGCCCTGTTGGTGAGCAAACATTTTAAAGAAATAAAAACCCAGATTTAAAAAAAGAGGTAAGACTTGAATGGGTAGAAGGAAAGAACAACCTTTCTAGTCCATGTTAGAGTGGTCAGAGGCTTTTCTTGGAACAGCATTTCCACTACTACCGCCAGCTGAATGTCTGAGCAGCTTGGAAAACCTTCATGAATAATTTCTTGGGCAGAACTCAGTTCCTGCAGTACCCCAAAGCGTATGGCATCCCTGAGTACAGGTACGCAAAGTATCAGTAAGGAGGTAGTTACCCACTAGAGACCTACAGATCTCTTGGAAAGGCCATCTCATGTCAAAAGAGCAAATAGCAAAACCAAGTTCAACAAAACAATTCAAGGACATCAGCTCATACCACCAAAGAGCACCACTGTTAACTTATCCAGTGACCTGCCACAGACACAAAGAGAAACCTGCTAGAAAGAACAGAGGTAGAAAGAAAAGGAAAATTATATACATATATATATATATATTAAAAAAAAAAAAAAAAAAAAAAGACATTTCTGGGCTAGAACAAGCTGGGAAGAACATGCATGTGGGGGTGGGTGAGTGGGTGCTTGTATGTACATACACATCAGCCAATTGCCCACGGAGAGGGCAGGAAGAAGAGAAAGCCTGATGGTGCTGGAAAAACTGCTTCTAGTGTGAATTTGTTCTTCCAAGTGAGGTTTGCACAAGGAAGTCTCTGAAGCGCATCCCCCAACTATAGTTCAGCAGTAACTATGAAGCACATAGGCAGAAAAGGCAAAGATTTTCCCCAAGTTGGAGACTACAGAGATCAGGAATTAATGTCTTCATTTATTTCTTTTCATGCTTACCCCAACCAGACCCTAAATGTGAACTCTGCATCTTGCCACAGTACAAATAATAAACCTATAATGCGCCAATGGAGAGGAGATCTGGAAGCGCGGTTGTAAGTCTAAACTGGGAAGAAAACAGTGTCTGGAGCCAAAATAATAAAAGTGTCCTGATTTTTCATGACAGATTCACCATCCCGGCAATTAAATACTTTTAAAAGGCCAAATCTCATGTTATTTTGCATCTGAAACACACAGGAAAAGAATAAATAAAAAACATTGCATAAAAGTGCCACACATTAATGCTTCAAACACAAAATTCTACACTATAACAGAATCCTATTGAAATTTACCTTTCAGACAAAGTGCCTAACCAGATCTTTACTATAAACAATTGGGGGAGAAGGGAGTAAACCAAAAATTTTGTCAAAATAAAGACCCAAAGTATTAGGTGTCATAGAAAATGCACATGTCATTCTTCCATAAATAAAGTTGCTAAGCAGATTTACTGTGAAACAATTTATGCTGTGTTATGTAAATAGCAAAATTCTTAAGCCTGCTTGGTTGTAAAGAACAAACCTGTGAAAAGAATCCATTTTTACCATCAGTCACACCATACATTTAGCAGGTGTCTATTTTTCCCACAAGGCTTGCAGATATGCAAATAAATACATAAAATGCCAAATGTATCAGCTCCTCTAATAACCTTTTTCTCCTCATTTTTTTCCTAAAAGAAATGAACAATTGCTTTATTAGACCTGGATGGATGTCCCTTTCCAATTTCTTTATAATCAAACAGGAACTTGGCAGTGAACCAAAGCATTTATTCTTCAGAGAACACAATGTTTTAGCTACTACTTAGCTACTCCTACTGTAAAAGAGTCTTATCAAGGACTGTATCAAGTATACCATGAAGTATACTCATTATAGAGAATAAGCTTCTCATCTGGCCTTTTGCTTACCCACTGCACAAGCAACACTGAAAGGTGAGTTACAGAACCACAGATATTGCTTGTTAAAATCAAGGAATCAAGATAAACTACCAAGAATTTAACAAGGACAAAACTGTGAGTGAACTGGAAGGTATAAAACAAAAATCTAAACTGAGGAGGTTGGAAGGAACATGGAATATAAAAAGAGGTGACAGGATGATGGGAATAGGATGATGGGGAAGAGAACAGGATGTAAGTGAGAGAAAAAGATTCAAAAAAGCAAGAGCAACAGAAGTAAAAACTGATTTCAAGGAACTGAAAGCATCACACTAAAGCATTAGAAAACAGAAGGTCCATTCACTTTCCACCAAGCATTACGGAATGAACTGGGGAATGAAAATTAACAAACTGGGTGAATTGAACCCTGCTTTTGTTTATGGGTATGAAAGCAGATAACAACTGTTAAATGAGCTGGGTGACTACAAGTTACCCCTTTCATGGCATGTCTGTGAGTCACATTATAGCTTTCAATATCTATGATTAGCCATTACTACCAAATGGGTGCTTCCCTACATTTTCTGATATTAGCTCTGCTAGCTCAATCAAAAGGAAAAATCTCAGTTAAAGCCTTATGTCCCCCCAAATTTCCGTGTTGTAACAGGAAAATCAATCCATCTTTCAGTTCATTCCTGCTACAGGCCCAGTATTTATTTTCTGTGCACATCCACAGGAACAAAAATGTCAAGTGTTCAAATGTCTCTGAAAAGGGTGACAGCAGTCATAACTGGACTGTTTTGAAGCCAATGTAAGGATAGGAAATAATTCTTCCATACTTGCTTGGTCTATACAATGGTGTCAAAAAAGAAAAAATGGGTTGAAGGTAGGCAGAAGATGCATTGCCAATGTAATGAGAAATAAAATGCCTGCAGTTTAATTGGTCACACTGTCATCACACATCTTTGATACTAATATTTGAATTCAGAACTAGCACGTGTTCTTCTACCTACCCAGACCATGCAAATGAAGAAGCCAAGCAGCCCAGAGGCGCAGGCAGAAGGTGCTCCTCTGACTGCCTGCTGACACCTGACCAGGGCACACCTACAGAGCCACCCAGTTTGTGCTGCGTCTAGCAAATTGGTGCACCTGCTAAGCACAGACGAACAACATCCAAACAGCAAAAGCAATCCACTTTGGTTTTGCTTTCAAGTTTCATGACTAAAACAGGAGTGGTTTTCTTCCATTCTCATCGCTGTCCTCTACCATTCACCATTATTGCTCAGCCTCTGTGACCTGATCTCTGAATGAAGTTTCCCCTTGCAAACCTGAAGCAAATGATTATGCAAGGTACTGCCATAAAGTTCAGTCTTTCAGTCAAGTTGCTGTACAGTTTCTAATGCAAAATTGTTTATTTAAGGGTGGTTTTTTTAAGTTAAGCAGTTCCTGAAACTGTTATGGATGTTGATTTTCTAACCGTTTTTAGTTATTTCCCACTGATCACTAAGGATGATTGGCTGGCAGATGGTATCAATCAGCTTGAGTGCAAGGATTTGCACAGTACTGTATTTCCAAAAAAAGTGCAGTGAATATTCAAGGCTCTATCCTGACTGGGTACACTAATTAGTCTGTCTGATTGGATCTTGTCTTCTGTTTTCAAGCTGTTCTCTAGCAGCAAAGGTGTCACTCAGTTCCAAACTCACTTCAAGTAAAAGAAAAACTTCAACATGTATGAGAAGGAACAGTACCAATAGAAAGTGAGACATACAAATTAAAAAAGATGAAAATTCTTAATAAATAAAAATAAGCTTCCTGATTTATTTCTATTTTATGTTTGTTCCCATTTACTCTCTGCATGCAAGTTACTGTCTCCTTTTTTCCACCAATAATGCATTTATATTTATACAGCCAAGAGGCTCCATTTCAAATTCTAAAATATGATAGAAACTAAAACTTATTGTAATTATTGCAGAAGAGGCATGGACAGCTATTATAAAGGAAGAAGGCTATGAAATGGAAACCATGAGAGAAGAATCCATACAAATTAGAAACTGATTTATCCCGAGTTTGTTGGACTGCTTGGGACAGTGGATGGGGTGGTATTGCTTATGACTTTTCACTTAGAATTTATTTAAGGGTATTTTCAGTTAACAGGGCATGCCTACTTAAACAATGTGTGCACTTTCTGTAGTGAAAGTATTTGTTGTAATTGCTCTAAATTTAAATAAAATACTGTATCCATTGAGAGCTTGAGCCTACGTAAAGTCTTAATGGAAACAAAGTAAACCTTTTTATTGGCATTAATGCCTTTAAGGCATTCCTGATAACACAGACACTGACTTCTATTTACTGATGCCTTCAGGTCTCATCAGATTGTTCTCATCAGAAAAAAAATTGAAATCATTGAGTAGGTATTCAGCCTTCAAATTTGCTCAGTTTAAAGTACAGTTAATACCTCATTAAAAACAAAAACATTAAACAAACAAAACCCCCATACATTTCTAGTTTGACTGCTTCCAATACATGCAAAGTTATAAAAGGAGTCTGTCATTTATAAAAGGGAGTAGGCTTCACTTCTAATGGAAGAAGTAAACTTCGATTTCAGGGGAAATTTACCCTGAGACAACTGTATTAGTCAATACATAAAATAATGACAGTTCCTAGGGAGTAAGGGAATTAGAGATTAGTGATGTATCACAGACTGCCAGAATTAGAAACACAGGGGCTAGGAGAAATTTTATTCTGAGCAATAAGTTCAACTAACCTGGAAATTCTCTCCCTCTAAAAAAAAAAAAAAAAAAAAAAAAAAAAAAGCAGCAGGAATGAGTTTACTTGAGCTGTCTGGAGTAGACTTAGCCAAATGAGGACACAGAAGAACTAGAGAAACCTCAGAACTGTTCATCGCAGGTCTCCATTAAACTAAAATTTAAGAAGAGTAACTAGTAATTTGTTTTCTTTGCAAAGTAGTCTGGGAGAGATGATGCTTTCTTCCTCATTTCCAAGCCTTTCCAATGCACTTTTTCACCACTCTTTCCCAAACTAAAAGTTTTTTCTTCAAAAGCTAAAAGCTGAGAGAATCACCCATAATCTGATTCCAGAAGCCCTAAATTTACGGGTCATGGAATGGCTCCTACTTTTCCCCTCAAAAGACTACAAGATGCATAAAAAGACAAATATTGAGGGTTCCACAAATCCCATGGTATGGTCATTTCCAACCCAAACAGGCACAGATGCTAAACAGTACAGCAGCTGCTATATATTCAAATAACTTTCCTATGCCCCAAGTGAACAAAAGGTACCAGGACACAAAAACTCCAACCATGATCTGCCAATATATGTTGAAGCTGAGTAAAACAAGGCTGTCTGAGAATCTCAAATCACCATTACATTCCAGTGCTTTTGTCCTTATTTTTCCACAGTTCTGTACGTAATATTTTACCCTGCAGCAGAATAGACCTATGACATAATGCGATATAAAGTTATGCTTTGAATCTATTTTTGGCACTGTTCCATGCAGTTCTCGATCTGTTTCCTTAAATAAGAAGCACATTAATTACTAGGATGCATTTTAAGCAAACACAGTATTTTGACTACTGCTGCCTTCTTGATATCAGATTTCAGTCTACATTTCAGTTGTAATCTACAGAAACACACCACAAACTGAAATTTCAGAAAATCCAGAGTAAGGTCTACCAAATCCAATTTCAGCTACTTGGGATATAAAACCAAAGTATTTCCACAGTGCAAGCTATTACAAATTTCTGTCCTTTGTAGCTGAAACCAGGATCTGGACCACAGAATTTATTTTCTTCATTTGTCTCCTGTGAAAACCAGTTCTGTGTAGGTGTCCACAGCAGAAACTAATCTGTTCAGATTCAGTTGTTTGAGCTACTTTGCATCAGTTTTAGTAAACAGCGGCATGCCTTCCATTTTTTCTTTCTCAGGCATTTTCTTTCTTCTTAGAGAAAGCTTTAAAAGAAAAAAAAAAAAAAAAAGTAAGTGCTTTCTTCGTGAGTCTTCGGCCTTACGTAGTGGCCTGTCCTCCCAGTGTCCTTCCCCAGGCCCCGAGTCATGCATCACTCATCTTGTCACATTGAACTCCAGATGCTCCTACCCTAGAGAATGCTCTGACTCTGGCAATTTTTCTTCATTCTCACTAACAATTTGGTAATGAAATATTGATTTTTAGTTAGATTCATATTGATGCTATTAGGTTTGCATTGATAAATCATGCTGGCCTCCTGTCTGAGAGGCTAGAAAGTGCTACACTGAACCCTGGAGATTACAATCAACTCATTGATGTGTTAATTTGATGGATTTTTTCGTTCTCTTAGAAGGAGTAGGAGGGGTAGGGGAAGATTTTTCAGTACGGCTGTTGTAAAGTTTTCACAGCAAAATCAGGGACAGTAATGGTTGGCTTTTCTATGCACATTCGCTTTAAAAGTATCTTTCTGCCTATTTGTCCATAACATAAAAAGAAAGAGGGGGGAAAGGACTCTGGGGTTGAGAGGATATGACACACCTTGTAAACAGAGCTCCAGACTCCCACATGGAGTGGAAAAAATAGGAACAGTTAAAACCCAATTAAACCCTTCAGAGGTCGTAGTCAAAAAGCATTTCCTTCTGCTAAACAGGTCTTCATGTAGAGCTAAATCCCAGGTGAAGTGAAAATACTGTGGAAATGGGAATCCCCTCTGCTGGCCCTATTCTACCTGGACCAGCAGCAGTGGGATAGCTCCCCCCTCCTTTCTCCAGCAAAGTGCCACTTAGAGAGCCAACATCCACATGCATCTGCAGCCTATTTAAAACAGCCTCTAGCTTTGATTTATGGTACTGTGCAAATGTAATGCCTGTCATTAAGGGACAATACGTGCCGAACCAAAGGATTACATTGTGATTTCCTTCAAAGGCACAGGGTTTCAAGGGGGTACAGCCGCCACTACAGCACAGGGGAAACGGGCTTTTAGAGAACACTTAAGTCAAAATTTGCTGTATCATTATTTTGTAAAGCAAAACTATTTCATATTTAGGTGTTGCTTTACTTATTTTCCTCTAAAGGTTATCATCGCCCTCTTCATATGCATCTCCCACCGTGCCCCTCAGCAACAAGGGACAGTAGCAAAGCCCGTTCAACAAGGGATCAACCCTGTAGGCTTTATTAATAACATCATCTCTCCCACTGAAATAATTTTTCAAGTCCTTAAGCCAGATGCATGTTAGGGTTTTTTTAGTATTCCCATCCCTTCTTTTCCTGCTCTTTCAAGAACACTGGTGATCAGCCTGCCAGGTTAATGACATCTTAACTGAGTCTGAACATGATATAGCCTGGACGTTGGACCAAGGGAGGTACCAAAAGAGGCTCAGCGAAAGACATTTCAGCTACCTTTGATTAATAATTATTGTATGGAGTTGGAGGAGGGCAAGGGATGTGTGGAAGAAAGTCCATTATCAACACTTCCTGCCCTTCCAAGAGGCTTCACTACTCCATTCAACAGTTGAACCATTAAAAATAATAATGCCACTGAACATAGAACAGTTTATATTACCTTAGCTATTCTATTATGGTGCCAGTTGAAAGAAAGAAAGAAGGGTAACCTGGAAAAAAAAGAAAAAATACAGCTTTTTGTGCCACTTGGAAATTGGCACCTTTTTGCTGGACCTTACTTAAATAAACCACTTACATACTAGGACATTTTCTAATTAGCTTCACTTCAAGGCTCCCTCCCCACCTCCCTCTCCTTCTTCTCCCTCCTGGATGAAAGCATACAAAGAGTCCTGTCCTAAAGATGTATGCCCCAGTACATAAGGAGGCAATCATCTGTACCTTCAAAAGATGATGTCAATGATGAAACTGTTAGTTAAATTCTGTTGTACTATTGACATCTTAATGCCACAAACCCAGATGGTACGAGATCAGTAACGTAAACAGCCGAGTTCAAATTAATCTCTTTGAACCTCACTGCTGAGCTGAAACCTCTGTTTGACAGTCTAAACTGCCAACTTCATCTTCTTCTCCCAGTTATACAGTAGGCTAAACGTGGAAAAAAAAAAAAAAAAGCACCCTGCTAATGTGAAAAGGTTTCGCATGTAACAAGGAAATTTAAGCTCTGGCAACCATTTCAAGCACAGCTCTTCCTCTTTGCACGCATGTAGTAGTTTGCATTACCACATATGCTGTTAACTAATTTACTCATTTATTTAGATTTTTACAGCACTTATCCCATGCTCCAAGTGCTTTTAGAATTATTTAAACATTTAGTGCAACACTTAACATTTAAATTTACAATTCAGTTAAGAATACTTAGGTTATGGTAGAACAACCAAATTTAAAACTAATTTACTCTACCAAAGCACCCTCACAGAAAACCCACAGGGAGTTAAAGCTATCAGCCCAGCTCTATCCCAAATGTCTGCCTGAAAAAAACTGAGGAAGAAAGGAAAGGCAAGCAAGCCTCTGTGCTGCTGGAACTCAAACCAATACAGGCTCTCAAGACCATGGAAGGGAGCTATGTCCCAGGATCAGAAACCCATTAAGAAAGTGCCCTGCCAGCTACTCTATTCCTTTAAAAGCCAATTCCAGCCATTCCGTCAATGGCTTACTACATCCCAAACTACTTCATCGGGAGTTATAAATCTGTATCCACTGAAGTTCACGTCAGCTTTCTCCTATGAGCGCAAGGTGGCTCAGGGTTTATACCCACAGCCAAGCTACCATGGCTAAGCAAGTTACCAGAGATCAGTTGAACCCAGATAACTCTCTTTGAGTGCCCTTATAGCCCATCATAAATATGAGGTAATTCAATTTAGCCTGCAATGAAAATAGATTAAGCTAAGTCAAATCACCTTACATTTGTCAAAGGCGAGGAGGACACACACGGACTGTTTCTGCAGCTTAGCTGATGCATGGTAACCCGTTAAACTGCAGTAACTCAATTGCAGGTCTGAGCCCTAACCTACAGTCACTCAGAGGGGCTGAACTTTTTGAAAAGAAGCATGTCACTTTACAGTGGGTTTTTTTTTCACTAATCTTAACAATTACAAGTGACCATAGTAAAACTGAAATTCCTGATCCATGGTTTCACTGAAGGCTGATTTAACCAGGTGTGCAAATGCCTGTACCAGATTGCACATTCAAATTAAACTAGAAGTTTTTAGACCTTCTCCTCTTACTATTGAGATGCTCCTACTGCCTATTTAGGAAATTTTCATGGGCCACAGGGCTCCAAGAACTAAATGTAAAGCTCTTGACAGAGCACAGAACTTATTTATTTAAAGCTGCACTGCAATCTCAGTAATATAAGGACAAGAATTATAGGAATGGTAGTAAGAAAGGAGAAAATCAGATTAAGGGCTAAGGTCTACAAACTGGGTCTTTTTTGTCTGATTATGTAATATTTGTTGATATTTTCAGGAAATGGATGATTAGGAATAACATAGGATCTAGAGATCTGTTTTCTACATGACAAAGCACAGCAGGAAGGTGGGTATGTACTGCATATAAACATTATTTTCTGATTATCCTTTTTCTTAATTAGTTCCACATCAGATTTCCTAAAAACTTCTTAAATACTCTTGATTCAATTGACTGAGAATTTTATGTCACCCCTAATGCTGTAGTATGGGATTGCTTCCATACAGCTCAGATATAAAATCCATCATAAAACAGCCTCTAGAATACCTAGAATATTTCACACTTGATCTTCACAATTTCCACACTTTGGTCCTTCTGCGCACATCTCCTCTTCTTTCAGCCTCTCCTGTTTTCAGCTTGCAAAGCTCCATCTAACTTCACTTTCCATTTCGCTTTTAGTTAGGACATGTCATTCCCCTGGCCACCAGGAGAAGTACTCCAGCCTTCTTGTTTGTACAGATGGCAGCCACGTCTGTGGTGGCTGTTCAGTGACATTCAGATGTTCACTTTGCTCAGGAATAGAAGTCTTGCAAACTGTAGCAAATCATAGCAGCACTGTAAGATGTGTGTTTGATTAACAAAGCCTGAAGGACCCTTTGGGGAGAAGAAGGAAACTAAACCATCTATACTAGGCAGTTTGTAGTGAGTTTAGCCTGAGTGGAGGATGAGATCCAAAGCCTCTCTCCAGAGACCACAGCAGAGAGCAATGTTTTTCCACCAGCTCAGCTGCCACCTCCTTCCCCGAGGCCACCCTGTCCCCAAGGTGAGACCCAGGGACCGAGGGTGTCAGTGGGGCCACCGGATCGGCTCTTTCTGGGAGATGTCTTGCAGCTTGATGTGGAGGCTCGTGCAGCTGGCCTTCCCCTGACCCTTCCCCTCCCCAACCGCACACCACAATTAGATTTCACTAAAAGACAAAACCTCTCTTCCTCCCTCTCACCATAGGGGTCCTGGGGAGGGGGAAGGGATAGAAACATCATCTACATGGAAAATAATTTCCTGCTTGCCAGCGTATCTTAAATTGATGCAGCCAACAGCATTCCTTGCAAATGTTAAATTAATTTGGAAAGTCTTCATGTATTGTTCCTTACCATGAAAAGCACTCATCACTTCTCGCTGGCTATCTGCCCTGCCTAGGAACTGGGAGGGAAGTTTAACAGGCCACGGCAAAAATGTTCATGAGGCTGCAGCCTGTGGCTTAGCTTGAGAGCTGGGAAATTCCTATCGCCCAAAATATTGGGCAGCAATGACAGCTTTGTCTCGAATGCAGAGAATTCAGAATTTATTAATGCTGCTGCACCAACTGTGAAAGGAAGATTGAATTGTCCTTAAAGGAAAATAAAGGTAAATAATGATGTTCTTTTGGCTTCAGTCTTACTTAAAGCCTGCTTAAAGGTTCGGTATCTAAAAGCTCTCTAGACTAACAACTGTATAGGTATGGAAAACAGTATTATCAAAATGTCAAAAGAACCTAGAAATATTTAAAAACCTAATAAATCATCTTCTGATTAGTTTGAACTGTGCCTGCAAAATTGTACCGGGTTTGCTTAAATGCTATAAGGAAGCAAGAATGTTTCAAATTAAATTCTGTAGAGCAGGTTTCTTTCTTTGTTCTTTTAAAAACTACTGTATTGTCAAAATTTGATTCTATATTATATTTAATTTTCCATTGCTGCTTTACCTCACTGTAGATGCCTCCAAGTGTAGCCAAGCTCTCTTCCAGTGCCTCTCAACTATTAGCTCTATTTATTTTTTTTAAGCTATTCAACTTATTCACACTTTTCCCCTGCCTTATATTTCAGAGGATGCTATTACATATTAAGTCATTCTGTCTTTTACCTACCTAGTAATTTTGATTTTTTTTTTCCTTTCCTCCTCAGAATGGATTTTTTTGTTATTAAATCCACATTCTGCATCAGCCTGCTAAGTTGAAGATTGACCTTTAATTTCATTTTGCTTTTAGGCTTCCATTTCCTTCCCTAAAAACTATTTTTGGTATTTCATTTCTAATTAGAAGCAAGTCTGAGTTGCAAAAAATCTCTAACCTTCTAACCTCCTGAGCATTTGGATCCAGAGGTTTGGGCAGCCAGAGCCAGGCTGGCCAGCTGTGGAGGCTGGATCTGGACCAGGCTGTGATTCCAGTTGCCTGAAGGTCAAAAATTCAGGAACCAGCGTTTCCATGAAAGTCATTATTTAGAGAGGGCCTAGCTACTTTATTCTAAATAGCTTACAGTACAGTAACAAGAGGAGCATGACTCTGTTTTTCCCAGTGATTACCCATTTCCCATATAAAAGAGAAAGGTCTCCTGGTTCACCCACTCAGGAACTAGAGTATTGCCTCATAAAACAGACCAGAACTCCCCTGTTATCGCTCAACTCATTTGCTGAAGTTTAACTATGAGACATCATGAAAAGAAGCATTTTAAAAGCCCATTTTTAAAAGCGACCTCAGTAACACTTACAAGAGACCAGATTAGGAGACAAAACAAAACGGCCAGAACAGCATTATCTCCTTTTTCTGCAGAATGGGGAAGTCTCCTTCCAGGTGAGGACCCATGTTAGAAAGCCACAGGATTGGCAGAGCCGCATTATTGTTCGTCTCATCACTCCAGACAATGTTTGCTGTCTAATGAATTCTAAAATAATAATTAGAGTGGGAGGTGACTCCTTCTTCCTGACCTCAAAATTTTCATCACATCTGCTGAAAATGTACAGCACATATTAAGTATATGTGTTTAATATGTTAATATAAACATGTGTGTTTAATATGTTCAACATCCTAAACAATCTTTCCCAATCTTCCCTCCCCAGTGTTGCACCACCACATGCAGATGTCTCCTACAGAGGTATTAATGGGCTTACTGGTTTTTCTGACCCATGCTTCAGGTCATAATGTGGGTAGCTGCCTTTTCCAAACAGGAGTTTTTCAATTCCTGCCTGCAAAGAGAGCTTGTACCCATCCCAGACTGAGGAACAAAGCTGGAAAGATCACTCTCCATCCTTCCATTTAAGACTTTTTAAGAATAATCCAGTCCTAAAGACAAATTAGTATCCATAGCCACAAAGGAGGCAAGTATTTCCAAATTGGGCTTACTTCATTTGAGGTGACCAGGAAAACCAGGAAATATGGATTTTAATAGCACACACTATCAGGTGTATATAGATCAGTTACAGGGACAAAGACAGACATATTCATGGCTTTGTAGATTAATTAACTGAAGGTTACTTACCATTAGAGGTGGGGGAAAGGCTATTTAAGCATCCTGCTTAAGAAAAGACACTTTAGCAACCATATTGATTTCCTGCATACACCTAAGCGGCAGTAACAATTCTGCTTCACCAGTGAGGGCCTGACCTTCAGCCCTAGGTTTGCTCTCCCACGGTGTCCTATATAACACCAAATGATGATACATGACAACAGAATGAAACAAGAAAGATCTTAAGAGGCCCCAAGTTCATCATGGTTTTCAGGAAATGACTTCCCAGATATAGGTTGCCAGCTTCTCTCTAAAATCAACAATATTCTAGATTGGCATCAGCATGCAAAGGCCCAGGTGAATCTCTGAGAAACTAATCTGTCTCAGGGCTCTCAAATATTACTCAAATCTCTGGAAAAATCAGTAGAGCAAGCAATGCACATCCCTACCATTTCTTTCATAATTGAATTGCAAGAAAAAAGATTTTCTGCAAAATCATTAGTTAAAGGGGAAAACATTTGCCATTTTCTTTATGTCCCAAGGTATTGTATATATATCATTTTAGATTAAACCTGGGGGGTTTTGTTGGTTTTATTTTTTTAATACAACATCCATTTCAAAGCTTGCCTGCTTCCCTTTTCTAGTTTGGCTATCCCCAAAATTTTATTCCTAGCCAACTTCTGGCATGAACTTAAGCTGAGTTTTGTTAGGTGTAGCACATGTTAGGTGAAAGACTAGACAGGTTAGTGTATTACATACACAAGTTTACGAGTACAGTAAGGTGGTGGAAGACATGTACCTGTGACTATCACGTGCAAAATCCACGCCCAGCCACTCCTTCCCACTGGTAGCCCTGGTCATGGAGAAGACCATGTTCACACACAATCAGTGAGGACATTTGACATGATAGCTGATTGCTGAATTAAAGGAAATGGAAACTAAACAGAAACCCTGAAGACTCTGTCCAATGGATCTGTTTCATGAAGTTAAGGTGGATATTTTTGAGGGTAATATTTTAAGCATTTGAAGGGGAAAAGTCCATTACTGCTGTGTATATATTCCATCCATGTAGTTCTTGTATCAGAGCATTTGGCCCGAGTGGATTCGTTAACCAGAGTGTTTACTGCAGAGCTAAGTTAGAGATGGAGAGATTTCTTTGTAACCCAGTCACAAGCCTTTAAACAAGATTTGAACATGTCCTCCAGAACATGAAATGCCCGTGTGTTTCCTTTCTATGTGAATCAGGTAGAGGTCCACAGGCCACATTAAATGGATTGCAATCTTCTAACAATTACCAATAGGCAGCCTCTCTTTTTGTGCGTACCTGAAGGGAAAAATGGTATTTATCTGTATAACCTCTATCCCACATTTTAAAATCTTGCTCCTTATTCAGATTAAATCTTACTCTCATTGTCTCTAGAAGTTATCAGGCCTTGTTGGGAAAGTAGTTATCTTATTTCTCCAGTCTATTCTCTGTGCTAGAGATAAGATTTTGTGGAGCTGTAAATCAGAATTAAAAAAAAAAAAAATTCATCAATCCATAAGGATTTTATGAAACCAGCTAATAGGTGACACAAATAAGATGCATTGCTTTAGTAAATTACTAGAAAACAAACAAAGGAAATGCTTATCTTCCTGTTTTAATATGTTACTTCACTTTTTTCTAATATTTAAAATCTGACCACCTGCAAAAGATTATCAAGAGCCTCTGTGGATTTGCAGGAATGCTTGCAATACTTGGAGCAAATGAGATACTCTCACTAGCACATACTACTCCCTGTCATTCAGCATGCTAACAGCGAGAGACAGGGCCATCAGCAATGCTATTGTTATTATTTGGTAAAGGCTGGTGGTGACTTATGAGTTTCAGAATGCAGCTTCCTCATTTGTTTAATGTTGAGAGATTACAGTTTCCATTTACTATGGTTTTATAACATGCAGGTGGGAAAAATCTCTTCTGAAAGCCTGTCAGTAATCGGTGCCAATGCTGAAATATTCCTGCTCAATTCTTGCAAATGAACCTATGCCATATTTGGGTACAGCACAAGGTCCAGAACCCGTAACCGATGCCTGCTGCCAGCTGCTGCCAGGGGCTCGGATGCAGCGCCCATGGATGGGATGTCCTGGCCACATGCCGCAGCCAGTCAGACAAGAGCCAGGCTGAGATCAGCCTCCAGTGAGCGAGTGGCTGGGGCACAGCCGGGGCGTGGAGGTGGCTGGGTGAGCGATAAGACTGCCCCATGCTCACAGCCCTCCAGCACCACTCTTGGCCATAGGTGCTGCCTTCCTGTCCCAGGTTCCCCACTGCTAAAGGGGATAAATAGAGTATTTCCTGATATTAGAGGGGTCCTGCACTGAGGAACTCTGACCTGGAGAAGAGATCCAACTGTACACTGATTTTTTAAAAGGCTGGAGAGGATTTTATGGACTGCAAAATGGTAGGTCTGAATTGAAAGATATTTGAAGCATGGGCTCTTCCAGCCTCTTTCCCCTGGATAACCCCAGCCTGACAACTGAGCAGTGGGGATGGCTTTACATGGGTGCCTTCACCAGTGCTATGTCTCTGTTCCACTCACCCATGTGGTGCCAGCCTCCTGGCTGCAAAAACCAAGGCTTTGGTCTAGGGGTTCAGGCTGAACCATATCTTCAGTGTCTGAGCTCTACATTGCTTCAGGTCACCACCAGTCTGTTAAGAAGGTTGGCAACTCCATATCAGTTTACCAGAGAGTGAGGATGGGCAGGTGGCTGTGGGGCTCTGCCAGGGAGGATGTTACCCCATGCTGCTTGACTGCCTGCGCTTCATTTATTCTCTCAAGAAACAGAGTTTTCAGCACAGTAGTGTCCATGATGTAGCATGGAGGAGGGAAATAGTATGGGGCACTAACAGCATTGCTGTTAGTGAAGCCTAAACAGGGCAAGATAGGACAAGTTTTAGGCAGGAAAAGCCCCACAGTTCTCCACCAGGAGACATTCTTTTCTTCTTCACAGGAGGAGAGAAATCAGACACTCCCACCATCAGTAAAAGCTTAGCACAGGCAGGTAAGGAAAAATTCCATATTGAATGGGTCCCCACAAATATTTGCAGAGCATGGGTATATGGAAATAGACACATAACACACGTGCTGTCATGTCACATAGCAAGGATGATGAGGGGACTTGCAGTCTGATGCTGCCCTGCAGACTCTGATGGGTGAAAATGGACTTTATGCTGAACAAGCCCCAGCTAAGGGATGACTGGCTGGTTTTGAACTGTTACCGTGAATCAACAATAGGATATTGGGAGGGTGAGTTTGGGGTTAAATTCCAAAGGTTTCAAAATAATGCTTCAAGTTGAATTCAGGCTCAAAAAAAATAAAACTAAGGTGGGTGGGTTAATAGCAGGGTTGTATGCTCAGTGCCCCTCCCTTTTTCCTCACTCATACTTGCTGCTAATAATAATGGTACCAATGCGAAATATATGTTCTTAGCACTGTTTTGAAAAATTGACTGCTGTGAGTTCCTGATATACCACGAATGTGAGTACGTAGACATAAGCATGACTTGGTTAGGGGACTTTGAATCTTTCTTTTGAGATCTGCTTGCATCATCCAGCTTTTCACCATCACAACATCAGCCACAGCATGAAATTCAAGTGACAGAGGGGCCAGCCTGGAAGACCCTGGCTCAGCTTAGTGAAAAAGTCTCCATGCTAGAGTAGCAGGTCCAAGTCAAAGCAGTCCGATTCCCCTAAGCCCAGAACTCCAGTGAAACTATGATCCAGGTGTTGCAGCTGTAGCTGATCTCAACTAAAAGCCTCAGATGGAATCTGAGGTTAATCTTAGCCACATTAGCATTAGCATTCTAAATCTAGGCTTTCATTTGTCCCTCCTCATCAGAGTCTAAAGGCACAGTATATTTAGTGTGGTTTTCCTCACCTCCATAGACAAGATGGTATTCCAACCTTTTTTTCCAAGCAGGGAGCTGGTGCATACTTCCACGGGGAATTTACCCAGCGTAACACAGGTAGTTTGTATAAGGGCTGAGAGCTCTCCTGAGTCCCATGCTTATTCACCAGACCATTTCTCCTCTGTAGTTACGAGAAGGGTCAAAAATCATATTCAGATTTCACAGCCTTGGCTCAGTCTCAAACAAGCCAGCAGAACACAATAGCTTCACCCAACGAGAACTGGCAGCTTTGTCTTTAAGACTAAAGCTTCTTGCTGTTCTTAAAGACTGCAGAGGCATGGAACACACTCTAATCTAAGATGCAGGTAAAAGATGACAGCAAAGTTTATTGGTTGGCGTGGGATTAAATGCTCTACCTCACAGACCTTGTTAGCAGGTGTTAGTCTGGTCTTTTGGGCATGGGTGCTTCCCTTCATTTAGTCACAAATTGCACATTTGGGGAAACTGGAGCCCATCATAGTTAGCCCTGAGATAAGGAGGACAACAAAACAATTTTACTTGCATGTCAGGAGATTGAGACATCTTCCTACGAATTTTAAGACCTGCTGAGTCAGGGGTAGTTCACTTATACCTTATAAAAATAATCTTTTAAATTTGAAAAATAGTTACACACACAAAGGAAGAAAGAAAATACGGCTTAATATATTATCTTTTAAATTAGGTTGAAACTGACTGGTTGCCTATCCCTTCTCCCATATAAAAAATTCTGCACTGTGTGTTTAATTATATCTCATATTTATTTTAGGCTTTGTGTCCAAAGATATCCTAAGTCAAAGCAGAAAAATCACTTCACCCATCACTGAAATTCAGTCACCTCTGGGATGAAGAATGGCAGTCAAGAGGACAGCTAGTACACAGTAACCTTGGCCAAAAACCCAGGTGCAGAAATCTGCTACCACCGAAAGTGCCATGGGACCTAGCTTTTAAAGACTTTCCCACAGTAAATTAAATGAAAGTGTATTTATCTGCTTCAGCAAAATGAAATGTTGAGTTGACTCAGCCAAGCCTCAATCCCTCGTTTTAAAGACTCTGGGCATTTCAAGCATAATGCAGAAAATACTGTGCTGTTGTACTTCCAGTTTATGGCAATGATAGAAAAAAGTTGTAACAAATCAGTGACCAGGTAATGCTCTGAATTTCTCCAGAACTTGGGCTCTCCAAAACCACAAGGGAATGGCAAATTCAGAGCTTAGATTCCCTCTATTACATTTGCTTATCTACACCCTATTACCAGTTCAAAAAAGGAAGATCACTTTTGTCAGCACTGGGACTGAGACTCACATTCATCTGGCACAAGACACCAATACACGTTACAAAAATGCTAATTCATTGCTAGTTCAGTGCAATATTATTCACCACACCAAATGATCCATTTACAAAGTTACTTAGACACTTACACATATAAGATTCTTCTGAACAAAAGGTTCTCTTGTTTCAATAAGTTTGTGATGGGGAAGAAATGTGATACTGGCCTTTTGAGCATATTTAGCAGAAGTACAGATGATGGCACTGGGACATTACTGTTTTTTCTTACAAACACCAGATTTTTTCCTTCCATTTTTTTAGGCCCTGGAAAGACAAAATTTCATTGGAAAAGCAGATTTAACAAGTGATTAGAGGGTAATCACTATTCTCTTGTAATATGCAAAGGGCAATTTTGGGTTGTGAGGTAGTCTGTGGGTCATGTGAATTTAATTGTCATATCCAGAGACTTATACCACATTAAGTGTATCCCTAGTGAAACAGCAGAGTTGTAAATCTGTGAGATAGAGATATATATATATGCACACTATTTTATAACAGAGCTATGGGAATAGTCCATTACCTATAAAATAAAGAAACAACGTTAAATATGCCAAATCAATTTCCTCATTAAACCAGCAACAAATACTTAGCTAGTTACTACAAGAGACTCCAATGTTCAGCTCAGGTTCCATGCACTGTCCCCCTTTCCACCATTTTAGCTAGTGCTTTCAATGCTTATATAGAAGGTGTCAGGTTAAATAAACCATCTTGGAAGACTTGTGAGGATAAAATAATCTGTTAAGTTTCTTTTCCATATTTTTTTCCAAAACTATCTTTATGGTAAGGGGAGCTAAAATCAGCAGAGAGGGACCACAAGACTGCCTGTACACAAAAGCCATGTTGACCATTTTGTTTGTGAACTTTGGGGATATGAAGCTGAAATCTTGACCCACTTGAAGTCAATGAGGATTCTGCCGTAGATCAGAATGGGATCCAGGATTATTCTGAATCCTCTGTAGCCTACACCTTGGCTCTCCTGCTGCTCACGCAGTACTGGCTTTCCACTCCTTTACTCTATCTCACTACAGAAAGCAGAAAATTCTGTTTTCCACCACTGGCAACTCAGCTTTCTCCCTGAAAACTTTTTTCTCTGCTGCCTTCTGGAATTCTTATATGATCTCCTCCTTTCTGAGCTACGGTTTAAGTAGAAGGAGCTCAACTAGATAACATAAAAAAGCAGTTTTCAGATACAACAATACACCAGTGTGTCAATACTAGTCCTGAGATAGGAATCTTAAGGGTCTTTTAGTGGGCATTGCTGAAAAGACAACATTTGCCATTTCATGGCAATTACATTACTGTCATATAACCACTTCTACCTACAGAAAGGTATCAGTTACATCAAGTACTTGAAGCAGTGTTTCAGATGTGTTTGCTTTAACAAAAGAGAGTAAAAAGAAAAAAAAAGTGACTGAAAAGAAGGGTGCTGTAAAGAAAAGAAGCCATAGTGGAGTTTGACATCTAGTATGCCACTGCAGCCTTAATGCAAAATTTTTTGCGTTGTTATTATTATTATTTTGTCATAAGGCCTTGCGCCAAGACCAGCACTGCAGCCAGGATTTTCAGCCTTAACCCTGAATTTCCCGGCTTTTATGGGTTTAAAGCCAACCTTTAATGTAACTCAAACATAGCACTATGTAGGCGAATTGATTTAACAGTGTGCTTTAGCTAAATGTAGAATCTCCATAGCAGTTACTTCACGGGACTCAGAAGCGGTTCACCTCCACTCACAGAACTCCAAGGCACCCTTTCAAATATGCCTCCCAATAATCCTGGACTCCAGGGGCAGCCACTTTCACAGGAGGCCTATACTAAATATTATTCTTATAACAGCAAAACAACCTCCTGGTTATTGTTTTACACAAACTGAAAGTTATTTGGTCCCCACTGTTTTGCACAAGAGGACAGCAATGACTACCTCACATTTTGCATCCGTTTGGTCCTGAATGAGCAGATCTAATGTTTCCAAGCTGAATCTTTCCAATCCAAAGCTACTCAAAAAGTAACACCAGTTTGCCCAGACGGCATGTGGGAACATGGGGTGGTCTCACAGCACTGAATGAAGCACCAGGATATATACATTGTACAGGATGTGGTGAATACATTACAGGTATGAAGCTTTAGGTAAAGAGGAACTGATTTAATGTTTCTATCTGGAATCTTACATGCTCAAAAAAACTCAATTATTAGAGGCTGACCTACATCAAAGTTTTCTTTCTTGTTTTAAGAAACATTCTGCAGACAGAGATAACTGTTCAAAAATGACTCCACAGTAAAGAAATGGCTTGAACTATGGTGCTACAGATATTAAGTATTAAAAATGAGTAGCTGGCTACATTTTTCTTTCGACAAACTTCTCGTTTCTTTTTCTACTGGATTTTGTTTTGTTCTAGCATCTAGTTACGTATTTTGTGAGCATAAAGCAATGTCGCATGCTGTAAGGCAAAGTGCGTTTAAAACACAAATCATGATTCAGAACCATAGTGTGGAGATTTGAAGCTGATCTTGAAGCTGATAATTATTGGCTTTGGCTCCTCACCACTTACATCTGAAAACATAAGCCTCAATTAAAAAGGGAAGGTTGTCCTCTGCAGAAACAAAACAACTAATTCAGAAGTGACCTAATGCTTTAACTGAGCTAAAGGTACTCTACACGTTATGTACACATGAACAGAGTACACATGATCAAATGGGAGCACTTCCAGGTCTATACACCTGATTAACTAAATCCCATATGAGTGTTCTGCTCTGTTGTGAAGTCCCAGGATAGAAAGGCTTGGTTGCTTTTGTAAGTAATGAGAAAGGAGGAGGGAGGGGACCTTGTCCTCCAGAAAGATGGAAGGAATAAAGGGTATTCTTGTAAAATGTTATAAATGTTGCATTTAAATAGAAAAGTCTTAAATTGCGGAGCTGGTCCATGTAATAGAAGGATCAGTAATTTTAAAAGAGTGCCAGAAATGAGCCAATTTCACAAGCTATTTGAAGGATATTTTCATGTAACTTTTGGCCAAAGCAATGTTCCAAAAAGTCTGAAAATTGAATCCTAATTAGTTACAAGGATCCCTCTGGCTCACAAGTTGACTATTATATTGTGCTCCATGCTCCTGAAGCAGATGAGAGCCATCACACCTTGCCAACATATGACAAGGAGAAAGGTAAACTCACCATGCCACTGCTTTCAAAAGAGTTAAAATCAAGAAAAGAGAGAAAATTACACAAATCTTGAAGGAGAATTGCCATTCTTTCCACATAATAACAGTCATCTGGGATAATACGCCTGTATTTCACTTGTCAAAGCATGCTGTTTACTATTTGGTCTTTTAATAGTGAATTTAGTGAACATTAAGAGGCATTAAGGCAAAGCAAGCATTTTTATGTTATATCAGCTCATTCCCCTGCCCCTCAATACACAGGTCTTTACATTCCTTTGTGTGTTCTGAGGAGACCTTATACATCTTTCCATATAGGTTAAGCTGACACTGCAGAAATGAACATGACTGATTTAAATCTTTATTAAAAATATAAATGTCTTGAATACTAAAACTCTCTATTCATAAAACAGGGGCTTTTGCTCTTGCACATGCTGAATAGGTTTGGGGATTGCTCTGGGGACAGGAGCATTCTTTGAGTTTTTGGTTAGTGTTCGCCCCTCTCCCTTGTGATTTTTTTTCTTGTTGTTCTACAAGAAATGAAATGTTAATCTCAGCTCCACCTCTATTGGGTCATCTCCAGGTCAGCAGATTAGAGAAATCAGCGGAAGAATGAAGACAGTCTACTCCAACTGCAGGGCAGGATGACCCAGTTATTAATCAATCTGATGGCAGCATTTGAACAATGACAGTCATCTGTCAGAAAGCAGGAGGTGGCTCCTCATTAACACACCACTCACCTGCCCTGAGCTACAACTCTTTTATAATAATATCTATCATTCACCTCCAAGGTGTTGCTTCTTTCTCTGGCTACATGAAATAACAGACACTATTTTCTGCCCCCACTCTGGTACTTCATTTTCTTGGAGCTTGCTCAACCTGCATTGCCTTACTGAAAAAAAAAAAAAAAAAAAAAAAAAAGAGAGAAAACTAAACAAGCAAAAATACCCAAGCAAAATCAGAGAGACCAAAATTACTTCTAACTAATTTTCTAAGACTTTCAAGCCTACAGATTAAAATAAGTAAACTAAGTGAGATAAAAATGCCATTTTAACACACTAACATACCACAGTTATAAATTGGCCTCTTTCGTCCCACTAACAGGTCAACCCTTATTTCTGCCAATCTGATTTCACCACGACTGTCCCAGCAGGTTCCCTCACACCAGCTTTATACTGTCATATACCTTTTAGGATTACCCTGTTTTATTCTGCCAGTTTTCAATCCACATGCAGATGTTAAACCAAAATAATATTTTAAGCAAATAATTCTTTCATAAAATATTGCTTATCAACACACATTTTTGTTATTAGGTGCACACATGCATGGAGTTCAGACACAGGGCTGATGACTAACCAACTGCAGCCCCAGTTCTGCCATTAGCTATACCTAGGAACAGACTCACATCAATTTCCATCTGCCTCCTCAAAAATCTGACCACAAGAGGTATCATTAAGAGATAGGAATATACAGGTGATGTAAAACAAAACCCACCAGCTGTATTCAGTATTATACACCGGACCAACAAGCTGCAGGGCACCTACAGATTTCTTGCTCCCCTGTCTTTGATTCCAGTGCTTCAATTACTGTTCGCCCTTTAAAATCTCAAACAAAAAACTGGGACCTATATAGCCTGAGGATTTTCATTAAAGAAAATCCCCATGGTGTTGGTTATAAGCACAGTGGATGCTATAATTTTAACCCAAAGGTCCTACCCACCCTATAGCTCTGCTTAACCTGCTGCTTCTTCTCAGTGCATTCCCCTGACCCCTCAGACCATAATCTTCCATTTCCGTATTCCCGCAATCTCCCCTGTTTCTGGTTTTGTGCAGGTTATTTAAGGACAAGTTTAGACACAGTAGGGATCCTAAAGGGCTGCAGATTATCTGCAGTGGAAGTTGTAGCACCTCTCTCAAACCTCGAACTGGTGTGAAACAGTTCCTGAAGTGACATCAAATCCCACAGTGGTCAAGGAAGGGAGGGTTTCAAGTTTCTCAGTAATATTAAATATAAAGTATGACAATGCCTCAGCACCAACAAAGATCAGAAGCCTTGGTGCTGGGAGGAAGACAGCCAAGACTGACTATGCATCCTGAAAAGCCTGCAATGAAATTGGACAAGAGAAACCAATGATGAAGCAAACTTCCAAGCACAGCAAGCAACGTGTTTGCTGCCAGTGTTACACGAGAGCTACCACGTCCTTTCACTAGATGTGCTTGTAAAAGGGAGATGTGTCCTCAGCTGTTACAAGTCTCCTGTACCAAACCCAGCTTGGATAAAGCACACTCACGCAAGCCAACCTTCAGCAAACAGACTAAGAAGTGAAAGGCAGCAGCCGGTTAGCCATCATTAACAACAGGTAGCATCACGTCCACGTGTTTCTGGAGAAGGACCGCAATATGGCAGTTGGAGAGGAGGGAGGAATCACTGACTCTGAGTGCCCTGAAAATGCTGAGCCAAACCCCATCCAAATGACATCTATCTGCTCAAATGGGCTGGAAATGTAACAGAGTTACATGGTATTTCTGGCCTCCTTTCCATTCCTACGGCAAGGACAGCATCTTGCAGGCTGTCTAAGCCGCTTCCAGTTCCATTTGGGCATTACTAGTGCATACTAAAATGGGGAAAAAGCTAGCTCCACAAATGCACTCAATACTCAAAAAAAGAGATTCATTTCAAAACTGGGAATCTAGATAATTTTTTCTTCTCACTTACTTGTTAACAGGCATGCATTATAATTTCACTAAAAGGTGCAAATTTATATTTTAATTTTGGCAACAAAGCAAGACAGCATTCTCTGTATTACACTGTTTCTTAGTAATAGACACCAGCAAAACAACAAAACAAACAAACCAGAACTTACTAAAAATATGCAACAAAACAGACAAAAAAGCCCAACCAACCAAAAAGAAAAGCTAAACACAACCCCATTTTAGAAAAGCTAGGATCACAGTCTTTCTGTCTAAACTCTGTTTGTTTAGGCAATTACATTGCCTGTTACTTACCCGTAATGTTCTCCTTTTAGTTAGAGTGCTCTGTGGATGATTTGATGTTGCTAATGTCTAGTTTTCTGGGAGGAGAGAGGAGAAAGGAAATGTTACTCCCGAACTCTGACCTCCGTGGATGGCTTTCTGGGGAATGCACTCCACTAATTGTCTTCTTTTTGAGCTGCAGTGGATGTAATTGCATATATAAGGCCTGTGTTTTGCTTGTGTTATTTTTTTACAGTACGGAATGGCATGTCCACAATGGTGCATTAAAGTAATAATAATAAAAATAGTATCCATCAAGTAATTTCAGTTCTGTTACCACACTGGGATGTAACCACTCTGCAAGTCCTGTCTGGTTACACCCAGGCTCCATTCGCCTCCACGCCTTTAGCCCTCCACCCTGGATGGCGGGGCAAGCAGCACCCACCTCTCAATTCCCAGGTTTGCAACTTGCTTTCTAGCTAAAAGAGTATTTGGCAGGGTAGGTAGTCCTCCCTCCTCTGCTATAAGCACGCATGCGTTTTGGTGTGTGCACATCTTCCGTACAGCTAGACCAGGCGCTCGTCAGGGAGAAGCAAGCAAGCCCACAGCTTCATCCTCCTATGAAGGAGGAAAATATTATCATCGCTACAGGTAAACAGTGTGATATATTTAAGTAATACACTGAGCAGTAGCACATGAATTAGTTTAAAACTAATGAAGGTGGCCACACTGTTATTGAATCTTCCTCCCAGTCTGCAGATGTGCCTGCAAATCCTTCGTGGCTCGCTGTTTGTGCAGAAGGGCCCTGAAGAACATGTGGGACTGGTTTCTCCCCTCATAGCTTTTTCCTCCAAATAATGCCATCTTCCCCAGGAAAAAAAAAAAAAAAAAAAAAAAATTGCTTAATTTTATTTTTCCTCTTACTCTCATTTCCTCCTTTTGAACAGAGCTACTGTTAACATTAGTTCCAGGCTAAAGTGATGTGTCTCATATTTTGGTTTTTTTCCCCAGTGGAAAACCCTATAAATAAAACATTCCTAAGAGAATATCCACCTATCTTTCCCAGTATTATATTCCTGACTAAAGTTTTTCTTTATTTGACAGGGAAATTTGTATTAAAATCTTACTTTCTCTTATTAATTTTGTACAAGCATATATGTTAATTTTGGTACAAGCATGCATGTATTTTTGTACAGAGTATGCCTTTTATAGCGCATATATACCCATCTAGTCTATCTCTCTCTCTCCAAATACCGTAATACATCTCCCTCTCATGTTCAATGTGTTTATATACATATATATGTATGTGTGTATGCGTATATTCCCCTGTATGTATATATATGTATGTATATATGGATAATATATATATAATTGCCCGGGCTTTACAAACGGATGCCAGCGAGTGAATACCTGTCTATTGCTCTGTCAAATGTGACTCGCTGGGAAAGCTATTGGGTTTATAGAAGAGACAAACATTTCAGGCACGCCATTCTGGGGTAATGAAGCATGGCAACAAAATATACCTGTGCAACATTTGATAAAGATGAGCTGACACACCAGTCCAAATAGGTTCTTTTGTGTGTCTGCACGTGTCTACCATCATTGCTTTCATCTTAAAACAGGAAGGTAGCAATAGCAGCAGCAGCTGGCAGGAACCACAAGAGGAAGAGCAGCTCACACAATTAAACGTCGTTTACCTCTGGCCTTTATTTCACTCCTCCCTCCCCCTAATTTATTATGTGTTTTCTCCATCTCTATGCAAAAAACACAGGCTCAATTTTTCTTTCTTTCTCGTGCTATCTAGCTCTTTTTACAGGGGGACTAAACAAGACAATAGGTAAAATCCCATGGCATTTAGCTTTGGATCTTAACTTGAAATGGTTCTTAGTGGGGTTTTTATGGCCTTTGTTGTTCTTTGATTAATGTAAAGTAAAATTAAACCCTACAGTTACACATTAGTACATCAACTAGAGAGAAGGCAAAACCGTGCCACGTACCTCGCTTTACAGAAAACATCTTTTGTTGTGTTTAATCTTCAGAGCAAGGGAAGGGAAAAAGCCTCACCTGCCACGGAGACCCTTGAAGGGAAGGGAAACGTAGACTTCAGCTGCGGCGCTAGGCACTGCAAGCAACCCAAATTACACCACGCTCCTCATAAGGGGCTGTGCCCTTATATAGCCACAGCTTCCATTAAAATCACAACAAGAATTTTCTTGGTATGTGGAGCCCAGCAAAGAGGTCTCACAGACTCTGCCTGACCCCCAAAGATTTGCTTGCAAGGGGAGTGGTAACTAGAAATAACCAAATTTTATGGTAGTTGGCATGTGGATCTGCACCAGTTTTTACCAAAGACAGCTGGCTGCATAAATCTTTCTTACGTGTTAAATTTAAAACCACATTTTCATTGTGTAGAGATGTTATACATATGTGTCTGCTTGCAAATGTTTGTATTCAACTCAAATGAAAGCTTAATTACATATAGTATTCTGGCTAACATTGTCTACTGAACAGGCCAAAGTTCTTCTTCTATGTATATTGTATATGGCATATATGCAGTACTTATTTTTTTTATTAGATATGCCCTGCTCTCATCACTTCTTCTTGTACAAAATCTCCTTGGTATGTGTGATTTTTCGTTCTGCCAGCTGGTAAATTAATTTTTACTCCGGGTTTCCAGTGGTCCTTTTCTTCCTCTTTTTCCAGACATTTCTAGGCAGAACGTTCAGCTGAAGTAAAACTTTCAGCATTATGGGTTTTGAGTGGGATTTGAAACCAGATGGAATGAGTTTGGCCCCTTGTAATCTCTATACTGAAGCAACAGGTAACTGAAATAGATCTTTTGAATTTTTTCCCCTGGTAAAAATCCTACTAAATCTGAAAGATGGGTCATAGAGTTAGCAGTGTGTATTCCTCAGAGCAGCAGTATTCTTACTGTTTACTGCTAGTCACTGTATCTGATAATAAATGCCTCTAAACATGCTTATTTTTTTCAATTTTCATCAGTATTCAGATCATGGGAATTTCAATTTCAACTTCTGGTTGTCCCCCACCTAACACCCATTTCATGAAATCTATTGTATCTTTAGCCAAGTTCACAAGTTAAATGACACATATGTGGCCTTTCTGTTCATTTTGTCTGACACCAAGACAATTCAATTGACGCTCAACACAAAAAAAAAAATCCCCAAATTACAGACCGTCTCTGCCAAGGGTAAGAACAGGTCAAGAGCCGAAGGAATTTAAGCAAACTGTCTTTTATACACAGGAAGCAGTTAACATATGGAATAAAAGAACAGGGATAGCAATTGATGAAACATTTGGGAGAAACTTAGATAAACAATCATAAAAAAGATTTAGACAAGTCCTTGGAGTAGCCAAAAAATAAATAAAACTAGTATAAAGTGTGCAAGTCACTTCATCGTCCTTCCATTCTAAAATAGCTGAAATAAAATGGCAATGAGGAGATAAACTGCAAAATATCATTGTGATTTAGTAGCCATTTCTTTCCATCAGAGCCACTGTTTTAATTTTCATTCTTCCAAATTACAAAGTAACAATAAAATATCCTTTTCGATTTATGGCAATGAGACCATTTTAATTGAATTTCAGAAATGAGTTGATTTGACTGATGGGTAGGTAATGGGGATATACTATTTACAGTGCAAAATGCATTTCCAGTGGAAGGTTTGGAAAAAGCACAGCTAAATAGATATTTATAAGCAGGATTTTGGATGGCTTACACACACACGCGCACACACACACAAATATATATGTTCACCCTGAGGTACAACAAACAATATTTCTGTTTAATCCTAAAAGCTTCTACCAAAGGAAAAAAGTTCATGAGCACTTAGACCATTTATTCCAGTAACAGCCAAATGTACAATCGCTATGACCTCATTATAACTCTTACTTTTTCTCAGTGTGTATAAAGACATGGGATTGAGGGTGCTTTTTTCCTGAACGTTAAACCAAATCTGGAAATACTGGTGACTTACAGGCCATCTCAGTCTGCCCAAGAGTTAATGTGGAGTAGCCTATATCAACCATCACTTTTTGCATTGCAATGGCAAAATTCCAGCTGACTTTAATGGAGCCAGAATTTCACCCCAGGTGCACTATTACAATTGACTAGGGCCTGATAGATTGATTCCTGAGATGCTCTGGATTCCAGATGTGGATCTCATAAAATTGTAGAGTGTAGTGTGTGCAAAGCTTTTTTAAATTTTTTTTCCCATTAAATAAATAATAATAATAAAATACAGTCCTTCTAAGCAGTGCAAGGGAGAATATGTGCTGTTTTTTTCCTCTGTCTTCCAAGAAACAGCTCCTTCTTTCTCTACTACTTATGATCTCACATTTATATAGCGTGGGGACAAAAAAAAAAAACCACAAACCAAAAAAAAAACCAGCCAGTGAGCTGCATCTGGTTTAAAATATATGTAAAGCTGACTCCATGTGTGCCTGCTGAAATTTTATCAGCAACACCTACGATAGAAAGTCTAATCAGAAGCCAACTATGTTAAGTAATAGAGACTGAAAAATACCCTCAAAAGCCAGGCAGTCCACAGGACTGTAACAGGAATGGAGCAAAAGAAACCTTCACCTGCAGGAGGACATGGTGTCATAAATAAAAAGAGAGGAAAGGAGGAGAGATTTGCCACTCTAAAATAAGCCCTGAGAGACCTGGAAACCACATGGTGCCATCAGCCAGGCAGGTGTTTTCCATTCTGGGCCTTTCTTGCCTTAGGGGAGGGAGGACTCCTGCCCTCTCCTAACAACGATGTACCTGTGCTGGCTCTTCCAGTTGTTCTTCCTCTGCAATTTTTCCCTTATAAATATCTGGGATAAATCCATCTACATCCATCTCCACGTTTATCAGGCGTCTAGGGAGAGGCAAAAAGATCTCTATTCCCCTGAGCAAAGTTAACAGTGGGACAGTATCTGCTCATTAAGGACATAAGGACAAAATCTGTGCTTTTTTTCCCCTACTACACTCAGTAGTACCAGGGAGGAATATTCCTCACACCCCACAAGACAGAGATGGAGAGACAGGGACAACACAAAAGCATGAAAGAGAAATATGTGCAGTCAAAAGAGTTCCCCTGCTGCTGCCTTTGGGTTCCCAGGGGTTGGGAAGCTGAGGTAGAGCCGAAGTGAAGGAGTCCAGGTAGGGACGTGATGTTCAGTGCTGCAGTGAACGCCGGTCTTGTGTTTTCCCACAACTTGGTGGAGCACGTATGTGCTGCACGTAAGTTAAAAACAGAGTCAGAAGAAACGTGGTCCATGTGTGTGAGCAATGGGAAAGATGCTATTTAGGATAAGCTTTTAAGTATTTCCCAGCAAGGATGTGGTGTCAAAAGCAGAGGACTGCAAAGGAAAACAAGCAAGGCAAGCAAAAAGAGGAAACAGTCTAAAGGGCAATGCCTGATTTTGGGGTAACGTTACCTGGGGCTACAGAGCCTACACCCACTCAAGTCACTGAGTGCAATAGCAGCAAAAGCAGGCAGCACATCATCGAGGGAAATCCCAGAAATTGTTGCAGGTGTGTTAGATATGGTTGAAAGACAGAGTGTCAAAGAGGGAAGAGGTTTTGTGAAGTTACACGGAGCACAGATTAAAAACACCATACTATATTAAAAAAACAACATATCCACTATATAGAGGCATGCCAAAAATAACTATAACTATCCCTCTGTTTGTGAGCAATATATTGCTATTTTAAAACCCTCTGAAAAGCACTCTGTAGCCACTGTATTAAAAGACATGTCTGGTCTTGTATTTCTCAACAAATGCCCCTGTTTACGATTCCTACTGTGGACACAAAAATATTTTGTGTGAATCTGTGTTTGTGTGGAATTATCAGATGCATCTGCCCATGGAAGGACAAACATGGACAAGGTCAAAGGAAAATATTCTTTAGAATAGCCCTTAAGCAGGCAGAGGAATTAGGCCTGATTTATGAATGTATTTCCACAATTCACTTGAAAATTTGTAATGTCTGTGCAGCCTGGCAAGAAAAAAAGGTGAGGGTAATGTGAAGGAATGCTTCTATTCCACTTTATTGTAAAATTATCCCATGTTACCTGCTCTAATCCCCTGAAAACAAATTAAATCCTCACTAAGCTGACTTTAAATCAATAGTTTCATTTAAGAATAGTGTGACTTAATAAAAATAAAAAACTAACTGGTCCAGCCAATTTAAGAGGGAAATAAATCATTGCCCAAGGAAAAAAGCAGATTTGACTTGTATATGGGCCACAGTTTTGTTGAGGGGACTAACCTGCTGTCTAAATTAACTCGGGGTATATTACAAATCTCGTCAGCCTCATTCAGAAATCTGCTCCGCTGTACTAGGAAATAAGATTGCCAAAAAAAAACCAAACAAAATTGGAGATGCTATGAAATAAAACCATATTTCTGAGAACACTTAGTAAATCGTATAAGAAAACATGTCTTTGAATTGCCCTGAAAGATCACCTCACACTCCTGCATCTCCCTTGTCTAACTTGTTTGGAGAGGATGTTTGTGAAGTAAAAAGGATGCCATATTTGCAGCTAGGGCAAAAGCAAAAATAGCTGCATGAGAAACAGCAGAGAAAGGAGCAGAGGCAATGAACAGACAGGCAAGCTGCCAGCTGTTTAATTCATTCATACAGCAAAACTAGTTAAAATAATAACTGAATAAATTATTTGTAAATCTATAGATTGAATTATCCATACAATCTTTGCATCTTGGTGAAGATATTACTTCAATGTTGTTAAGTGTGGATATATTTATCACTAATTTACTTTTTAAGTGTTATGAAACTTGCCTAATAAAAGTCTTAAGTGTTCAGAAGACCAGAATACAAACAGAGGCCACAATGAAGCAGCTTACTCAAATCAGTGCAAGTTATGCATTGCAAGTCACTGACAGCAGGAGAATTTAATAATCCTGACTCCAGTTGACTTATTCTAAGCATTCCCGGATGAATACCTTTCTCTGTCACTTACCACATTTCCAGGCAAGCCTTTGAAAACTGTCTTTTAAATAACCTATGTAAGGGCACCCCACAAGTTGGCAACAAAGACAGGACCGGTTTCTCCGGAAGCTCAGGAAATTCTTTAACTATGCACTCGCCTTGTAACCCACTGTGATAATCTATAGGAGCTGACAAGGTTTCTGGATTTGCTTCAGATACCCTGGATCCAAGGAAGGGATTGCAGTGAATCTGTGAGTTTACAGACCTGGCTTAGAAGAAAGGACTTCACATGAGGCGTTCCTTTACATTTTTCTGATTCCTCCAACATGATTCCAAAAGATGTTAGTATCTTCATCTCACTTTCCTCCCTTACAGCATTCATGGACCAGTAGGAATAAACACGATTTTGATGATAAGAACCTTAAGAAGTCATGTGATGACTGAGGAAATAAAATTAGAGGCCTGTGAAGGAATTATGACAGGGTATAGACTTTAATTTTGGCATTCTCTATGCTGTACCATGAACACAGGCTTGCCAACACTGGCAGGTCCAACATAAAACTATCTTGCAGAAATGTTTCAATGGAGAAGGAAAATTAACAGTAAAACATCCAAATTTATAAAACTGGGGAAGCTGTTCTTCTTCAGTTAGTTTTATTCTGCAGCACAGACATTAACATAAAAAGTAAGGATATTTTTAAAAAAAATAAAATTAAATGTTCAAGTGCCCAGGTTTGCAAGGAACCTGACAGAGACGGACTTGGAGAGCACCAGAGGAAATGGAGTGTATTGCAGAGCAAAACACTCCAAACTGGCCTGAACCTGCCTGACAGAATACTATATGACTGTGTGTTTAACAGGTAGTTTGAGTTGCAGTTATCTGTATTTGTATTCCCCAGTAAGTGCTCCTAGGCTCTGCTATCCCACTGTGATTTTGAGATATGAGGTCTAAAGGAGAGCCGGATCAAGTAGTGTCTCACAAGATCATCTGCACTGGGCCTTTTTTTCTTTTGGTTATCATTTTTCTTATCCTTTCTTGATTCTGAGTCTGCCTATTTATTTGTTATAGGGATAACCATCTGTGTTAGAGCTAGAATGAAGGATCGTTGTACATGTTACATTTGTATTTGATGGAGTCCTTCTTGCTAGATAAAAATATAGTATGCTCTTGTACACTGTATCAGACTAAAAATACAGAAGTTAGTTTTCTTTCAGGTTCTGAATTATTTAATGAGCTTTAAGATGAGCTTCATATTCAAGAAGAAGATTTATGGCTGCATTCTCCCAAGTGGGAAGACCTTCACTGTCCTCTGATCTTTTAATTTTTTTTCCCAAATTCCTTAGAAATGAGTGGTTTCCTTCAAGTCAGACAGAATTAATTCTCCAGGAATCTGTGAAGAGAACATCTCAAATTGCCCAAATCATCAGGCCATCCAGTGCCCACATAATTATATTTTCAAAGCATACTGTCCTTTTGGGCTCCTCGACACCTTTTTAAAATTCAAGGTACACCAGCCACAAATGGGACATTCAAAAACGTACAACGTCAGAAGTTAGTGGTGGTTTTTTGAAAACTTTTCCCTGAGCCATGGGTCATGACTTATCTCTTTGCAGACCCTTTCTGTCTTATCAGTCCTCCTCTTGTTTTAAAGCTGAACAATCAGCAAAAGGTGTTCATTTTGCATTTGCAAGGTACTTTCAAATCAACTGTTGCTTGCAGTAACTTGTAACTTACATGTGCAAACTCAGACCTGTTAAAGAGAAAAATGTGAGGAATGCAAATCAGGTCAGAATCATACTGACAAAATGATAACACTCAGAAAGCACTTGTAAGGTTGTACAAAAGGTCCAAACCTTGAAGCTGAATTTTGAATATTTGCCCTTTAAATTCTATTATAAGTTTAAGGCAAACCTTTGGGCTTCTTAACATTCAGTTTTGACAAGTGAATAAATTACTCAGATAATATAATTCACTGGTTTAACACAAAGGAAGAATAAGTTAGTATATAAAGACAATAAATAGCAAACGATACCTTACAGATACCATCATTATGGTGTTATGGACAATACTGTCCTGGGGTGTAACGCTATTTATTTTTACCTAGTACAGAGCCAAGTGCATCTTCACTGGTTAAAAAGAACTAAATAAGTAATAATAATGATCTAATGTATTGAAAGTACCATATGCCCATATGGCATATAAACTGCATATGGAAAAGAGGCAAATAATTGCATTTTAAAACTAAACTGTTGCCAGAACCTCTGCCTTGTCTACGGGTCTCTTGTTACTCATGCTTAAAGATTTTTTCTGTTTCAAAATTCCAGGATCCCATTATTTGTAAAAAGCATTTGCAACCCAGTGGAAAATTGTGTGCTTTGTTATTTAACAAGGTTTACATGTCCTAAGGACCCTGGGATCACCCCATCTTCCTGGATTCACCATACTGGCCAGACTTTCAGGATATGCTTGGGTGTAACAATCAATAGGCTGATGAACCCATTGATGACACTAATTGTTAAGCCAGAACAGCTTCATAAATTAGATTTTGTAATCCATTTGCTTTTTCATTGTAATGTCCTTGGTATCTAATGCACCCTAATATTAGTTTTTAATCTGGATAACATAAACTAAAAATGCTCAGATGTTCCTTATCACCCGGATGATGAGAAAATATAAATACTCCTTCAAAGTTTTGCAGATTAAACTGCAAAAGTTACAAATTTTTGAAGAGCTCTGGTACAATCTGTGGATGTGTTTAGCTAGTGCAGTCCATGGAGGCAGGTGGGCAGCTCAGAGGAAGGTTGGGTAGTGAATACAGAAACCAAAATGCCCATTCCCATGACAGGGAGTTTCTTGTGTTACTTTCACAAGTGCCTAATTCAACTGGAGCTATATTTGCAGTGTGCATATAACCTCTCGTAAGAGAGCTAGATTTTGGGGGCTATGCAAAATTTCTTCTTAGTAGTGGTGTTTATTGTTAAAATGAAATAAGTAAATGCTCTGAATCTTTAAATAGGTCCTTCTTTTAATTTTTTAATGGAATCACAATAAATAGTTGAGGTTCTGGATTTCTTTTGCCCATCATTTTCCCTTGCCATTGCCCATCATATAACTGACTATATGCGGTAACTTACCAAGAGACCAAACAAAGAACTATAAATCTCTCTAGTTCTTGGTAATCTCATGCATTCCTGGCTCCCAGCTGATCTATCAAGAGGTCATTTGGTTGAAAGCCAACTTGCCAGACCTCCCTTCCCTGTCACTGTTTTAATTTCCTCTTTTGCTTGCTTTATTCTCAGTACTGGTACATTTTAAAAGAAATAGAATTTGCATCTTTACAAGGACTGCCATTTTAAATAAGACATTCTTGGGCAACAACAAAAAAGACCCTCTGTCTCTGAGGATGTGTCTTGACAACTTGTTTTTAGTGTTTGGGAACACATGCCACTTTGTTCAGTTCTGCACAAGCAGATAGATTCAGGCAACTATTTAATAGTACCCCAAGCAGAAAAAAAAAAAAAAAAAAAAAAAAAGGAAAGGGACAGAAATCATTGGCTCGATATTTACTGTAGACAGCCGTCTTGTTCCTGTCTGATGGCAGAAGTATTTTAAACATACACTCAATATCCTCTATTGCAGATTTGCAGATTTGTATATAATCTGACTCACAGGGAATAAGACACAGGATGGGGGGCAGCAGTCTTCCAGGACTACAATAGACAAACTTCTTGCCTGGCCAGTTTTCTTTTAGCTTTTATAACTGAGAAGCACATTTTGGCCTCAATTGATCTAACAATTTGGTTTTGGCTCTCTAGTCCTCGGTCTCTTTCCTAAGCTGGCTGTTGACAGGCTATGGAGTATTACACATGGGTTTTAATCTTCAGGAAACATAAAGCATACGTAGCTGGCTCCATATCACCAGCTCTCCCATACCACAGAAGAGGAAAGATGGGGTTTAGGGGAAGGGCTAGAGTACGGTGGGGTGGGAGTAGTAGGAGATTGCAGAGTATTGCCTATAACCCCAGCCGCTGACATGCTCCCACTGAGACTGAGACATCTAAAATTGCTTGACCAATGTCTCAGCTATTTGAAGCTAGGCCAGGAGCTGTTTAGTCTCTACAAATACTTGAAAAGATATCAAAAAGGCAGCATAGCATTGTCTCTTCCTCTGCTCAACTGCAAGTATTTCCATTTACGAGCAGCTGGCACATTCAATCTAATATCATGTTTTGTGCTTACCTGAGATGCAGCTGGAAATCAAAATAGTCCTTCGGGCAGAAAAAGGGAAAAATTTTCTGCAGATTATGTCACTTCTCTCAGCTCTCTTCTCCCAGCTTTTGTTGTTGTTGTCGTTTGTTGCAAAGCGAAAAAGCCCAAAGAACCCATTTGACTTGCTGCCAGTCAGGGGATGGCAATGTTCTAATTTGCTCACATTCAACCCCAAATTTGGGTGATGTGAGTTGAATCCTATCCCAGTTTCTGCAGCTCAGGCCTGTTTCTAGAGTACATCTCTCTTCAGCCAACAGTGCCAGAGCCCAGGGTCAGTAGCACCATCAGCCCAGCAAAGACCATTGTCGCCTTCTTTGACAAGTTCACAAAACAGAAGCTCTTTAGCAAGTTACTTAGGAAATTCCCTGTATCTAGGCCAGTCTTTGACAGAAGAAATTCCCGTGGATATTTGCATTGTCACAATACACTCTACAACATAATCCAGCAACTGGCCCAGCATTGCTGTAATTAGACCAGAGTAATCCTGGCTCCCACAGAACCCATGCCCTTTCTCCTTCAGCAGCTCAACAGGTGAGGAGCAACCTCATGGATTGAGTTATGCCTTCATCCTACTGTCAGCTTTTGGGGTGTCAGTGATTTATAAGGGCAGTCCTGGAAGAAGGAGCTAGGAAAGAAGAGTTTCGTGGGAGAAGCAGAGAGCTGACAGATGAGCTACACGAAGGATGGGATTTCCTACCTCCAGCCAGCAAACACACTTTCAGATTTTTTACCCTGTGCTGTTATATTATAGTATTATTACTCTTTATAGTTTAATAAGTTTCCCCATTGTTGTGACATGTGACAGCAGCACCTGTGTTGGTGAATGAAGCGAAGTGGGAACAATGCCTTGTTGTCTGTAACAAATACCTGTCAATTCCAGATTGACAATTTCTACTTAAGCTAATTTACAAAAGGAAAGGTAAAACACCCTCTCCTGGGGTATTATGAAAAGAAATAACGAAACATTTGATATATGCTTTTACAATTAGAACAAAACCTAAAGCTTTAACTTAACAGCATAAAAGAAAATAATAGAAGAAAAAAAATTAATATGTGACCTGATTGACAGTTGCTACAAAAAAAAAAACCACCCTTATACTTCATGTATATATTCTTATCTGTAAAACAAATGTATTCATCTGGAAACTGGGTGAAAATCTTCCTCCTTCTCTTCCAGACTGACCCCGATGTCCCACAAACCACTCCAAAGGCCATGATCTGCAGGTGATGAAAGTGGCTTTGGCCTTCAGAACCAAGACATTACTGATTCACTCGGTCAGTGAACACAAGGCCATGCGGTTTTTGTAAGTGCAGCCAGCATGTTTATAATATTTAATGGAACAGAGAATGAGGTCTTCTAAAAAGAGCCGGGTATGATTCGGAAAGAAAGTTCTCTACCAGTTCCCTCCTCCTTTTCTTCTCTTTTAGGGATTTAATGATGGAGTTTGGCTTTCTTGCTATGTTGACCATCCTTGACTGAACCCAATGTAGCAGAAAAAACATTATGTGTCTTTCTTCCAGTTCTCTGTACCAGCATGGACAGTGGCATGCAGAAGGGTGCCCTGAAAGGGACAGTGAGCCCCCTACCCTGTTGCCATATACACTCCACCACCACATGAACGGCGGCAGCCCCAGACCCTGCAGGAGCATGCTGCATCTAATGGACACGTTAGTGAGAGACCATGTTTGCTGGTATACAGGCAGACAGACGGTACGTTTCAAGAACGCATTCTCTTAAACACATCACTTCTCTGTTTTCTACCTTCAGCAACTGAGAAAATGGGACTTCATTAATGTTATTCTAGACAAAGAGCAGCAGAGAAATGTAACTTTAAAAAAACCCTATATTTTTAAATTGAGAGAGACCAATTACAAAAGCTATAAACACTTTAATCATTTCTCTGAACATGTGGAAATACATACATTGTGAACCTTTTTCATAGAAAATGCTGAAATCCTTTCCTTAATGGCACATTTTCTTAATGGCTTTACAGTTTCTCAGTTCATTTCAAAGGGCTGTTATTTGTTATGTGGACATAAGTTTAGATTATGGTTTAGAATGCTGAGAGATGTTTGAAAGAATTATCTGGTGGATGGTGGCAGCTACTTTTGCGTTGCCTTCTGTTCTTGCTTTGAAATATATGGGGGTGGGGATACAGAGGGATGGAATGCCTGTGTGCTAAATATTCCCCATGAAAATGTGGGGTGAAATCCTGCCCTCAGTCAAACCAGGAACATATCTTGCATTTCTTCAACGGCCAGATTTTATCCAGGTATTTTTTCTTTATGAAGCACTAAAGTAAAAACAAAGTTTATAAAAAAGGATGTCTTTATTCTTTGCAATGAGATATTTTTACCTTATGCTATGATTCTTTGATCTTTTGGGGCATAATGATAATATGTGCAAGACTGAAAGAAAAAGAAAAAAAACCAATAATGTGTTGTATAAAAAGAAGTCATGACAGGGCATTGCACATGATAAAGTCAGAAAATTAGAAAACATTGATAATTTCTGGCAACAGAATATTCTTTGTAAAAGATTAAATGTGGGCTACTTGAGTGACTTAGAATGATGGGGAGGTCTTGGATGAAATCCCAGCCCTGTTGAACGCAATGGGAATTTTTTCTTCCACTGTAACAAAATCAAGTTTTCACTTGCCCCTTGCTTTAAAAGCATGTGGAGGCACAGTGTAATTTCTTCTTTAGAAACAAATCTTGTCTGGTTTAGACATTCACACCCCTTTCCTTCTGTGCACTCTTCTTCCATGTCTTCCAAATCTCTAAACTTGAGCTCTTTCACCACTCAGGTGTTTCACAGAAGGGAATTCCCTCCTTAAATCAGAGATTGTACTTATTCACAAAATGCCTAATTTATATAATTGCATTGAATAACTATTGACACCCCTCTACCACTGATTGGTAAGAAGCCCATTCCACTGACTCTGAGAGCATTTATACAGACTTGGGAAAGCCTGAATGAAATTTTTGGAGGTCCAGCAAATCACCCCCTGTTACAATCCTCTTGTCCAAATTGAAGTCTTGCTGGAAACAGTTGAGTCTTTAGGGATCTTCTGAAAGGAAAAAATGTGAAAAATTAAATAATGATGGCACATTTTATTGTTAAGCCTAAATTGGCCTCAGTGGCTGGATTTGCCATTACTTCAAAGCAAGTAGAGATTGCTAACATAATGTCATAACGTGCTTATGTGACACAAGAGCTGACGCTTCCTCAGAAGCTCAGCATCTGACCTAAAGTGGGTGCTGGCTTGCCTCAAGCCTGCTCCTTCTTCAGGGGGTAATTTACCATCTTCTGTTCTGGTTTCCATTCTACTGCAAGGAGGAGAGATGCGATTGCTTGTGAATCCTAAATGTTTGGAGTCCACAGCAGTTTAAACATAACCTTTAAGAGGTTACTCCACTGTTATATGCTCTGTTACAGATATTTTGCTTGTGTTTGTTGATGGAAAGGCATACTCTGGGTCATTGCTCTGTTCTATTCTATCACAAATCCAGATATTACACTAACACATCTTCTGAAATGACAAGGCAAATTTGACATGACCTGTGGGATTCCTCCTGTGAGGAGTCACCGCTCAATCTAAACCACAGAGAGTAGAGTTCAGCTGATGTGGACACAAATCAGTTAAAAGTGTGCTTCTTTTTTTCCCCTACTGTGGCTGATTTCACAAGCAATGAAGACTCTTTTTTTGCTGAAGCATTTAAGTCTGTAGCTTTCCTTTTTTTTTCCCCCACCACCACCCACACAATGGATGTTCACCTGCTATTTGGGAGAGGCCTACAGACCCCTACATATTAAGTAGTAATGTGCAAGACTATAGCCCATTGCTTTGTTTGTTTTGATGAAAATCTCACATTACCTATTCTGCCTGCAGACTGCAGTCCTTGCAGTACTTATTCTAAGTAGAGATAGATGCAAATCGCCTCTCCATCTGCATCATGGACTGTCGCTTGCCACATGGAGGCTTTCCACATGCCCAGTCAGCTCAATTGCAGTGTTGACGTGGCAAACATTACCCGAAAGTTTTAGGATAATTTATATAATTTGTGCAATTAATCTGCAGTTTACACACTGCATAAAATAGTTGGAATGTTCTCACTTACTGGAGGAGAGAACATAAATTCCCCAAATGTCAACCTCTAAAGAACATATTCAAACAATGATGTTGTTCTGTGCTTGTGGGGGAGAAGACTGAGCCTGGCAACCAGATGTCCACCATGTTTTACGCCCCAGGAAAGGAAAGACGGGCGCTTGTGTGGGTGTGTTCATGTATGTGTGTGTGCATGTGTGCCTGTGAGAGGGAGAGACAATCCTGGAAAGGAAGGTTTCCTTCTGTCTTTTAACAATAACATTTCATTTCAAGAATCTTACTCACATTGGTTAAAACACACTTAAAATACGTCGAATTTGCCTTCCTCATCTAGGACAAATGATTCCTCTCTTTTAATCCCCAACTGTATAGCATGTTATTTCATTAAAATTTCAATCCAATGACTTGTCTTAGCTGTTTGCAACAAGCTGGGAGGTCTGCAATATTTCACATTGTAGTTCTTCCCTGTAAATTTGAAATTGGATTGCACATTTCATCTGTGGGTTGCACATCTGAACAACTATAACTAGTGCAACATGAAACTACTTAAAACCAACATGTAAATGGTGCCTGAAGAGCCAAAAGCTTCCTCCTAGGCATTCAGATAGTCCAGGAATCTCTGTGAAGAGTTATGGATGGAGCAGCATGCATGTGGCTCATGGAGAAGTTAGAGCTAGCTCTCAACAGTGATTTGATGGATATCACTTGGAAAGAGAAAGGGGTCCAATAAATGGGGGGGGGAAGATCCTTGTGCTTTCCTCTCTTGGGGCAGCAATACCAGTCATACTTTAGTGCATGAAAGCTTGTGCGAGGCAACTGGGGGTTAAACATTCATGTGAACATTAATGTCCATGTTCATTCTGCCTGTCAAAGCTGAGGAGAGCACTTAGCATCTTCCTGAGAATGACCAGCATGACCGCATCCACCAGATTCAACAAATGCACACTTCCCACCTCAGGAAGGAAGAAAGGCAGAAGGAGCTTTACGCAAAAAGAAACACACACCATTCACACAGTAAGCAGCAACTGGAATCTCTGGAGGACCTTCAGCTCTGGGACTGCAGCGAACATCTAGAAATGCTGTGCGCAACCCAGAGACATCTATTTCAATATACAAGAGGAGAACACACAGCTCCTCACGTCCAAGAAATCTACATAGTCGTCAATAAGATAGGATAGCTTTATTGTTTTTATTAGCCAGTGTCAAATTTTAATGCCAGTTGAGGCACAGGTAAAGAAAGGATTGACTTGTTTAAGATATAGTGCTCAAGCGATTAGCCTTTCCATCCACCTCAGCTCATGATGCCATATGCTCTGAAATAACCTTCTTATAGTACTGCCCAGACACCACAAAGCCTGTAATTTATTTCTTCTCCCTGATATCTATAAGAGTCAGGGAAGTACCATTACACCCATTTCACAAATAGGAAAAAAATTCACCAAGAAGCTCAGCAAACAGAATCACGCCAGAAATTCACCCATGGTGAAAGAGGTTGCTAAAGTCCCTCCTAACAGACTGGCTGAGCCTATTTCTTCTTGACATCTGTATGCGATTTGCCAATATTCCCAGAAGTGCAGATGTTACAACAGCCTTCCCTCCCACCCTCTTGCAAGCATGCTGGGAGGCCCTTCCACTTTGAAGGTTTCAGGTCACATTTAGCCTAAATCCATCTCTTTGCAATCAAACAGAGAAACACCTGTCAGTTTTGGGGAGCACACTTCAGCTTTAGGAGGTGAGGGACACTGACTATGGAGAGAAGAACAAAAGAACATCTGCTGGTGCTCGCCCCAGGGCAGGAGATCAAAGATCACCCTCTTTCAAAGGTGGTCATACTGTCCAGGAACATAAAACAAAATAAAAGACAAACTGTGATTGATAAGTAGATTCTATCACTCCACAGATCCCTAACAACAGAGAAAATATTTATTTATATTTTTCTATATACCTTTATATATTGCTTCTTCCTTCCCTCTGCGCTTGTCTTTTGATTTCAGCTTGCTTATTATTCTTTTTCATTATTGTATTCCCTACACTTTGGATTCTGCTTTATGTTCAAGTTCTTGTTTTACTAGAAATGCTACATCCTGGTGGAATTAAAATCCAAATTGGATTTAGAGCACTGCTTAATTTGAGCCCCAGTATCCCAGATGTTGGTTAGGTGCTGTGAACACTGCAAAATCTAATAATGTTTCTCACCTTAAAAAGATCCATTAATATAATGCTAGGAGTGAGACATGCTGAGAGCCAATGGAATCCAAAAGAAATCTGAGCAAAGGTTGCCAAAGTGCTTTTTCTCCCCTTGATTCCCACCCTCTCCCTGGGCTTTAGGTATTGCAGCACATGTGGAAGGCCCCTGTAACACTAGGAAATGCTATACAGTTGTGATTTCAAAGAACAAAACAAATAGTCTGACCTCCTCTAATATTTAATCCAGATTTGTAGTTTCCCAGTGAGCCGCTGTAAAATCACCCCGTGTGGCGGGGTCCTTCAATAGCACGGCAGCGCCAAGTCTCAAGGTGGCTGAGCTGAGGGTTATGTTTCAATTTGGCAGTGTAACACCGTTTCCATAGACAAATTAACATTGTTTCATTTCATTTTGACACCATAATGTCTTTTCCATAGACCTGCACTGACATTGTCGTGAAATCATTGCATCCCAATCAAGTGAATGGGAAATTAGCACCATGACACAAAACATACTGAGAAAGTAACCACAGCTTAGTTTATTTGTCAAACTGAAATACCTCAGCCACCTTCAAACACATTTTCTGAAGCACCAGAAGAGCTGAGTGCAGGAATCAACACTAAAAAAACATACAATGTAGAATATGTTACTTCCATTCAAGATTTAAGAAAGCTGCTAAAAATGAATGGTCCTTACTGCAGGCTTTGCAGGTTAGGGCTCATGCCCTCCTTTCCTTCCTCCCTCCCTCCTTTTCTCAGCATTTCTCTTTGGTACTTGCATCTGAGCTGAGGGTTTGCAATTCCAGGGATTGCAGGGGTGCAACCCCTGCGTCCTCCGGCTGCTCAGCACACTCAGTGCAGCGGGTGCTGGGGAACGCTGCTCTTTTAGTTAGTGTTTTGATCGAACCCAAATGGAAATCATCTTGGGGTTCCCAGGGTTTGAGCTCAACAGCCTCAGTAAAAGTGCTACCATGAGAGTTAAATTTGAAACCACAAAAATCTGTGTTTATAGGAGAAATGTCCTGTTTACTTTAACATCGAGAACAAGCAGAAAAAGAATAGGAAAAAAAAAAAAACACCACAAAAACAAAACAAACAAACAAAAAAAACAAAACAAAACAAAACAAAAAAAAAAACCAGCAGAAACAGTAGCCCAAATCTCAGATTCCTTAAACTTTTTGCTCTCAGACCCCATCCTAACAACAGAAAATGCATTTATCTCCCAGCATAAGCATATTAAAGTGGTCATATATACAATATTCCCTTATGCCAGTGATACGTTAAACGCTAGAATACCAACCTACATAACAATGTGCATTTCATATACATATAAAAACATTAAAAGAAGTTGAGGTTGCACAGCCAGCCCTCAAAAATGCCCAAATTTGCCTCTCTCATATATATCACACACTATTACTCCACCTGTCACCTTTTTCTTTTGTGCCAGTCCCCTAGCAGACCTCTCCCCACTTCCAGAATATGCTCTCTCCTCATCGCACCTCCCAGCCTTCTCTGCCCTCCCCAGCGCCTCCCCCGCCTCTCTCCTCCTGCAGCTGCTTCTTCTGCACATCTTGTTCCTGTATCCTACATCCCTCCTGCCTCCCATCACCTCACTTCTCAGCTTTTCAGACGGCTGCACTGAAGGAACAAGGGACAACTCATCCTTTAGCCTGTGACTGAAGCATACCTGTACTAACCACAGGTTATAATCACAGGTATGTTACTATACCCATAGTAACCAAAGCAACTTAAAGAAAGTCCCTCTCTGCCAGGGCTAGGTCAGATTCTGCTGCCAAACTTGACTGTACCTCTGCTAAATGTGGGTGAGAATAAGATTTTTATGGAGGATTACATCCCAATGAAACATGGGCAGATCTTCACATGGGTTTTAAACTCTAACAGTCTACTTCATCTGTACCTGAACCAGTTTTTCATGTTTCTTTCCTAAAAAATCCAGACTGAGACAAAGACCTGTTTTAGAAATGTGCAGTCCAGAAAGTTAAAGCTTAGCAACTGAAAACACATTAAAATGATGTGAACATATTTAGCAGCCTGAACCATAGCCTTATTACTGACCCACAACTGTAATAGCCTTACAGCTCATGTTTCTAAAGGGTAACTGTATACGTGTCCACGGACATGCCTCACCTAAAAATCAGATGATTACCCTAGTCAGTAATGGGACAGCAAACTCTACAAGTCCCATGAGAGGAAGTGTGTGTTAAGGGGCACTACAAATACATGGAGTAAAACCAAAAAGGGCTGATGACAACATAAAGCTTATTGCCAGAAGCGTAAAACCAGTTTGAATACAAGAGATGTAAGTAGCTGGGCTTAAACAAAGAGAATATGTTTCACACCTATGCATCACATATCTAAGACTAAACCTTAAAATGAAGCTAAGCAGTTCAAGCCAGCACAAGCACACCCAGATTCTCCTTGCAGATCTGGACCCTATACCTGAAGACAGTCTTTCCCCAGGGTCCCCAGCCTGCAGGCACTGCTAGAGAAAGAGACTTCAGAGTCTGTGATCTGGACCTTGTTGACCTTCCTTCCACCTGAGTCTCAAAGATCTCTGTCTGGGACATGTACAACCTGTCCATCCCACCTGATGGAGGAAGTATTCCTGCTGCCCTGGGCTCTGCTTCCATGATATTGTCAGATGAGACCACCAAGTGGAAAAGATCAGGTTTTACTTTGCCACAACCATACATCTTGGGTTTTTTGAACTCAAAACATCTGCATCACTTCACAAGCTCTGTGTTCACAATGGCTGCCTGCAGTACTTCAGTATGGAGAAGCTCTCAGGTAAGGAGAAGGTAGTACTTCTAAAACTAATAGTTATTTACATCTTGGGTATCAACTCACACTTTGTGCTCCCTTTTGAGCTGAAGGGACCACGGGCATTAGCTGAGCTATCAGCTTATTTAACACTCATTCACCACATCCATGGATCCCTGCCAACAAGATACTTTCTGAACAGGGTTCAACAAAGCTGATGCCTGAGTGGGCCTGTGCCATAATCCTCTCTCTGCAGCCTGGCCCCAGCAAGTTTTGCTTCCTTGTACTTGTGGAAAGGGAAGGAAGAAGCACAACATGTGGGCAAAAGAAGGGGGGGGGGGGGGGAAAGAAGAGTTAGTTTCCACATTCAACAACAAAGAAATTGTTTCACTTCTACCACCTCAATCTACTCTCCACTTCACATGTGTAGGAAGTGAATTAGATTGAGCCAAATTCACTGTTTTGAAAATCATCTAGGCATGGTCTTATAATTTTCAGTGTCTTTTCCTCTTTGATGTGTTCCTATAGTTTCCACTTACACTATGCAAGAATCTCAGATATTCATGAAGAAGCAGCTGGGCCAACTCACCTGTCACTTCACTCTCTTTCATACTGCCCTGACAGCACGAAGCAGATGAACTCTAATGGGTATCACCCTCTGGTAGATTTCTCTTGCCTGATGGGAACCCTCTGTTGTCATCAGGCTGTTGGCCGAAGCACTGACCTGGGAGGTGTTTGCCTCTTCCCAGCTGGCATCGAATTATTGTAACAGCCTCTCGGGTTTTCTAGAATAAGTAGGAGTTCAGGATTAAACTCCCATCCTGTTCATAACCACTGTATCCAGAATCACATTTCTCTTATCCATCCCACCGCTAAGGTGAGTCCTCAGATGGAGCTGGGCCATGTCACACCACTGAGATTCATCAGTGCTGGATGCTGGCCCCAGGCTCACAGTGCTGCCTGGGAGCACCTCACTGAGCAGCCCCATCCCCCCAGAAATGTGCACATGCTCCCTCTCCCTCCAAGCAGAGAGTCCTCAAAAGGCAACCTCTGACCCTCTGGTACCATACTTGCACCCTCAATTGCTTTTTCAGCCAGAACCATGTTCTAATAAATCATGGGCCATTTTAGCCCACTACAGTCTTTTTATACAGGTCTAAGTGGCCAGAATAGGGGCACAAATCTTGCTTCCAGACCTTGTCCTGACTGCTGTACACCAGTTTGTACAAAGTATTTGGTGGTAAGAGACTAATTAGGACTATCTAAATATAATTCCCAGTTCCTCCATTCCTTTACCTTAGCAGAATCACTTTTAGTTATATTATATTCTAACTCTTTTGCATGGAGAATGCACCACAAAAATTCAGTCTGGCTTTTGTGATTATTTTGAATTGCCTTTCCAGAATTTTTTAGTCTCAGGTTTATGCTTATACAAATTCTAGTTAGTCTGCTTATGAAAATCATATGCAGAAAATATGCTAATTGGCAAAGAAGTCCTTTTTTTTCAGTGTCAACTGCCTCACACTGTATTCCTTACAAATGGAGCCATAGTTTATTTTACAGGATACCTCCCAGCCCACAACTTCCTCAGGTATCCGATGCAAACCAAGAAGTGTGCCCAGCTGACATCCTCCCAGACTCGAGCTGATTCATGGGCTGAAACCACAACTGTGATAAGTGCACTGAAAAGATTACTAATGAGGAAGCTGCTTAGAACAAGGCTGCAAGTGGTCACATTACTTTTGTTTTTTAAAAGATAACAAGACAAGGTTGCCGCATTCACTCTTCCAAAACTGGCACTTGTCTGTTATTCAGGACCCACGTTGTTATTGTTGTTGTTTGGCTGGTAGCCTGGCTGGGGAAGGAAAGAGAAAGTGAGACACAGAAAAGCAAAAAACAAACTTGGGAATCATTTCAAGGCCTGAGATGCGGACAGGTTTGCTGAGAGATATCTTGGAACTGTACAAGGTAAACATGGTCTAAATCACCTGCTTTGGGAAGATAAGTTCCACGAGTTCTCTAAGCTAAATGTACACTGCTGAAATTTGATTGAAAACTTTGCGATGTGAAGACTGAAAATCACAAGAAGGAGGCAGGCAGCGTTTAATCTCCTGTTGGATGACAATTCAAGATAGACTGATAGAGATACCTGCTGCCTGATAAACCAGTCAATATTGTAGATGGTAGATACTTGCAGGAAACAGACACTGCGAAGGGAGAAAAAAATCCTTGGTATTTTTATATTTTCATCCTGTTCTCAGCTCCCTGCTAAGCAGGACGAGACTTGTATTTTCCTCAGTTAAGTTATCGCACTTCAGATGCTGCAAGCACCCAAATTTCTTTTAAGGGACACGTTGTTTTAGGTAGGAGTAACATGTATATAAAATGTATGCATGACACCCAGGGAATTCTAAGTGCCTGGAAACCACAGCATGACAGAAACCAAAGGTGACATCCTGCCATGATTCTTTATTAATTTTTTTTTTCTTGTCTATTATGGAAAAATTATTTGCTCATTAACCAACTGCACACTGATTGGTGGTGTTTCGCACGAGCAGCGGGTCTTTCGAACAAGCGTACCTGGCTGTGAGACCAAACAAAAAAAAAAGCATGGTCTGAAAAAGCATGAGGAAATCACACACAAGCAGAAAGCGCTATTTACACTTCTATTTGAAAGGATTGGGATAAGTCAGTGTATACATATTCTCACCACAACACTTCAGTTTTTGTGTGCACCTATCCTTCGTGTTATGTTTATTACAAGAGCTAAGACAGCAGGCTTTCTAACAGCTCACTGCTGCTGCTGTCTTACTATGATTTTCCTATCTTTTAATTAAAAGTATATTTCACAGCCAAGCCAAATGTTTTATAATAACAAGAAGGAAATGCAGAGAAACAGCAAGGAAAACTTTTGACCTGCTGTGGACTGAACATACTTCTTCTTGCCATGCAACGAGACTAAATCATCGCATGTGTTGCTGATGGACATTCATCATTATTTCTTCCCAAACTGAAGGCATATTTCATTTTCCTGAAGCCTGGATTTTCTCCAAGTTTTGCAGGAAAATGTTGCTACCATTGGAGCTTGTTGCTGTATGTCACCACCTGCTGGCAAACATCAGTTGAGGGTTTCTGTCTTGATTGCGCAGCTGAAACAGGGTAGACAAGGACTTTTATCTTCCTTGATAGAGACAGATAGGTGGCCGCAAACAGAACATATGTTATTTAAACAAATTTTTGGTCTTGAATGCATATATTCAGACCAAGCCTGTTTGTATAACATGCAGTCTGGATCCTGCAAACCATTACTCAGGCAACTAGCTCTTAATAAAGGAGAAAAGATGCAACTACATAGAATGGGTTACCATTAGGGGAAAATGTTCACGGACTCCCCGGTTCACAGGCCTGAGTTTTCTAGAAAAATTAACAAAAGTTTAAAAATACATGGCATAGGTTGCTGCAATCCTTAATTAAAAATAATGTAGAGAGGAAACTCACAGTAATCTCCTAGAGACAGTCTCAGATTTAAATTTCATGACCTATGCTATTTATTTCACAGGTTTGACCACGAGAGTTTGGGCTTTTCTCTTCTTTTTTTTTATCCCAGATATTTTTAGAAATCAGCCTTTTGAATATGAAAGCATATTTTGAAGCACCTAATATTTATTCTATCCATTCTAATAGGTAAACGTGCTTTGTAGTGTGGGCACTAATGCTGATAATTCATTTCATTTATCTGATAGATCAGGAGCCATTACGGCCTGTTGTGTAAATTCATATTTTGGCACTCTTTAAAAAGTGGATTATTATTGACCCAATAGACCGTAACAGCTCCAAAGAAGCCATTACTGTCTATTGTGTAAGTCCTTCATGGCGCATGTTTTATTGACCCTTTGGAGCCATCATGGTCTGTCTTGTCAATCCGGATGCCATGCAAGCGTATTAAGGCTGCCTGCGTAATATCCGTATGGAGCGGTAGTCACATTATTGATGCGTGCCTCTATAAAATTACATTTTGAGAGACGTCGGCCAGCTGTTTTTTCCTCAGGTTCCAAAATACCTATTGTTCTTGTTCACATCCTGAACTACAGACGAGGGCTACAAAAATCGCCTGAAGATAATGAAGCCATTACTCTTTTTTCCCTTTAAAGAAAAAAAAAAAAAAAGAATGAAAATAGGGTTCCACTTCACCAGGGAGAAAAGAGAAAAATGGCTGTGGGTAGTCAGATCACCACAGCTCTTCTCCATGACCTCCTCTCCTAGCTGCATACATATAGGACAGCGCTGTATAAAGGAAATGTCCTCTCGTCCCTTCGTGATCCACAAAAGCCAACTTGCCGGACAGCAGGGTGGCCAGTTTCCCTGTGCAGCAGGAAGGCTGAGCAGGGTTTGCCCTCTGCAATAAGATGACCAACCTGCACGAGGAGCGAGCAGGCTTGCACACAACGCTCGGCAAAAGGGCTCATATGTGCCATGTGTGCTGAGGTGCCTGGATTTGAGGGTTTTAATGAGAAACAGAAGGGAAAAAAAAAACAAGGCCCCAGTGGAAAGCCTGTCCTGAGGGAATGCCTACAGCTGCTGCAAGGCTGTAAATGTTCATCTGGCCAACACTGCAAACCAAACTCCTGCAAATCCTTCCTCTCTGGCTAACCCCTCTGTAAGGGAGCAGCCAAGTCCACACTGGGCACCACTCTGCCCAGTGCACATGTGTCAAGACAAACACATTGTCAGGAGCCCCTTACCTGCCGACTGTCTCAGTCCTTTTCTTCAATGAGTCCCAAACAAAAACCACAGAGAAACCACATAACCTGAGTTGCCTCCAAAGCAAAGTCTTCCTAAGGCCAGATCGAATTCAGCTGAACAGCCAGTGGGGCTAAGTTCAACCTGCAGCTGCCTAAATACTTGAATTATTCCTATGCCTGGCATAATAAAGATCTAGTGTTGGCAGTAGTTGCTTGTTTTATACATTCATAAATATTTATCCAAATATTAATGAGCAGAAAAACAATTTATTTCTTTTTTTCCTAATTGTAACATCAATTCTAATATGTTTTGTTACTTAGTCACCTCACAAGTAAATTGATTTTCTTATCCACCAATAGGTATTTAAATGTTTTACAAGTGCATGCCAGGATCCTGAAATGAGAACTGTGTTTGGAACTCGTAGCAGGGCTGGTACTTTTAGATTTATTTGATTTTATTTTTTTTTCTAACACAGTAGGAGTTATGTAATAAAAATTCAGCATAAAGGATGGGTAGTGGTTTCAAGCAATGTACATCTCTGAAGGCTTCTTCAGACAGTACCCAAATACAATGTGCATGTGCAAAATGCACGGCATGCTGCAGAAGAGCATTTGCTCCTACTGTTCCTCTACATACAGATTTTCTCTTTTCATACACACACACACACACACACCACTTTTGTGCATAATATTGGCATCATTTACAATTTCCTGTTGTGAGTGTGGATATCTAAATTCCAAGACAGCATTCAAGAACTCTTACGAAATTTAGTTTCCCATTCAGCAGCCTGCTGAAGCACATGGCTGGTTTAATGCACAGAGTCCCAGCAAAGTCAGCTACCTGCTTAGCCACCTTCCTAAACTGAGGCCTCGCTTTTGATAGATGTCAACAACTTTTCATCACCCACCTAGATAATGAAAGATGCAGGTAATCTGACCTTGCATAGTAACTGAAAACTTTTTCAGCAATATTACTTGTGACAGCTGTATATTTTCTCGGAGGGGGAGATAAAGCCTTTGGTCTATGCAGTTCACTAAAAGTACAATTTATTAGTCCAGCATTTTCTTGTGTGTGGCTGGAAATTTTATCAAGTGCTCACCAACACCCTGCTGTGTATTAATGCCAGAGGACTACAGCAAATAACCTCTGGTACTGATAAGAATTAGGCATGAGATCCTCTCCTTCCTGGGTAGATACACATAAGCTTACTAGGTGGTATGTAGGGGAGGTGGAGCTTCTCTGACATTAGTAGAAGTATGTCAGTGATCCCGGAGGCTCATCTATTTCGAGCAGTGCAGAAATGACTCTCAGTGACCCCACAAATGAGGAAAGTGGGAGTTTTTTGCGTGTGTTTTGCATGGACATATTTTGTTGTTTACGTTTTATCCTGATAGTGGTTTATTTGCCATTATTCCAACAAAGACAATAAAAAGGTCTCTTGATTTAGTAAAATTATGCAAAATCCTTTTGCATTTTCCCTAATATGATTAAGAAGAATTTAGGTAGACCTGATATCAATGAAGTTCATACACAGGATATAATGTTTACCAAATAAACACATTTATTATATAAATGATAGCTTTACCTCTTTTCTAATTCACTTATTTTTAGAGCTAGGAATTGATTTGTTCAGAGGCAAGAATAGCAGCTTCACCACCAGCTTCAGGGGAGTTATACCCAATACACACTGGTGTAAGCATAGGCAAAATTTCGACCCCATATCCTGGCTTAAGGGCTACTTTCCTTCTCCTCCTGGGTTTCTGAGACAAGGGACAATTCGTAATGTTGCCAAATGAAATCCCTACAAGGAGAGGGCAAGGGAGTCCAGCAGAGCTCAAAGTCTACGACAGCCAGGTCTCAGTTTACGTCAGGAATCAGGACTGCACCTTCTGGGTATATTATGCACATCTTACTGGTCCTCATGTTAGCTACAGAAAAGGGAGACTAGACCAGGCAGATTCATCTCAACACCATCAAAAATTGCACTCATATACATCCCCACTGCTACAGCTCAGATCAGAAAAATCCCTGAAAAACCTGCACTAACAATATTTTAACAATTTTTTGGCATTCTGGTAGAAACTCCCAGTGGCTGATATCCTTCTGGTTCAGAGCATAGCTTTATATATGCAAAAAATAAATGTTCACAGTCTGGACTTTTGTATTTGTATTACGGTGCTCCACTTCTGTTCACAAACCATGGACAAGCAAACCTTTGCCTGGCTCTCTCCGGGCACACAGCCGACAGGCTGCCTGGAATAGCAGGGCCACTGAGAAAAAATACAACCAAAATTTTCTGCATCAGGATCACCTCACTCATAAACTCCTGACAGACTGAATGCACCAGAGCTGGAATTACTGGAAAGATGATTTACCTTCAGATTCCCAACTGCAGCTGACTCTGAATCCTGCCACAGAAGGCAAACAAAAACCAAAAAAATATTTGATGACTTTGTGTTTTTCTAAGACAACCAACATCATTTATGACCCATTATGTAATGACACAAGCATTATACATTAAAAAGCTGTCTTGAAAGACATTGTAAATAAACATTTCTGGTTTGCAAACAGGAAGACAGAGATATTACTGTGGAAGCTGAGAGGATGGGGTTAGATTCTTGAAAGGTGAGTGATTTGTTTTTTCCTTCCATCTCTCTCTCCCAGATTCATGGTGCAGTCATATTGTTATTAGCTAATGCATATCATTTTCTCTCCACCCTTATAGGTAAAATACAACTTTAAAAAACAAAAAAAGAACAGCAATAGAAAGGCAGACTAGATAGATACAAGAAAAGGAAAAGTGGCAAAATGATAAAATAGGAGGTATAAAGTATTTGGGGCTGCAGGGATACAAACCAAGTACTGGAAGAGTCTAACCTCTGATGGTGGCCCACTGCAGTGACTTCAGTAGAAGGCACAAGATAACTAAGAATAAATATTCCCACAGGAAAGCATCTTCAAATTCCACATATGCAGGTATGTTCTGCACCGTGTAGAGGGAAGTTTTTCAGATACATGTAGTCATCCTGGCAATCAGAAGTGTACAAAGAGGTAATCATTTATATTAGCCTGAGTATTTCTAGAAAAAACAGGGTTCAGGCCTCAAAATTATTCTTCAGGACTGAGGTGAGCAACAAACTTCAAGCTAGGCTTTGCTGCTTCTTTGTCAGACCTGAAGAAGTGCCTATATCCCCAAAATACCACTTGTTTTTTGAGCTATGTTTCTCAGTCCAGTAACTATCTCTTTACAAACCCTGCTCAGTTCCTACCCTTAAGCCATTACAACTACTACAGTGTTACTAACTACCTGCCCTTGGCGTGAGTGAAGCTAATTCCTGACAGCAGTAGGTTTTAACTGCCCGAATTGCACTCTTTTCTCACTGCAGCCTGTGCAGGGGGTCACACCACCGAGTCCGGCGCAGCCCCCCCGGGTCCAGCGAAGCATGGCCCACCAGCTGACACGGGAATCAGAGGAGAGCTCACCACCAGCTTCCACCAGAGAAGGATCAGGCCCTTTCTCCTTTTGACATATTTCAAAACATCCCCTTTTTTCTATGCTAACTGCTCATAACAGTTGCCCGATCCAGGCATCAAATAAACACTGGCACTAGTGTTATTGTGAAGGAAGTGTTCAGTCAAACAATACCGCTGAACAAAATCTTTTCTCCTACTGATGTCGTGTGACAGATTTTTTTTTTTGCTTTAACCTGAATTTCTAACCCATTTTAAACCTGCCATTTTTTCACACATTAATGGGAAGGTTTTTTTTTTTTTTTTTTTTTTACTCCTTTCTCTGTCTTTTTCCCCCCCTTCAGTAGATGAACTTTAAATGCAATAGTGTGCTCATCCTGAGTGACCCTGCCTGCTGGGAGTAATTGTCTAGAGGAGAATAGAAGAATCTAAGAGCTTTTGTGCAAGGGAATAGAGAAGACAGACTTTATTATGATTCTGAATCGTAAGCGCACGCTCTTTTTTTTTTTCTTTCTCTCTCTCCCTTTCTTTTTTTTTTTTTCGGGTTCTAACAGCTGTTTCCCATCACAACCGGTGTTTGAAAGACACAGCAAAATTGAGTGTATCAGTATCACAATTAGTTTCACAGGCGGCTAATAACTTACTTGCCAGCCATGCCTGATTTAATCAGGACAGTCCTGATTTATGGTTGTTTGTCCCAGTGTCCGATTTTCTCTGCCAGCTCCATCACAAGGAGATGCATGCAGCCTGCTTCTGCGCTCCATCAGGGCCACCAGTTCACTACGGTGGGCCTGCTGCACCAGAGGGGAAAACGGAGGAAGCAGCTTAAATGAGAAGTCTGGAGTCCTCTAACACAACTCAGGGAACATATTCTTCTTACTGTGATAAACAGAGCGGCTCACGCTGGTGCAGGCGTGCCAGGCTGACTTGCGGGGGCTTGTACATTTATCAAGGTATCTCACAGTGGCCTGCTACCCCCCTCTTCCCTTGTGACCTGGAGGAACCTCCTGGGTTAGGGTCAAGAGGTGATTTTAGCAGCACATTATCTCAAGCCTGCAAGGCCCCGAGCTGCTGCGAGTGAGTCTTCTGTCAATGGTGCCAAATTACGCGTGGCTCATTTTTGCAAAGTGATCTACTGCTGCTGCTCATTGGGGACAAAGCTAAGACCATCCAACTCATTTTTCTTAGGACTGCAAGCTGGTCTGGAGGAAGTCCCAGCAGTGAGAGCCCGGCTCATGCCTTTCTCACTCAGCAACTCTACTCCTTGGAGTTGAAAAAAATGTCTATGAGAAGCTATTTAATGGATCGGTTGTAGCACTTAAAAGATGACATCTGAGATAGTCTTGCTTATGGATACAAAAGGTCAGGAAATAGAAAAGGAGAAAACAGGTTGGTAGGAGGCTTTTGGTTAGGCTGGCTATACCACTGTCCCTGCCACTTAAAGGAAACAAGAAATCTTTTCCCTGAAGAACACAGAAGAGTAAGCAAAGATGTGTTATAAACAAGCATTTAATTAACACTTGCATGGCCCTTTAGGGTGGTTTTCCCCACAACAGCCTAAAGATCACTCCAGCATTCTCCTTCACATCCCTCTGTAAGGCTCTCTCTGTGCTGGGATGGTTACAAGACCAGGGCAGTAACTAGACCACTGCTAAGCTGAGCCCACTCCCTATTCCCACATCACTTTTACCTTGGGGTCCCCAAGGTAAGGCAAGGGAAAAGGTCTGTCTGTATTCACCTTTTCTCTCTCATCTTTTGTTTTGATTTGGTTTGGTTTTGCCTCTATTTCTGGACTGGAGAGAGGTTCGAGGTCCAAATCCATGGCTGCGGTTTCTAGGTGCCACTACAGTTACAATAACCCTCAGAAATGTCTAATTAGTAGAGCTGCAGCACGTTCATGTCAGAGGGAGCTTGTGCATCATGATTAAGAGTGTTTCCAGCCTGGGAACAGAGGTTTTCTGCTTTAGTTTGAAAGGTTGTCGTGGAAAAACCTTTGTGTCACCTGTTTTTAAAGATGTGCGTTACACTCCTATAGTTAGCTCTGAAACGTGAAAGACAAGATGAGCCTTGTCACCACCTTCTTAAGTCAGGGATGCAGAAATCGCAGGCCCCTGGTTAGAAAGGGCAGATGCAAGCAGACACTTTGCACCTTCCTTATATGCGCTGGGAGATCACCGCTGCAAGGGCATTGCTTAGGGCTGCCACACAGTCTTGGTCCTTACCCTGAGGAGTTTACAGTTAGGGTAGAAAGGCAACAAACTCACTGGGAGGCTTGAAAGGAAGAGGGGTGGGGTTTTTTCATATTTTCCTCTTTTCTTACCTTATATATGATTTGGTTATGCATGACAGAGAACGCACATTTATTTGAAGCATAACACTAACCAAGCTACAGGAGAGAGTACTGATAATTTCCTGGATGACAAGACGTGAGCAGAGGCCACAGCCCATGTTTTTCTCCAGCTGGAAAAGTCGAATCTACATTTGCAAGCTCCCATCTCCCTAAGGAGCAAGAATGGGAGGACCTCAGTTGCTTATTCCACTTAAATAGATTCAAAATGCAAATTTGCATTCAGCTTTTCCGGCAGAATGAAAGACCTCTTGCGCCCTACCTTTTAGAGGAGGTATTCACACTGCTTCAGCTGGAGCATTTCCCTCCACCTCTCAGGTTCCCCATCAGCTGTTTCCAGCTGGCCCTCCCTTCCGTATGGAGACAAGCTGACTTGCCCTGCAGCAGGGTCCACTCTCTCTCTGTTGTCCCTAATGGGAGTTAAGACCTTTTCCCAGAGGCCTTTGGAGGGACCTTATGCCCTTCTTTGTTTCAAACTAAAGGGGACTGAGGCAGTTTTGAAACCTTAACTGAGGCAGCAGCCTCAGTTTTAGGATTTACAAGACCCAGACTAGGTCCTAAAGCAGAACCTGGGTCTAACATATCCATGCAAGCAGGTATCCAAGCACATGGATTTGAGTGCTAACGTCTCCATCTTCTTTCAGAAGGACACATCATCATTTTCTCATCAAAGGCAGCAGAAAGTGGGACTAGAGCTGCAGTGACTCCAGTAAGAAATCTGCACTTGGCATTACTTCTTGCTGTTCTCTTTTCTTCCCCTGTTTACACAAAAGACAGACCACGTTCAATGGTATCAGCGCAGTCCAACCATGATACTCATTGAGCAGTTAACACACACGCACATACAAAGAGAAAAAGAAAAAGAAAAAGTGGCAGTCTATCCATCTCACTTGGCATGTTTATATGTCCTTCTTAACCATAAAAAAGAAGCCTGTTTACAAAGTGGAGTGTCGGTAACATTGTGTAAAGGAACACTTATCTGAGAAACTTTGATCTCCTTTCTGAAGCACCATTACTCTGAGACTGAAGGGCTAATGGCTCTTTGGGTGGGAGAGAAAGTTTTTCAACAGGAAAAGAAGGAAGTTTATTGTGCTATCTAGTGGACACATTTAGAAAATCCTGCTCCTCGGAAATAAGTCGCGGCTGTGTCACCGGCAGCTTTATCCCACATCGTGCAGGCTGCTGAATGGGGGGGGGAAATAACAAGACATTGAGGCCTCCTGTAATGGGATAGTGGGGAAGTTGTTACTCTAGGGCAGGCCTGCTATCTCACTCATTTAAGTAATGGACATATTAGTGGAGCTAAGAGCTAAACCAGACACATAGCCTGCCTATCGGAGCTGGCGTTTTCCATTTACAGACTCCAGGCTGCATTTTACAATACTGATTCACATATCTAGGTCCTACTTGAGCGAGTAATCATATTGGCTTCGAGAGCACAAGCAGAATATTGGCCTCCACAACAGGAGTTAAAAAACACTGCCAGGAGAGTGATGGGATCAGATCCTAAAACATCTAGTGATGAGTTATCACTAAAAATAAAAATACTTTTTTTTTTTTTAGAAAAAAGGATTGTGAATTTCTGGGATCCAAAAGGTGGACTGAAAAACACACATAAGACTCAGGTAGATTCGGTTTCAGATAGGTCAGAAATTCCACAAGAACATCATTTACCCCACTGCCTTTGCAAAACCAGTGCAAAATCTTGCCGAGTCCTTTTTTTCTTCCTAATTTCAAGTTTGCCAGATGTCCCTCAGATGCTGAGGTTCACTTGATGCTTCACTGCAGTCAAAGATTTGGGTATCATCTCCAATCCTTCCTGCAAATATATTTCTCTAAAATGTTTGTTAAAACACAGTGTCGAATTGAAACTTAAAAGCACAGACCTTCCTCACAAACATAAACAGCACCTCCGGAGGCTCACACATCACTGCTCTTCACTTGCATCTGTCCTGCTGCTCTCCATTTTATTTCTCTGTGCTGCTGCTTGCACTTTTCAACTTCTTCTATCTGTCGCTGAGTCCTTCATTCAAAGGCCACTGAAATCCTTGGGAGCCCATCCAATGCCTGCTGCTGGCTTCGGGCCCCGCCACAGCAATTCTGCCCTGGGAGCCGTGATCGTTTCCTTCGAGGTGCTGAACAACCCCATTAACTAATCTCGTTAAAAATATTCCTTCACTAGCTGGCCTTTGAACAGTCATGACTATTGTATAAATGTATATTTCTCTTATAAACATTCCTGGGGAGACGATATAGGGATAGGCTGGAGCTGTCTTTTGCAAGTTGCTTGGCCTGTTGAAACAATTAGCTTGAAAGACAGACTTGAAAAGATGAGGGGTTTGTGCCCGCAAAAGAAAAGCAGCAGCTTCAAAAGAGTGTGATTTATACGAAAGGGAGGAAAAATAAAAGGAAGCAGAATAGTTGGGCTCATTGAGTTTCCATCCTGTAGTTTCCTTATTTTGCTAGACTGTGAAAGACCGCGGCCAGGCTCTATAGAGAGTGCACATTTGAACCCAGAGTTACTAATGACTGATACAGCACTCACCAAAGTTCAATTTATGTCTTTCTTCTTCCAAAAAAGCAAGGCGTTCGTAAACCACTGTATTTTTTGGTGGGAGACAAATAAGGCAACTGTTATTGTAGGGCATTTAAAATAGATAATATCCCGTTTGGAAACCAAGATGAAGTACCCTTCTATCTGGCATAGCCTTGAAACATTTACAGAAAGCCTTTTAATGGAGATTTAGTGCATGTATAGTAACAACACAGAATTTGATACCCTCTAGGAAAAAACTGCCCAGTGCTCCCTTAACAACCACAATTACCGCACAACTTGTTATACCTAAAGTTAATAAACCGGAATTAAGGTTTTGAATGAACTTTGTTAACCAACAGGAGCCTGTGTCTTCTCCCCGCTTGTGATTGTCCCACAAGCAGCAAAGCCCCTACGTTTATCCCTTGGTTTACCTTTCCCGGGGCACGCAGCCAGCCCCAAAAGCTCTGGCAGTGACTGAGAGATACTAGGGCCAAGCCAAAAAAATATGAGATAAAAAATTAAATATAAAATAAAGAAAAATAAAATATTAAAATAAAACATAATAAAACATAAAATAAAATAAATAAAATAAAATAAAATAAAATAAAATAAAATAAAATAAAATAAAATAAAATAAAAAAATAAAATAAAATAAAATAAAATAAAATAAAATAAAATAAAATAAATACAATAAAATAAAAGAAACCAAAATAAACCAAGCCAAAACAAAATAAATGAAGATAAAAGTTAAATGAAAATAAAACAAAAACCCTAAAAAACAAAAAAACTAAAATTAAAGCAAACCAGAACAAAACAAAATGAAACCAACCACAATGAAGTAGAATCGAGAATTTTTTCCCTTGCCGTCCACGTTCACGACCATTATTTGCGCGTCCGTGAAGCGAGGCGGGGGGGGCGGGGGGGGCGGTCAGGGCGCGGGAGCCGCGCGCAGCCGAGCGGCGCGGGCGACACCGTGTGGCCGCAGGCGGGAGCACGCGCCCCCGCCCCCCCCCGCCGCCGCCCCGCTCCGCGCCGCTCGTACCGCGGGGCGGCCGCGGGGCGTTCGGTGGCGGCGGCCCCAGGGCGGGCGGGCGGGCGGGGGGCTCCTGCCGCCTCTCGGCCGCCCCCTGCCGGCGCAGGCTGGCCCGGCCCGAGGAGGGGAGGCCGCGGCGCCCCTGTGAGAGCCGGAGGTAACGGGGAAACTGGAGAAAGAACGTGCCTGAAAAAAATCACCTTCGGTGCAGGCCGGGGAGCCCCGTTCGCTCCGATTCAGGCAGCTGCGGGCAGGGGAGCCGGGAGGGCGGTTTGCAGGAACGCGGCTCTTGCCTTTGGCGGCCGGCGGCACAGCGGGCAAGTGGGGGCAAGGGGAGGAAGCCACCTTCCTCACCCCTGCTCCTCCTGGCAGCCCGGTGCTGAGCCAAACTGCCGCAGGAAGCGGGAGGAGGATGAGGCCGCGCGCCCCAGGCCGTGCCCGTGCCGCTTCTGGGCCAGACGTCCTCGCGGGGCGATGGCTTTATTTAGACAGAGTAAGTGATGATGAGATATCGTTTGTTGGGCCAACAGAATTACAATGCATGCGGTTTGGCCCTCTACAAGTCTGTCCTCAATTATTTTTGTTTATTTTGGTGTTTCCCCAAGTCTTTCAGATAGAGTGTCTTCACTCATGTTTTTTGTTCTTTCAGGAACAGGCACGAGAATCCAAAATCCAGGCCTCGTCTGACAGCACATCCCTGTGCCAAAAAGGCCAAAGCAGTTGTAATTGCTGTCAGAAATTAGCTTTCAACAGGCCCCTGCAAGCAGAGACGGTGAAGGAAACACCAGTTCTTCCCTTCCTTGCCCCCCAAAATGCCTGTAAACTTTGATCTGCTGACAGAGAAAGGCCAGTGGTGGAAAGGGTGTGCTGTGGAGTCACCGCCTCTGCTAATGGACCTCCTGCTTATGAAGCTCTTCAGTACTGCTGCCTGCTCTCCCCAGAGATATTAAATAAGCAAAACCAAAATATTAAAAAGCTTTGTAATGTCGCTGCTCTCACAGGTAGAAAAGGGGGCTAGATACCTCGTGCTCCTGTGTTAGATTTGAGGTATATAAACACTTGATGCGTAATGACGAGCCTCCCATTAGCTAACACCACAGGAACATAGATTTCTAGCACTATTTTGGATGCTGTGGGCTTTCAAAAATATCTGCATGACCTGAAACAGATGACATACAAGCTACAGAAGACCCACATCTTTCCAGAGAAGTGGCTGATTACCAGGTGGGATGGTAAAGAACATCTAAAATGGCACTAGAAACGGATGTTTAGGCAACTTTATCCCACCCATGTATCCAACTTTTTTGCCTCGTACCTGTTAGGTACAGACACTCAAGAAGTATGGGGCTTCTTAAAAACATCCTCTGTAGACAGCTGAAAAGAAGGTGGAAGAGCACCAAGAATCAGGTAGTATTTGAATTAGGACAAGTGCGAGCCAGGCAGTCACTAGAGTTACACTGGTGCTTGCTGCACCTCTGGGGCCATCCCACAAGAGTTTAGCACAGACTTTGCCTGCAACGGGAAAGTCTTAATCCCAGGTTTATAACCTGTTGCCATTAACCCTGAACTGACCTTCTTAGTATGGTGGAAGGAGCGTACCCAGTTCCTGGCCATCCAAACCTCATCTCAAGCGGTGGACACCAGAAGATTGTCCACCCCCAGCTATAACCAGGTCAAACAAAGCACCCAGTGTCCATCCAAACCCTCTTATTACCTCTCTGTTGTTAGATGAATTTTAAGGACAGAAATGAAGTCACTTTCTCTCCAGCAAAATATATGTTGAGATGACTGATCACAAAATTGGAAACAAGGTCACAAAATAGAAAAATAATGAAGAGTATTTATAGGTATGGCCTTTCAGAACAGAGCTCTTATGATACAATGTCTAGGTGTATAATGGGAAAGCCATCTCATCTTAGGATCGGTGTAGAGGAACTATTAAAGTATCTTCTTAAGAAACATGGCTTTCTTCCTGGCTCTTCCCTCAATCTAAGGAAATACCTTCAATGAGAACTTAACAGATAGACAGAAAGAAGACCATTCTTAAGCCTACTAGGAGCCACTGCACCTTTCTTCTCCTCCCTGTGGTTCTGTTTAAAGCGAGAAATGTCTGGTGCTGGGAATAATGTACCTACAGCTTTATTTCTGTCACCCAGAGGAAAAAGGCTTCTCTCTTACTGTAGTAGTTCAGCTTCACCTGAAATCTCATTCACTCCTCCTGCAACATAAATGGAGCAAGAAGATTCTCAAACCTCCCTCACAGATTTGATTGAGGTAACACTTTTTCTGCTAATTGCAATACTTCATAATCCTGTGTTTTAAAAAATTAGTGATTATATCAAACCTATACATAAATGATTTAACATAAAATGATAACACCGTAGTTAGCAGGTTGCCTCCAGCATAACAAAGAAGCCAAGCATGACACAAGTATTCTGAATGCCCAAGGTGGGATTAGATGCGTTTTTTGTTAAACACATCTTATATTGGGGGACTCTTAAAATACCCTTGCTGTACATATGTTAAATGCACATTTTTCATTAATCCCTGAGAACTGGTACCTACTGTCCTGTGGCACAGCTCTAATTCTGCACTCTGGAAGCAGCCAATGAAGACATATGATATGTTTTGTCTAAGGCTATGTAGAGTATGGCACATTTTGCCTTGCATCATATCCCTTCGACATAATGTAGTAAGATGCAATGTAATACAATATTATAATAAGAAAGACTAATATAACAACTTATATTATTACAGTCGAATTTAAACTGCCTTCCCTGATTGGTGACTGCTCTGTTGACTGGCATGACAACAAATTCCTCCAGTTTATGCCATGATATGACAGGAGAAGCAAGTGTCAGCACCTAAAAATACCACTGAGCTATTGATTTTGCAGTGGGATGTGTGGGTCCATCAGGAGCACAACAGTCTATTCTGAGTGGTGTGTTGCAGCACTCTGGTAACTCATGTGTCGGGATTCTTTCAGGAGGACTTCACTTCTGCCAGACAAGCATCTGGAGGTGGTTGCTGGGAGCTAGGGAAAGTGGTGGTACCCCTGCCATGGAACTTCTTCCCTCCTTTTCTTGAGCCCGCTGATGCTGGCCACATGCTAGACTGGTCTACTCTGATGCGCTTCTGGATAGAGAGAGGAGTCTTGCCAACTGGAAGAAGACCATTCCTTTTTCTCCTCTCTGCCAAAGCAGAAAGGTCATAGAGAAACAATTGCCCCAGCTCTTTGGAAAGAGATTAAGATTTGGAAAGAGTAAAAAACTGGCTGGATGGCCAGGCCCATAGAGTTGTGGTGAATGGAGTTAAATCCAGTTGGCGGCCGGTCATGAGTGGCATCCCCCAGGGCTTGGTGTTGGGGCCACTCCTGTTTAACATCTTTATTGATGATCTAGACGAGGGGATCGAGTGCACCCTCAGTCAGTTTGCAGATGACACCAAGTTGGGTGGGAGTGTTGATCTGCTCGAGGGTAGGGAGGCTCTGCAGAGAGACCTGGACAGGCTGGAGCCATGGGCTGAGCCCAACAGGAGGAGTTTCAATCAGGCCAAATGCCGGGGGCTGCCCTTGGGCCACAACAACCCCCAGCAGCGCTACAGGCTTGGGGAGGAGTGGCTGGAGAGCTGCCAGTCAGAGAGGGACCTGGGGGTGTTGATTGACAGCCGGCTGAACAGGAGCCAGCAGTGTGCCCAGGTGGCCAAGAAGGCCAATGGCATCCTGGCTTGTGTCAGCAATAGGGTGGCCAGCAGGGACAGGGAAGGGATCTGACCCCTGTACTCGGCACTGGTGAGGCCGCCCCTCGATTCCTGTGTTCAGTTTTGGGCCCCTCACTACAAAAAGGACATTGAATGACTCGAGCGTGTCCAGAGAAGGGCAACGAAGCTGGTGCAGGGTCTGGAGCACAGGTCGTACGAGGAGCAGCTGAGGGAACTGGGGGTGTTTAGTCTGAAGAAGAGGAGGCTGAGGGGAGACCTCATCGCCCTCTACAGCTACCTGAAAGCAGAGAGCTGGGGATGAGTCTCTTTAATGAAGTATGAAGCGATAGGACAAGAGGGAATGGCCTCAAGTTGTGCCAGGGAAGGTTTAGACTGGATATTAGGAAGCATTTCTTTACAGAACGGGTTGTGAGGCGTTGGAATGGGCTGCCCAGGGAGGTGGTGGAGTCCCCATCCCTGGAGGTGTTTAAGAGTAGAGCTGACATAGCGCTGAGGGATATGGTGTAGTTGGGATCTGTCAGTGTGAGGTTAATGGTTGGACTGGATGATCTTCAAGGTCTTTTCCAACCTAGGTGATTCTGTGATTCTGAGATTGGTGAAGGCCAGGGAAAAAGACTAGTACTACAAATACTGATGTAGTATCAGCACTCAATAGCTTAGTTACTGCAGACAGAATCACGATGTTACCATCATATCAGTACCTCACCTCCTCCATGTTATTCTCCATTTCAACAGCTAGCGTGGGAAGAAGGGCCACTGAATGCTCTCCTGTATGCAGGGTTTGCAAGTGTTTTTTTCAGCTCACCTGGAAGGTATCAGAGGAATTGGTTGAGGGCCTGGAGGTCAGTGCCTTCAGAGGGCTGGATCAACCCTTTCATTTCAGTAACTGCCAGCCTGAATTTGTGTTCTTGGTTTGAGACAATGTCATTGTGCACAGGAGATTTCAGGCATCATGATTTCAGAATGTTTAAATCATCTCCCTGTTGATAGATTTGTGGTGAAAAAAGTCCTTGATATTTGCTCTTTACCTCTATCTGTGTCTCAAAGCAGACAGTGTCTGAAGTTATCACAATGCAGCTACATCACTAAAGGGCTTACACTGGTCTTTCAGTCCCATTGCTAAGAAACATCTAGATACCCATCAAAGGAGAGGGCTGACTATCTAAGTGTGGGAAGAGAGTTTCAGGAGCCTAGTAAAGTCAGTTAGTAAAGCAAAGTGGAGAAAATGTTACAGAGCAAGGACCCTTCCAAGTCTAGAGTTGTCTCCCATTCCTAAAGTAGAAGCTTCAGCTCTGGCACCTCCACTGTCAGCCCTGAATGTACACCATGGACATCTTTACATAAGGAAGACCTTACTCCTTATTAAGGACCTTACTCGTTTAAGTGCCTCAACTACTGAGAACTGCATCAGTGTCTCATGGTTTAACCCCAGCCAGCAGCTAAGCCCCACACAGCTGCTCACTCACTCCCCCTCCCCGCGGTGAGACAGGGGAAAGAATCTGAAGGGTAAAAGTGGGAAAATTCATGAGTTGAGATAAAGACAGTTCAACAGGTAAAGCAAAACCCCTGTGCACAAGCAAAGCAAAACAAGGAATTCATTCACCACTTCCCATCGACAGGCAGGTGTTCAGCCATCTTCAGGAAAACAGGGCTCCATCACAAGTAATGGTTACTTGGGAAGACAAACACCATCACTCTGAATGTCCCCCCTTCCTTCTCATTTCCTCAGCTTTATACGCTGAGCATAACGTCATATGGTCAGTTGGGGTCAGCTGTCCCGGCTGTGTCCCCTCCCAGCTTCTTGTGCACCCCCAGCCTACTCACTGGTGGGGAGGTGTGAGGAGCAGAAAAGGCCTTGACTCTGTGTAAGCACTGCTCAGCAGGAACAAAAACATCCCTGTGTTATCAACACTGTTTTTAGCCCAAATCCAAAACATAGCTCCATACTAACTACTATGAAGAAAATTATCCCAGCCAAAACTAGCACACAGTGAAAGCCAGCATGCTGACGCTAACTGAAGACTTACTGGTTCCCAGTTCAGACCACAGAACTACCAACATGCAGCTTAATACCCCTCATACTCTGCAATGACTTGAGCTTCTTTGGCAAATTCAAATACCTTGTATTCCAAAAGTGTCAAAAACATGAAAAACTGTGCCTTCTCAGGAAGGAAAAGTTATACACCACATCTTGCCAGGTGCAAATGAAACCTGTACTCTTGACCACACCTTGTGAGTAGGTACAGCCTAGAATTTAGTAAGATATAAAGGCAGTCCTACTTCTATGGCTGAGAAAAGTTTTACCAGTTCTTCTCACTCATCTGAGCATTTGGTTTCATGTAATTAAACATGCCAACAGAAAAAAAAAAAATAGCCCTTTGTCAGATTGACAGTTAAGCCCTGACTTAAAACCATAACCTCAAGTGTGTTCAAAGCTGAAAATCCAATCTGGCTGACATTTTGTCTTTTAACACATGCCGCCGTATCCCCAAATTAAAGGCAGCACTTGTATTGCACCAAGTTAAATCACACACACTTTGGAAACTTTGGCATGTAAAGGAAGCACAAGGCAACATAAAGATGGTGTCAGACCAGATTTTCAGCCTTCTTTTCTTGGTGTTTTGAATTTTACTCAGACCTTCAAGGTTATATACACTTCATGGTTTAATTTCTGTTATTCCCTAAGGCACTGGTGCATATTTACCCACTAACTATAATAATTCCTTTGAAACAAAATAATTTATAATAGGCATGTTATTATGATCCTTTCAGATTTATTGTGATCTAATCACTTGGCATGTATTTAGGGAATCTAAATTCCTTTCAAGACTTTTATCTTGAGACAGGCTAAGAATGCACAATGCATAAACACACATTCATAACAGCTCACATTTTGGTAAGGTGATCCATTCTCTAAAGCCAGCAAATATATATAATAAAGTTAATTGAACATTAGCCACCTTTCAAACCTTAATTGCACTGCTTACTTAAAAAAAAGAAGAGTTTGCAGAAATATTTTTGTAAATCAAAGGCGTGTTCAAACTGCAGACATGGAGAGAAATGAGAAGAGTCAGGTTTGGCTGGCTGTCACTTAGACATGATTTTGAGTTTACAGATTTAAGTCAAAATTTAAATGCGACTTCAATAAAGGTGTTTTCTCCTTGTTGATAGCCAAACTTCAGGGGTTGTGTTACCTCAAAATCAGAAGTCTGCTATATCACTGTATCATGTAACAAAAACACTTCTTGGTAGTTTGATCAGTTTTCCTGTGAGTTGGGTGAACTCTCAAGCAGCTCCCACCCCTATTCAGCAGAGCTATATCAGCATAACAAAGTCATGACACAAATCAACACACCACACCATTTCTGCTCAGAAGAGACTTTCTGTAGTAGTGTTGTACCAGCCTGAATGTATGCTGTTCCTGCACAGGGATTGATAATGATAAATAAGTAACTACAGTAGGGCAAGTAGGTGACAAGAGTTGGAAAATTTGGTAAAGTGATAACAAGGCAGTTTGATATGATGAATGACTATATTCGCTTATTTCATGTCATGGGATACAGACTTCGTACATCAGTGGATGAACCTGAGCTGTGACTACTGTGAGGTAGAGAAACTTTGTGACTGCAGCAAGAATGCTTATTACTGCTAACAAAATACGTTTGTTCTCCCAAAATTCCCTAGTGAAAGAAGTCTCCTCCACCAATATCTCATAATTAAACAATACACATATTGTGTTGCTACCTTTTCCTAAAACCTCCACTTGCAAATATCTGCTAGGATGTCTGGCAGTCATACTACTTTTTTAATGTAAATTTCTAATTGTAAGCTAAAGCTTGAAAATGTGAACACTGAAGATTATGATGCCAGCAGATAAGTAAAATAAATCTAAATCTTTGCAATTTTTAAACCATTTCTGTAATTTTCTGCATGTCTTCCTCCTTATCATTTTAATCCAATCCATTCTTTTAAAACTATTCTTCTCTAAACGCACTCCTACACAGCACATGATTTTATTATTCTTCTTGAGAAGGACAAGAGTTTGGTACTCACCAGAAATTTTTTTTTTTTTTTAAATAGGCAGGCTGTAAAGTAGACATTTCTGATTAAACCAGCCAATTTCTTTCCTGATATTTCCCTTGTATATTGAAGGTTAAACCACAGGGGTGGGTAAAGTCTTTAAAATTAACTGAAAAGCATGTCCTATGCAGTGGTTTGATTTTCCAGACATTTATATATTTTGCCTATTTAATCCATACTCTGTAGCACAGAATTAAAACATGAAGCAAAATTCCTTTCTGAAAGCATCCCAGCAGTCTCAACATCCCATACTTCCTTATGCACTGAGCTGTCCCTGGTTGGTTCATCCCTGACATGCCATGCTCAGCAAGGAGAAGAAAGCAGCTTAGAGAGGGACTTAATCAGTTTTGGTGCTGAGGAAAGCTCTGTGTTACTATTTGGGGCTATACTAACACCTAAGTTTGGGGGGTAGGAGGGCTGTGAAGAAAACAGGGGAGAAGGCAGAGGACAGCAAGCCACTGGATTAGGGGAAAAAAATCTGGAGAAAGAGAACTGCTCCATGACCTTGACCAATGGCTCCACTCTGGTTACCTAGATTTCAGATTTAGACATGGTTATGGTGCCTCCATTTGTGGATGTCCATCTTGAGATATTTCCTTGTATCCTAAATAAATAACCTATGTGTCAGGTAAAAGGTCCTTCTATAGTGGCATCCGGTTGTTAGCCTAAAGCAAAGGACCTTACTCCTCTTGACATCAGAGCTTTTCCTGGTTTGTTTGGGGTTTTTTTTTCAGTAGGCAGTTAATATGGACTTCATTAAATTCTAATCAAAGTCCACTGAAACTTAGATGGACTGTGGGTAAACCCTTCAGAGACAAAATCAAATATAGATAGGTAGATAGACAGATATAGACAAAACAGCAAGTTATTTGGCTGGGATTTGAACTTCCATTACAGATAGGTACTTCCAGGTTAAACACATAAGCAAACGTCCTCCCCTCGTCCTTCTTCTGTGCAGCCCTGTGGAACAGGGCATAGCCTAACCTTACTCCAATTTCTCCGTTTTCAACTGCTGAAGGACAGTGAACAGATCAGGAAGCCTGTTATTCCAAATCTGAAATTCCAAGTGCATTACTTGTTCAAATTAAGCCATGTGATACTGTTTTAGTTCATTGATTTGACAACTGTGACATTTAAAACAATGTTTCTGATACAGAAACTGCTGGAAAAGCAAATGAAAAATGTCCCAAAAGCAAACCATTGTGGAAAGTAAGCACAGCTGGACCCTAATTCTTTAATAAATTGGAATGAATATTCCCAGAACAGATTTTCAGTATTTAGCAGTGTTTTTAAATTGCAAGACTTCTGAACTTGCATGACACCTGGAAAACATACCATCCTCTCTCTCTCCCCAAACTGAGTATTTCAAGAACTTTTCTTGTCTGTATGAAAGAAAAGCCTCTAAGCTCATACATGATTATCCCTATTTTTAAGCACAAAATTTAAAGCTACAATACACAGAACTCTGAAGTAATTTAAGCATCTAATGGTACAAATATTTGTTTACTGACATTTTCAAAACTACCGAAGTAGCTTAAAACACCCCAAAGGTGCCTTTTAAAATGTTATTATCTACTTGCATTTCTACATTCTGCCTTCCCATCTCCTGTCTTCTCTCGTCCTGTTGCCTGTCTCCATTGCCAACATTTCTTCCTCTCCTCCAAATGCCAGACTGAAAACCACTTCATTTCTGCTTTCCCCACCTATATCTCAGCACACTGACAATATCTTTATCTGGATTTCCAAGACCATTAAAATACATGCATCCAGTGAGGGATATTTTTGTACAGCTTGATCACAATAAGCAACAACAGTCTAGTCTACCTCTGAGATACAAAGACACCATAAAAATAGAGGGGAAAAAAAATATAATTGTGGTGGTTTTATTCCTCCTAGGTGAAGGAAGAGATTGGCATGGAAGCTCAGTTTTCACACTCTCAATTTGTTGGCCAGTCTGCTCTTTCTTCCCCACTCATCCGTGAGGAGTTGAAAAGGGCAGAACCCAAGCAGCACGAAATGAAAGTGAGACTTGTAAAGACAATGAAACAAAATGAATAGACATAGGTAAAATAATCCTAAACCAGTGACAGCTCTCTTTATTGTAAAAACCGAGATGATAAAACGGATAGTAAAACTTTTAATCGCCTCTTTACCGCACTGTGCAAGACTGCTGCTGTCAGGGTCCTGCAGTCAAGTTGTGGCCAGACTGAGCAGGTTTTTTAGAGTTTCATTCTTCATCTGCAGATTTCAGGAATGAAAGGATTGTTCCTAGGAGAGGAAGTTAAAATTTAAATTGCCCAATTTCTTCCTTAGGCTGGCATAAATCAAAAGTATCAGTTGAGTTAGGCTGGTTGGAAAGAGCTGAAAATCTGGTCTGTAATCTTTAAAATAAAATGCATTTCTATTGTACATTACTAGAAAATTAATTTTTGTTGCCTCCATAAGACAACCATAAGAAAAGGAGAGAAAATAAAAAGTTCAGAGTACTGTACTAGGTCCCATGGTCTCTTTTTGGAGCACGTCAGTCATCAGCCCTAAAAGAAGGTCCTCCAAGGCTGCAAAAGACTGCAGCTTTAAAGGAATCCCAAAATTATGGCCAGATTCCCAGGGTCCCAACAGCTGACCAGGAAAAAGGGGCAGACTTCCACCACAAACCTGTCAGACTTGAAACATTTCCATGAAGCATTTCAAGTTAAACTAATCATCCCTTTTTGAGTTTTGTCCTGGCTCTACTCAGCTGGCCTGTAGTGTGCCAGAAGGTTTCTGTAAGTGAAGAACAGGAAAGCCTGGATCAAACCCTTCCAATTTTAGATACAGATGATCCGCGAAGCCCTGTCAGAGTCTGGCCTAGGGGGGTTCCAGCTCTTCATTTTCCATTTATCAATTTTTCCCCTACATTTATTTCAAAAACACAGTCTTCCTCCTCTTTTAGTCTTGGATACATTTCATGAGCTGAATGCTGGCTGCCACTCCTGCTGACCGACTGATGAAGCCTGTATCTATTTCTAAATTAAAGCTGAGAGTAGACTACAGTATGTCTGAGCCAGGCTGGGATGAGAGGGATGCTTGAATGAGAGGGATGGCTGCATTAGAGAAGGGACAAGTCAGCAATTTTAAGCCCTATGCTTGTTCTCGGGCTGGTGATTTGGGACAGATCACTTTGCCCTTTACCAATAAAAGAGGAACAAAATTACCCCTCTCCCTGCTTCTCCACTGCTCCATGACACAGGAGCAGCAGAAGGAGAAGAAGGTATTTGTTTGGAGCATCCATCCACCCTATAGATCGTGGAGCCCACACCCCAGCATTATGCCCAGGCCACGCTGCTACATCCCAATAGGAGCCCTCCTTGGAGCACAGTGGGCTCCAGGCTGCTTCTGTATGTCTGACAGAGGTGGTAGGCAAACTAAGATGGATTTGAAACTTTCGCTCCTAACACAGGAGGAAAAAAAGATTAAAACAAATGGGCAACAGGATGGCTAATAGCGCTGGTACAATCAGTGGCAATAGCAGCTGTAATAGATTCAGCCTTGAAGCAAGCTGCAGAGTGGTGATGTTACTTTATTCTTAGTAATGATCAGTGTTAACTAATATTTGGCTGCTGAATGCCTACAGGTCCTTGTCAAGGATCAGGACCCCGCTATGGCTGGCCCTGAATACAACCTAATAAAAAGATGCCGTCCTCCAGAGCTTGAAATTGAAGCACAAGTCAAAAGACAATAAGTGAATTCTGCAGAGAAACAGGTGGACCCCAGGGTAAGAATGAGACAAATGTGTGATGACATGGCCTGAAAGTGGCCAAACAGTTACATGCAAGAGGATGAGAAATGCAGCTATTTCTGTTAATTTGAAGAGTCCCTTGGACAGTCTATCCAAGTTAAAGTTGCCAGGTCTTTTGATGCTTTTTCAGAGTTGAAGTCCCCCTCCTGGTAAGCAGCTGTCAGGGAGGCAGGGAAGAGGTAGCCTCTCTCTCGAGGTGACGTGAAGTGAATGTGGGAGCAGCAATGTTGATACCTGAGGCTAACTCTCTGCACATAGTCCATTTGAACTGCATCTTCCAGAAGCCAAACCAGACTTCTCAGGCAGCTAATAAAAGGGATTTGTCTTCTGTACAAACTGGCTGCTGCCAAATGGCCACAGCAGACTGAGCAACCAGTCCTTCAGCACGCTTGTGCTCTTCAGAAAATAACGATGGCTTTGCTGTCTCTGCTGACCAGCTCTGTACCGAAATGGGAAAGGCTCCGTACATGTAATAGGAGCTCAGAGACCATGGTAATGAGTATGGTATAAAAAATGATAGATAGGTGGATGGACAGATATCTCTTTATCATTTCTCTGAGCCATCCAATTTCCCCAGGCACAGAGTACACCCCGGAGATTTGGGTTTAAGGCAGAGAAAGCTTTACACGATGGATTGAGTGTTGTGTAAATATGTAAATAAAGAATAGCTCCTTAATTTTTTATGAGGAGTGCATTTTAAAACACTGCTTTGGCCTCCTTACTCAGGCAAAATTGCCACCTAACAAAATGGCAGTCATACTTGAACAAACATAACTATGATCTGCACATAAAACATCTGTATTAAAAATTAACTAATGAAAAAATATTTGAATAATACTAAGAAAAGCAAAAAACTTGTGTTGAACATCAGGCAAAAGATTCCTGGAGTATGAAGTGCATTAGTCTATGGAAGATTCTCTTCACAGGCCACATGCTGCATGCTCACATGCTCAAACCCCAAACAGGCTTTGCACAGGGAAGCTAACGGGGTTCGGGGGCAAGCGGTGTGTCAGAGCTGCCTTACTGCCATGTGTGACATGTGTGACTTGAGGCAGCCTGCACAGCAGCGTGTAGTGGTGGCACTGTACAGGGCCAAGCTTTTCAGCAGCAGGAACGGCACCTAAGCATCCTGAAGATGCCAGGCCTTCCGTACACCTACGGGGCAGTACTGTCAGGAAAGCCTGAGATGCAGTTTAAGCACACAGGCTCCCAAACTGGAAGCTGCAGTGACACCAGGCTGGCAGAGGGAAGCGGAGGGCTAACCCTCCCTCCCAGCACCGCCTGAGCTGGCCATACGGTGCTGGGTCCCAGGCAGACACATCCGCACCCTGCATCTCAAAGAGACAGGCTGTGCCTCGCCGCACTAGCTCAGGAGTCTCTGACGTGACCCTGGGTTTTGTGGTTAGGTATAAGCCCCTACAACTGGATTCCTCTGCCATGACCCACCCAGCTGTGTCCCCACACAATCCCTCTGCTGGCGTTGCTATAAGGGGACCTGCAGGGCTCAGTGCCCAACTGCACCAAGGAGCCAGCACCCTCCTGCCTGCCTGTCTTCTGCCATCCTGGTCTGCCCTTACACAATGAAACCGGGAAGGGAAGGGAGCCCCCAAAGCAGTAAAAGACACATTGCAAGTGATTTACGTGGAGGGTGGCTAAGGCAAAGCTATGTACCGGACTGGGAACAATCCTGTGCTGGTAGGAGCACAGACAAGATGGTCTAATCATAATTGCTCTATTCTCCCTCTAGGGTCTCCAGCAAGATGTTAAAACATTCACTAATTGATAACCATTATTTAAAGGAAATCCATTTCTTTTTTTCAGTGCTCTGGTTCTGTTTGCATTTAAGAAAAAAAATCGCAGAACTGTTTTCCTACAAGAAGGCCAAGTGTAAATATCATACACAAGGAGAGACTCTGCCATTAAAAACACCCTTGTTTTGTTCATACCACTAAAGACACAGTGTTCTGCCTAACTAAAGGTCACAAACCATCAGAAATTTGAACTCATCTATCAGCAATCCAAGAGATTTCACATGAAGCCTGTAACCCATCCAGTAAACATACGTACATACCTATATCTATGCAGATGTTTATATACACGCACATACATATAATGAAGGAGGAAATGTTTCCTTTAATAATGTGACCTTGTTGTTTGGTACCACTGTTTAAGAAAGGGATTGTTAATGAAGTCAGCAGAAGTGCAGCAGTGTTTGTTAAGGCAGAGCAGACACCCTTTCCTCCTGTTTTCAGCCAAACTGAAACCCTCACATACAATCCACACTCTTGCAGTGTTTAGGTGTAAATAACACCCGGTGTGTACAAAGCTCCCCCTTTCATATTCATTACTGTCATAGCTTTGAAAGGAAAAAAGCAGAGGTCATTTATTAGAGGTTACTTTTCATGCAAAACACCCTGTGGTTGCTGTCATTCAGAACTACTTAGTCTATGCCCTCAGTCATCTATTAGCAGGGCTTCAGGTCATAACCTTTAGTGGCATTTGGAATCCCAGAACCTCTGATTAGTGCAGGATTTACATATCCTTCAGTAAAAAATGCGCAGCTATAGAAATGCATGAAGTGTTGTAAATTTGTTTGGCCTTTTGTCTGGAATACATATGAACTCTGCATTCAAAGTAGGGTGCATTAAACTATATTTGTTTGTCATGTTATAGCTTCTCTATTAAGGTGGCATCAGTTAACCCATTAAAGACGAGCTACCCTTTCAAAATGGACTCATAATGGAGGACAAGGAGGAGGTGGACACCGGTGCAATTAATAGGTTCTGTTTACATGAGCCCACCGTTAGTGCTTCTTTAGGCCTGTTATGCTTCTCTCAGAGAAGTAGCCATGCCTGTACCAAGTTTGATTTAATAGTCTCTGCTGGGATCTGTATCATGAAATTTTACTGGAAGGTGTGAGAATACTACTGAGTCGTTGCCTCGGCAGATGATAGTAAGGTATAACCAATCAGGCACTTTTTAAGTTTCAGTAACACAGAAACATCATTCATTTGCAATACAGGGTCAATACATGTTATTTTTTTGTTGCAGGAATTTGGAAATAAAGCCAAATTACACTGTTCTTCTAACAGAAATGTCATTAACAAGCATTAGCATGACTAATTGGTTGATTTAGCTCAGCAGGGAGGATTTGTCAAACAATACTAAGCTGGTTTCCCAGATATTCGAGTACTTGGGCTGCTCTTTACATTCTCATGTATTTCAAGGAAAACATTTTTAAAGGGTATAACATTCACGGTGCCTGACTAGAATCAGTCATGTGTGAATTTGAGAGGACCTCAACTGAACTGAAGTTCTCTAAGTCATACACAGTAAGAGACCATCTATGTTTTATTCTGGTTGGTTAAGACTCTAACCTGGATGTGAATTCTAACAGCAATAACAAAAGTGGCAGCCTGGTGCAGTGGAGGCTTGCTTCTCTATACCATCGTAGAGCTTCACCAGGATGTCCTGACCTTTGAGCCAAATGAAATTCCAGCCAGAACATTTAGCCTGTGGTCTTCCTGCTGAGGTAGTTAATTCGGATGCCAGTGAGTGAGCAGCAGCCAAAATACCTGAGAGGGTTATTTTCCATACACACATTTTGACTTTGGGTGGTTATATGTCCCCTCTAGCTAAAGCTAGAGACATTTTCACCCTAAATTTTTCAAAATAAATATTTAGGGTCTACTTCCTTATACTAAATGAATACATGATCATGCATATAGGCTGGTGGACATCTTTGGCCCCCAGCTCCTTTCAATTTACAATCCAACTGAGAGATTGACACTTAGAAGTGAGTCTCAAAATCCTTTGTTCGAAGAGCAACCTTGGCTACCTCCCTGACAAATCCAGCATTATTTCTGGCTGTCTTAGCATTTCATAAACTCGGATGTGAGAGGAACTCCTTGATGTCCTGCAAATATCAATGAGAGACAGAGTCTGAAAAGATGCTCCCTCCATGGACAGAGTTTTGGCAGACTGATCCGTGGTTAACAGAGAACATCACCTCGGCAGGTCTATGACATGTCTTAACATCCAAATGATTGTCCAGTTCTGTAGATACTCTTTGACCTGCCAGCAACAAGTTGAGAATGTCTGAATGGCCTAGCCTCCTAAGTATAAAACTTGACTTTTGATGTCATGGCTGTGTATTGTTTCATCCAGAGGCTGTAGTTTTGGAGGAAGGAGGCCAAGCATTTAAATGTACCTCCTGGTTTAAATTAAACTCAGCCATAAAGAGCAGAGAGACTCCACATCTAGGTGATTTGCTGCAATAGCTTGGAACTAACCCACCCTCCAGGTGAGCAGAAGGACACAATCTCACCTTTAAATTGGCAGCGATGGGGAAAGACTGCTAACACATGAACTGTATCTCAGGTGATTTCAAGGTATTAGGGTTTGAAATTGAGAGCACACATTTAGTCATACCCCAAGAAGAAAACAAGACTCTTTGGCTCAATCTTTCTTACCACAGAGGAGTAATACCTTTTCAATCATAAGACACATCAAAAAGTCTATCTGTGACAGGCAGAAGACTGAAATTCCTACCTAGGAAATGTAATTTTCCTGCAACATCAGATTCTGGCACGGGTACCTTCACTGATCAGGCTTCTTAAGCCCTCGTGGTTACCAAACTTAGCGGGGTGGAATCACGTGTGCCCCATCTTATTTTACCTTGCATATATACAAGTGCACAGCAGAACCAGAGGAAAGGCAGATAGCAATTTTCCATTCTGCAGGATCGGAAAAGGGGATGACACAGAGCCAACAATCACATAAGCTCAGCAGCAAAGCTGAGGACATTTCCTATGGGAAATGAGGTGGAGAATGATCAACCACAGGACATACTGAAAATAGCATCAAGGGTCTAGCCATGTCTCCCATTCATATTTTGAAAGCCTGAAATGCTACTGATTCTCCAACATTGTACTCAGAGGTTGTAGGAAGCAGGACACTGCCAGGTGAATATGATATCTGGTACACCAGACTCACTCAGAGAGAGCTTCAAGTGCACAAGAAGGGATCTCTGCTACTCTCGTCCAGATATGGCACTGCCCCAGCGCACATTAATACCTAGAGTAAACAACACATAAAAAGAGCATCAGTAGGTGTCAAGGTTTCTCTACAGGGACACAGATGAGAGTTGGTTTTCTGAGCTTTCATGGGATTTCAAATAAAACTTATCAGTCATCCCTTGATGACAAAAGAAGCTTCATGCATGGGACAGTGCTCACCACATGCAGAATAAGAGCCCTGGGGGACATATCAAGGGTAAGGAAGTATTAATAATGGGAAACAATGAAAAGTAATAGAGAATAGAAAGTAAGAAGCAGTAAAAGACATGGAGGAATGGGATCAAAGCAGTAAAACCACTTTGAAAGCAAACTTTCTCACATGGTTGGTTGAAAAGAACAAATGGCATATGGACACTCCTTAACTTATATAGCTGTTTGTCAGTGCAAGTAAGAAGACTAGCCTGCAGATATCTCTGAGCCCAACAACTTCTGGCTGCCCGTGGCATACATACTTATTCAAATGGACAAAGGGAGTAGCACTCCAAACCAAATTATTTTGGTAATATGAAGACAGACAACTGGACTAACACCACAAACTCTATTCCACATGGGCTACTGATGGAAAAGATGACTAGCTCCAACAATTTTTAAGAGAATTTGCTTTCTTATACTACTTAAGCAATTAATCCTCAAAGCTTTTACACTAACTTTAGACTGTTGGACACCAACAGGTCTCTAGCCCATCTTTAGTTAAGCTGGAACACAAACCTTTTGCTAAAATGAGACCCAAGGAAACCATTTGTTTACACGGAAGTCAGGAAATGCTTTGTGATCAGCTTCAGCAGGAGAAGACTGAATCCCATGTTGCATGGCTACAAATTGTATTGAAAAAATGAAAATGAATTTAATTTAGAAATCATTTTATTAAAATAAATACTGTATTTATTATCTGCTTCTTGAGTAAATCTTCTACCCTTTAACTATTTTCCTCAAAATGTAGTTATATAAAAGGACAATATTCAGGAGGATATTTGATATATAATACACATTTAAACTGAAGATGATGAATAGATTCAAGCGCTGATCAGTTCTTGCTACTGAACAAGATGAGCCACTGTTGAGGTCAGAACTGAGAAGAGTTACCACCAGATCCCTACCATGTCCCATCAGTTACTCACACAGTTTTGATGTACCAGACACCCACTGTGATTTACACAGATGAGATGTTTTTAGCTTCTGTTGGAACTTGAACGTGAATCACATATTCTTGACTAAACAAGGCAATAAAATTAAATGCAATTTTGGTCAACCTTCTACCATAAGTTAAAGTTTTGTGTTTGTATATACAAAGACATGCATCTTCATATATGCATATAGTTTTTAGTGGATTTTTCTGATTACCTGCCTTTCAGCTGCAGCATACTGTGTTTAAGAACACCGTGACCTTCCCCTGCATAGGAGACTGTGACTGCAAGAGCAGAAGACACATCCATATGTTCTCCCCTGTGCTTTTCCCTCCTCTGCTTCAGTACTCCCCCACATCCTGACACTTGCTCAGACAAGAAAGCCTGATATTTTTCCCCACTTCACAGGTTAGCTCAGTTTATTACACCACCATTCTTCAAAATTCGCCACCCCTGTCCATGTTTGCAGTGCCTGTGCACTATGGCACCTTCAAATATAACTCTCTTCTGTCTTAGCTGCTTGTTCATTGACCTTATCAACTTCCCTTGGAACGATAATCATAAACAGCACTTTAAACACCAGATTTATTTAAAAATTAAGTGATCAAGTGAGCACAGCACAACCAGGGGTCAGGGAACATGTTTTTTATCCCTGGCTCTCCCACTGGCTGGCTATTAAGACTTCAGGCAGGTTTCTCTGTGCTTATGTTCAGCGCTCAGACACGTCTCTCTCTAAACTTCACAGTCTCGGTGACAAGGACCATCTTTTACTCCAGATTTGTGAAATGAGTGGCATGGTAAGGCCTTGTTAGTAGTAGCTGGGATATGTAGCTATTATGGCAATACCGCAAATGCCGTTAACATTTTATAATCAAATACTGTACTGCAAATGTGTTTAGCGCCTGACAGTCAAATAACGTAATAGGTCCCTGCCACATAATCAAGGTTAGATTTCACTTAAAACAATAACACTGAAGAAGACATTTGAATGTGGAAACTGAAGCAGACTTGAGATACAGCCTCTGTGATATTTGCCTGGCTTACACAAGCATTTTCTGCCTTCCACCTGAGTTGCCCTGGCTTAGCTTGCTTGCCCTCCCAACAGACCAGCATGCAGGTGGCTTTATCAGGTTTAGCAGCGGATAACCTGCCTGCAGGGATGATGAGCTCAGGTTCATGGTAGCCATGGGACTTTTGGTCGGCCCCGCACATGGGCCATGTGGGTGCTTCTGCCTGAAAAAGGTGTTGTGCAGAAATATCCTTATTCAGCAGATGGCCGACAGTGCAGCTGCTCAACAGAGCAAGCTCTAGCATAGGTGAACAAATGGAGACAGGGGAGAGGAACTCACCACCTCCTGAACTGCCTGCAATACTGTGTTCAGATAGGATTCTGCTGTCCCATTCTGCAAAAAGGAGGTTGAGGTACCCATGCAAACATCTACTCACCTCACTTCAACACAGAAACCTGTGGCAGAGATGAAGTAGGCAACAAGCTCTAAAGGCATGATTTCTCAGATAGATGCATTTATAAATTGTAGGCATACACGTATATTGTAGAGCAGAACTGGTACCTAAACGATTTGTGTGCATTGATTTTTGCACTAGACTCAAGCTGTTCAGTTCACCTCTGAATCTCTTAGCAGATTTTTTTTTAAACTATCATGTGACACAAAGTGAAAAATCCCTGTTGAGCTGTCTCTGTCACAAGCATCTCCACCCCTCTGAACTTTCCCAGTAAAGCATCCATGAGAAACACAATAATGTCACTTCTAGTCATTATCTCATTTTCCAGCTGTTGGTAATGGACACACTGTGCCTTATCCTGTAATGATAAAACCGAAACCACATTCTCTGCGTTTATAGGTATCTGCTCTTTCGAAGTGGTGACATCTATGCCAAAATAGGTCTTTTTTGGCTACAGCTGGAAAAAATACACCAATAAGGCACTTAGCTGAAACTTAGCAAAATCTCAAAGAGGTGAGAAGGATTATTGTTTTAAAACCCCATAAACTGAATTATGTCTTTTTATGATTTTTAAATACCGAAGATTTATAAGGAAAAGCAAAAAAACCAGTTCTATACTGGATTTGGTCTTTCCATATTATAGAGTGAAAATCCCTTAAATCATTTCAGTTGTAGGTACTGCTCAGTGAAATATCTTATAGAGTGGTTAGGTTGAGGATTTCTTTAGAGGGGAGAGGTGTGAACGCAGAAAATCCAGCCAGAACAATGTATTTGCATACTGTGTATGAGCAAACCAGTGCTGCTGAGAGTGAGACTGCCTGGGGAAGACTAAGGAAAGGGCAGTAGCCTGCAGTCCCCCTCTTCTGTTCCTGTGAGTCTCACACATTGCCATAAATGACCATCGGATGGCTTTTCCAGAAGGACAACCCTTGATTAACAGACAGCTGAGATAGTGGGTGGCATTTCAAAACCAGGAGATGGCGTGGTCCCAGCCCGATGGACTCCAGCAACATGTGGCTGATGGAAGAACCCTTGGGTTGCACATGTGACTACCCTAAATTATAGCAGTAATGAATTCTCTCTCTCAGTGAGCTAAGATTTGGGAGACCTCAAAAGATATAATGAAGTTGCTTTTACTCTGTGCCCCACTGCCTCAGGCCTCATGTCTAATGGTCCTTGGCTGGAAGCCCTCTACCAACCAGAATCATTTTGAAGGTGTCTTGCCCACTAGAGTTACCCCCCACAAACTACGATGCTGTGTTGCATGGTGCCTTGTTTCACTGCCCACAATAGCAAGTGGAAAGCATGCAAAGAAAAACTTCCAACTCCTATTCAAAAGCAAACAATGAAAATACGCAGGAATTACCCCTTTTGTTCTTCCGTTATTATACCCATCACAGTCTAAGAGGCGGAGAAGAGAGAGCAGCAGATGTTTCCAGACCTCACAGCCAAGCTGTCTGGAAGATGTTTCACATCTGGGAGGGAAGCCATTCATGTATGAACTGCAGAAGGCACTTAATCCCTACACCCACAGAAAACTGGAGAAGAGCGTAAAGGCTGAGGCAGTTCTTTTTTTTTCCTATTGAAAACCTCTGTTTTGGCAACCCAACACTAAGCCTAGGCTGAGATGTACCATTTCCTTCTTACCTTGCCCCTCTCTCCAGTCCATCACCCCCAATTTAAACTGGAAACCAGTCAAATGTTTTTCTTAGGCCTGCAAGTTTAATTCTTTGTATGGGTTGGGGTGTCGGGTGTTTTTCAAATGAAAATACCTAGTTATGTGTCACATATGGATCTTATAAAGGTGGCTATGTATTAAAGGTAAAACAGAAAAAGAGAGAATTAAGTTTATTATTTTACACAGTGGAGTGGACACCCTCCATGGTTAATTCTTGAGTTAAATGAGTTTTCCAGGAAAATGTTTAGCCTTTCATTGAACAATTATTTTAAATACTTTGCCACCAAGAAAGTAAGGCAGCGTAAGTTTTATGAACATAGGTTTTTTTACTTTCACAGAAAGTTTGCTTGACTGATCCCTTACAGTTCCAGAAACAAATACAAGTGCATTTGCTTAAAATAACAAAACCACACACAATACTTAACTCATTAGGATGATTTAGCGGTGGTTCAGTATTTCTTTTGGCTGAGTGCTCTGGATGAAATCCCATGTATACAGTCTTGTATTTTACCCCAATACTTTTACTTCAGGTTATACAGTAATCTCTGTCAGATGCTGTGCCCAACATACAGTACAAAAAGATATCTGCTTGTGGAATGTCTCTGTCAAAAGGGCATGTGCAAAATAGATTTTGAAAATTAAACTTGTTTAGTGCATTACACTTTATGAGTGTTAGAGCAGAGAATTAACTGAGATAGTAAAGCCAGAGTCCCCAACACTTAAAAGATAAACACAGTCACTGAGCAAAAGATATATTCACAACTATGAGGAAAAAATTTGCCTTAATTCTAGAAAAACTATCTCAGACTGTCCTCTTTCCTCTTCATGCCTAACACATGTAGAAATAAAATCTGTTAAAACAGTAAATTTAATTAAAAGGAACCTCATAAAATACATTAGTATAATCGCTGAGTACTCCTCTGTACCAAACTTTTATTGGCTTCCCTTTTTACATCCCAGAATAATCCTTTGTGAAATTTCTCCTTAAATATCTTTAATTTATATCTCTCTGGATGGTGACACTCACCACTTAACATCCCTGCAGTACAGAGGCAGTTGACTGTGTATCAAGTGTTGCGGCACAAGCTTCTCCAGTTGAAACTCACCAAATGCCATACTGCCTGCTGATTGTGACCATTTAGGTACCAAAATGTTACTTTGCCTGAGGAAGAGTGACAGAATCCTGCCCTAAAGAGGAGCGTGTATTTACAGGTCCCATTCTGCCATCCTTCTGCAGATATGTTTCCTACTGGCTTAATTAGAGCTGCAGGGGAGCTTCTAATTTTTCTGGTCACACTTTATTATCCTCTGATTACTAGCCATTAGTCTTCATCTTTCTCTAGGGTGGTCGGGCTTTTTTTGCTATTTTAAAAAATAAAATTTAAAAAACAGCTAGGAATATGTGTTGAAAATCAATTTATCCTTTTGTCAAAGTAATTGCTAGCTGGGGATGATAATTTCTTTGTTCGGAGCAGATACAGAACTATTGTCTTGGCCTTCTAAATTGGTACGCCATACCCCATGCTGTCTGCAAGTATCAGTATGGAGCCATGCACAGTAGATGCTGAATATACTATATAACGGAGGTGTCCCTGTCTAACAAAAACTGACTCTTTTTTTTTTTTTTTTTAATGGAAGGGAAATAATGAGACAACCACACAGCATTTTAGTCCACATTTCTCTATTTCCTTCCCATAAAAGGTCTCAAAGAAATGCAAAGCACCACTGAAGAGTTCAAAGACATACCTCAGAATGTGACTGCACATTCAAGGCACACTGACATATTCAAGACTGGATAGCTCTATTGGAGGGGGGAAAAAAAAGAGAAAGAAAGAGAGAGAGAAAAGAAGGAAAAAGGCTCAGCATACAAAATACAATACACAATATCTAGTTCTACTGTGTGAAACTCACTGCATTCATTTTGCTCACTGAGCAAACTAGGTCCCAGAGTATAACACATACAATAAATCTAGCCATTTTTTTCCATAGGAGCTGATTTCTAGAGAAGCTAAAAATTACTTGTTGTAAATGATGCAGAGGCTGATGCAGCTGAATTTATAAATTGGGTTGAAAAGTTTGACATGCTGAATTAGATTATACCATATAATGCATCACTAAGTAATTGATATGTACATTACGTGTAAAGAAAGCCCCGCTAACTCAAGTGTAACTTTTTTTTTTTTTTGCATTATTGTGCAACTTGGCCATCAGCTCATTGTCAGTTGAGCAAATTTTCAAAAGGAGATTTAGTCCTTTATGAGCTGAATAAAAATACAATTTTGTTACATTCCAGTATTCTAAAAATAAAATAAATACAGGATATTTTTTTTTTTTATTAAGTAGAAAATAAGTAGAAAAGCATCAGAGCATTTAAAGCCCTTTTTTGGGGCTTTCTTCATTTTTAGGGAACTTTTCCCTATTGTTCAAGAAATGTAAAAGTCCAGATGAAAGATAATACCAGCATCAACTGGAGAAGTAATGGGAAATGGGAAGGAATGGGGAATATACAAATTTCCTCAGTTAAAAGCAAACAATATAGCACAGATTTCTGTCTTCTGGGAGCACAACGGAAATTTTTAAAAATCCTAACAGAAAGAAATCTCAGTTTTATACTAGCTGTTCCAGTCTTCCACTGATGATCTGCATTTATTTCAAGGAGATGAGAACATTTCCCTCTGCAATTACTAGCATATCTGCCCTGATTCAATGCTGATTAGAGCACAGGGTCTTAAATCTCTGTAATCTGTCTGAAATGTTATTAAATATTAGATTTCAGTGTGATTTGTTTTCTTATCACTTTACTTGTAACTTTACTGCCATTCACCGCCAAGAGACCTTGAACTAGAGGCTGCGGCTTTAATCTCAATTTGTTATACTAAAATGCAAAATTTAAAAAAAAAAATGAAGAAAGTTGAATATTACAAAGGAATGTGATTGATAACATCGTGTCATCTTTGTATTTTAATATTATAAACTGAATTTTATGATACTCTACCCTAATAGTGACATATTTAACATTTTAAGACTGGGTATAATAATTTTATGGGACAAAATGGGTATTGTTAGAAGATTATACAGTAGTACTTTGTCAAATCCTTGTATATTAAATACCAAAACACTATGATAAAATAATGGTAAGAGTCTCTTGGAGAAGAAGATCCATCCTTAGTGTCTCATCTCTGGTTCAAGACCTCTTGGAGGTCTCTGGTCAGTGAGAAGTACAGTGTGCCACACATGCTACCACACCTCTGTGCACGGGGGTAATGGACAGCTAGCATTTACAGCGTACTGGCAGTTTTGTTTGAAAATGTGAAGTAGGGGTATTTTTATATCCTGACAACTTCTGCTTTTCTTCCAGGCAATTCCAGATTGGTAGATGCCCAAAGGACATATATGAAGGGGAATAGGCATGAGCATGCTTTCAAACAGCACAAGAGCAGCCAGGAATGGATCACACTGTTTTTCCTCCCATGTTTGACCACTTCCCAAAGAAAGAGATCCTCTCTATCCTTATCACCAGCCATGCTTAGAGTTCCTTATATCCAAGCCCTTTTAATGCACTTCTGACACACTGCTAATAATAATGATTCTTGTTGATTTGCATCGCATTTTACTTCCAGTGTTCTCTTTCCTTAACCTCCATCTACCTCCCTCTCAGCCCATCCTTAAACTGTGGAGAACCTGAAATACAAAAGAATAAAAACCACATAGAAATCCAAATCCGTGTTCAGAGTGAGCTACCTCGCTGGAGTGTGGTAGGACATCACCAATGATTATGACATTGGTACAAATCTGTGGCAGTGAAGGATGGTGACCTTGCGGACAGAGGGAATCATTCCCTGCTGTCAGGAATCTGAAACTCAGACAATGTCCAAACCCAAAGAAAAAGAATATAATCACAGCAATATTAGATGTTATGACTGCACTATACGATATACATGGCAGTAACTTTGGAGATGTAATCATATGTGTGCAGGGTACAGATGTACAAAGAGGGAGGATAGCACAGGACTTGCAGCCATAGAAATCTGCAGATCAAGATACAAACTGAGAAATTCCATTGTGCTTTGTCTGCCTGAATCGCTATTCACCGTCATCCCAGCAATGTTCCTCCTTAACAGTCTATCCTTAAAGTGCATATAATAAAATGAGGCCACTGAGACTTATACACGGCTTGCTCTCTCCACTGATTTTAATTCACTAAGTAGAAACGCTGCAGAAGGTCAGTTTATGTGGAAAAATCCGTATCAGCAGAGGCACATGTTGACCCTCCTTTCAGGAGGAAATGATAGGATTTCAAATTGGGGTTTCTGTATAGATGAGTCGAGTCCCACAATGAGAAAGGTCTCTACAGAAAATAATGCTGACTGATTTTTATACACACACACATAAAGGCTTTGAATAGCTATGCCATGTTTTTGTTAGTTATATAGGTCTCTTTGGGGATCTGTAAAGATTGTGGATTCACAAAAATTAAACATTTCGGAGCTGTCAAATGAAAAGTGTCAAATAAATGAGGTCTGTGGGAGTTTTCAAGTCCATTCTAACAGGGGGAAAAGAAAGAAAGAAAAAAAAGAGGGGGGGGGGGGGAAAAAAAGGCTTATACTTTGGATATCCCTAAATATGAAAAGACAATCTAGCTACATCTGATGATCACGAAGGGGTTAATGTTAGAGTTGACTGCTCTAGAAAGTTCTCTCCAACAAGCTCTGGTGCCCCTGATGTAGAGCCTCAAGCATGATACTTTATTGCTTAAATTTGTCATCTCTTACTGGTGAGATTTAGGGACAGAGTTCTTTCCCTAAATCCTCCCCACCGAATGCAGGTCAACAAAGGTCTTACTGGCTGGTGTATTTTCCTGGCTTGCTTTCAGATTCATAATCCAGATTAATATCATAACACCTCTACTGTCTGTGTCCCGCTCCCTCCCTGGTTTTTGTGCACTTACACAAAAAGTGAAACACTCTTCATTTTAGCCTGAGATATGGGGTTTTTATTGTATTTTTAATTATAAAGTATCCCAGAATAGGAAAACTTCAGAGTAAAATTTAGGGAAATTCAGGGATGTCTCTCTAATAGCAAAAGAAATAAATGAGAGATTAGTTCCTCTGTCGTATTCAGTTTAAGCCTACTAGAAACCTTCACAAATACTAAAGACAAACCTCATCCAAAACAGAATCCAAACAAATTCTTGCTCCATCCATGGACAGTCCTGGAAAGAAAGGTCACGATCATCTTCCAAGGGGAAGACAATCACAGAATAATTTCTGAGATGTTAGTTTCAAATAAACATCAATTACCCTGCCTGCGATGTTCTCCCAGGGCTCAGTACAGGAGAGAAACATTTATTTAAACATGCCAGTTTTGTTCAAAGTGAAAGAGAATTCCCCTTAAAATACTTTCAAAACAGAAATTAACATCAATTTTTTAAAAAAATCAGCCCACATTTATGGAATTAGAAGAGAAATAAAACCTATCTGGTCACAATGAAAAAGTATGCGAACATTTTGTAGTACAAAGCAAGGAAGTGAAGCTGGCTAATTTTCTCCGAGTTTTGCTTTGTTTCTTCTCAGAAAACAAAGACAAAAAAAAAGGAAACAAAAACTGAAGGTGGAAACATGAAGGGAAAAGGAAACGCTTGCAAGAAAACTCTCTCTAATTCCACCTTCAGAGATGTCAGCAAACATAAAAAGCTGCGCCAGCAGCGGGACAAATCCTTATAAATATTAGGAGCCACATATTTTGCATCAGGCTGAAGTCCCAGGGGAGCCGTAACGCCTAATGAGGAGCAGCCGGTGGCACTGGCAAGGCTCTACTGCCCTGGACCAGGCAGGCAGAGCAGGCACTGGAAGGGGAGGGGGGTGGCACTGGGTTGGATTACCCACCTCAGCCCAAGGGCGCTGCAGCAAAAGGAAGAGGACTCTGTGTACTTGCACGCTGTGGGGTGCTGTTCTAAAAATGACTCTTCCTGACACATGATTGCTGTGACTTGGCTCCCTGCTCTATCAGAATAAAAAAATAAAGCAACGACCCCAAACCAGTCTTCTAGAAAAATTGTGGTTACTTTCAACCTGGAGACATAAAATCTCAAACACCTAAGAGGTCCACCCCAGAGCTGTGGCACCCCAGCAATAATTAAAGGGAACATTTTTGTATTATGGCACAATATAGTCATGGTGTTTGGACTTGTCAAAACAAACAAACCACATTCAATGACATCTGTGGCACAAAAGAGCGGAACAAATTATGGGGTAGAGGCAAACATGGCCACACCATCAGCATTCAAGACCTGAAGAAAAGAGTGGAAACTTTCAGGGTCTGAATGCAGGAGTGGAAAAGCTAATTGAGCACAAATGAAAGGATCTATTACGGCTGAAAGAATAAGTGAGAGTACAGGCAGGACAATGCTCTCATTTATGATTCAAATATCCATGGATAGTGCAGTACAGCTTTAAATACAATTTACAGCCTTGATTACAAATGACTATGTGCATCAACTTGGAAGGAATGCGAAGACTGTGAGCGAGAGAAAGAGCCTGCCTTGTCAGAAAGGAAGGAGAAGGGAATAAGTGAAGGCAGAGCTGGGCTGGACACTCAGAAGCGATTGGAATGTGCAGAATTATGAAATAGCGCTTTTAAAAACCTGAAGATGAACTGATTAGTGGGCAAGAAGGCTCACATTTAAAATAACCGAATTGCCCAGTGATAAGATTATAAAGGGAGATTTATGCTAGATAATCACAGTGCGATGAGGGGGAAGGGAGTATCATTCTGTCCCCGTGTCTTCCAAAAGCAAAATATAAAAATATGAATGTGGTAAAAATAATAAGCACTTGAAATGAAGAGCAAGGACAGGCTCCTACTTTTATGGAAAGCAGCAGCAGCTTTTTTCCTCAGCCTACACAAGACCCCAAAACTGGTCTGAAACCACTCAAGTTATGACTGACTTTCTACCCAGAAATCTCTGTATCCTCACTGAACTTTGTTTTTTTAAGCTGTGCTATGTTTTCTGGACCAAACATTACTTCTGTTAAATTGACAGTTAAATTTTCACTGAGTTTGAAAATTCTAAAAAAATCTTATGAAAACTGTAACATGATTTGGGATGTGTAGCAAGAAAATTAGCACTAGCCTCTCATGGATGGACACTGGCCCAAAGAGTGCACCCTGAGGTTGCACAGGCTGTATGTTCTAATGCTTTCTAGTCATACCACAGCAGCTAGCAATAGTCATGAAGAAGCCATCAACCCTCGACAGGTCACAATTTCCCAATTCTCCCGGAGCCTGTCTGAAACCAGAAACTCACTAAAAAGCAACTGGTGGGAGCTAGACCTCAGCAACAAGGAGAAAGGTACAAGCAGAAGCAAACAGCGGATGAAGTTGTGACCTTCACACCCACAGGACATCAGCACCTGAGAACTCGTCCATGAGACACTCTTTACTGGTACTGGCTACACAATCAGACTAAGGATGCGTTCACCTCTTTCCCTAGGTGGCCCCGAGACGTTGTTTCTTCCAAGTGGAAATCACTTACTCGAAGTGATCTGAGCATCCATGACTGTCAGGCTTAATTACTGGCAGTGCACCATATGCTTAGGAGTGAAACCCAAATTTAAACAGCCTCCATGCCTAGTGCAATATGCCGCAGTCCTTTGACTAAATAAAATTAAGGGAATGTACATATATCCCTGCAACATCCTAACCAGCTCCTATCGAATGCTCTTCAGAATCAGTTTCCAAAATGTGCAGGTAGTGAGAACGATCAAACATCAGGAATTACCTCACCTCTTATAACCAAGAGCAGCAATCTTTGTGATTATGTGCATGGGAGTCTGTAACTGTGTAATGAAGAGGAAGAAAACGACAGGCTTCTTGTTGATTAATTCAAGACGACGGAGCCCTCGCCTATGAGCCCAAAAAATAACCTCACAAAGGACAAAACCAAAGTCTCCTCTGTTTTCCTCATCATAACCATCCACTGCAGAGCACAATAATGCTGGGGCAAGTGTGTGTATTTTTACTTCTTTTGTAAGGGTTCAGCTGGCACCTTTCTTAAGAGAGGCAGTTAGTATGAGTTGCCAAACATAGTACCATTTCCACACAATTATTCATTTTTTAAGGACATTGTTTTTGAAATGAAAAGAGAATGAAACTATATGGCATGTGCTCCTATTCTCAGATTGGGTGTGGAAGAAAATAATGCCCACACACTGCTATACAATTAGGTCTGTCTTGGAAAGGAATTATACTGATGTTTTTCTAAGCAATGCCAGGTGGTTTATTCACCAAATAATGAGACACTAAACGGATCTAAAGATTCTTGGCAACTGGCAAATGCTTACCTTGGACTCCCTAGTTCTCTCTTCAAGAAATGGTTTGCTTTTCCCAAGAGTTTTCTTAAGCAGCTCAGCTGTGATTAAAAGCAAATAACAGTGGACTGAAGGTTGGTTAACTTACACTTGTTTAACGATACAGCTCAAGGAACTGTGAGTGCACATCAGATGTCTCTCACTGATTCAGTAAACAGCTTCAGCTACTGGAAGACCTTATTTTCAAAGTCCATAATTCTCCTTTAAAAAAACAAAACCAAAAAACCCCCCAACAAGCAAAATCTGTTGTGGTTAAATTTTCTCTAGTCTCACTCTGCCCAAAATCCTATTAAGAAAAAAAAAAAAAAAGTTTTAGCTACATTTATAGCAAGAGCAATAAAACCCAGACAATCATTTTTGTCTACACTGGAGGGGGAGGGCGGATGACCTCAGCAGTAGAGCACTTCTGGGAGCAGGAGGTGGCCGTGCCTGCACCTGCGGGCCATGGGTGCTGTGAGGCCTGGCAGTGGCCATATAACCCAGCATAGAGGACAGAAGGAGCCAAGCTCCAAATGCCTCCAAAGCCGAGCAAGAAAGAGAAAGGCCGTATCTCAACAGACTTATGGCCACCTCCCTGCTCCACATCAACTACAAAGTGAATCCACTCCATGTGGGTAAGAAGGACTTGAGTGGACACAGCTCTAACATCTGACCAAGCCCAAGCTACACCCATGGTGGGATGGCCAAGGGCCTCACAGCCGATGTCACAGAAACTCTCAGTCACCCCATACCACCAGGCCCAGAGAAGCACCAGGACACATGATGTTTCAATGGCAGCATTCTGTCCTCCCGTACATCCCCCACCCATGCCAGTCCATCTTCGGGAACTGGAACAAGCACTCCAGCTACAAACAAAACCGACCTGGGAACGGTGTGCTTCATGTATATATGCAAAGCAACATAACGAATAAACCTGGGGCTGCTGAGATCAGGCTTAAGTGTGGGCTTCTCTGTTTCCCCTGCTGCTGCAGGCAAGTACCCTACACAGGCTGGGGTAGAAGAGGGTTCCTGGGCTGGGGTGGACACCAAGGTCAGGAGAAGCACCAGCACCCAGTGGGTAACAGTAGCTGGACATCATCCAGGGGAAAGAAAGGCTTTGCAGAAGTGTGCTGTTTTGTAACTGTCAGTAGATAGCAAATCGATTAGCTGACAGATTTTGCTTCCCCTTCTCTTTGTCAATTTAGGGAGCAAAGTACATTATAAAAAAAGTTAATGATGTAAAAAAAACCATGCTGTGAATAATTCTTTGCTTATGGTTTCTCCTACAAATATTTGGTGTTTAGAATTAATATTGCTTTGGCCATCTCTGTCCAAAGATCGCTCTCATTTCAAGAGATGACTGTTCACAGCCAGTGATTCAAAATTTCATTTATGTGAATACAAATTGGTATCTCTGTAAAATCCTACATCTCAAGTACATCTACTTAAGAGACATTTTCTAGAATATTCAAGAAAATTCTAAACATACTGAACATTGCGAGGCTTCCCAAGAAGAACTAATTACAATACCCAAATTAATATTTGAATAAAATCTTGAAGCAATGGCTCTCTTCTCATTTAAATATGTGACTACTGTCTTTATAGTGTGCAAAGCATTATAACCATTTATATATGTTCTAAGTGATATATTACCGAGTTGAACCTAGTTTCCCCTTCTTTTGTTCTGGGTTCATAACCTTGCTGTATTATCTTCCATAACTCTATAGCTTGCTAATGCATAATTCAAGCTTCTCTTATTGACAAAAGGCAGCAGAAAGAAAGAATATTTCAATGCCACTTTCCCACGTAGATAGTATTGCTTTCACTTCAACTGGTATCATTTCCATACTAAAGCCAAATCTTTTAAAGAATATTAAGTATCATTTTCATTGCTTCTTCACAGTTGATTCACTGGGACAGCTACACCTGTTTACCTCCATCTTCTGAGACTACATTATTGCAAGGTTTTTATTGTTTGGGTTTTGGTTTTTTTGTGGGTTTTTGTTTTGGTTTTTTTTTAAAAAAAAAAAAAATATATATATATATATAGGTTTCTTGCCAAAAGAAGAAACTCCAGTTAAAACATTATGAGCTAATATATGACATCAGCTTCACACTAATCTCTTGATTTAACTAGAGCTTGGCTTTAGGACTGGTGTCGCAGTTTCCCCAGATGTATGTAGGGAGCAGGACCCTTTTGCAATCACCCTGCAATCCCTTTTCTAACCCCTTCCCTTCACAGAGTAACTAAGCAAACAGACATATATCGAATTTCCATGCATCATTGACTGGAGGGCAAATTTATCCTCAGTCAGCCATGCAATGATGCAAAAATCCCACTGATGTTAACGCAGCTGCTTCAAATACATGCAAGGTGAGAAGAGATTTTGCTGGTTTTGCATGTTCGAGAAGGATGGGAAGAATTCCAGAGGCTCTTGGTCTCTTCTCAGAAACAGCCTACATCCTTCCAATGGTACAAAAGTGACATGGACTCATGGATAGACAGAATAATTAAAAACAATAATTAAGGCTCTACAGAAAGAGCAAAGTGTCAAACTTTCAACATCATTATCTGGGCAGGTTAAGACTGTCAAGCTGTGCCTCTGCAGACCCTCAGCTCCTCCTGTTAGAGCATCTTTTGGAAGCATAAAAAGGGCACAACAGCTTTATTTAATGACGGCTCTAGGGCAGTGAGCAGCTACTCTTCCTTTGCACTGGCCCAGTGGAGACATTGTCACCATGTCCTTTGCGCACTCCCTGCTGTCTGTGGCTCAGCACACCACACTACAAACAAGGAGCTGTGTGGGGTGAAGCTCCTCCACAGCCTTCCTACACACCTACACATTTACCCGAGATGTGAAAGTCAGCCTGGGCTCAACCTGAAGCCAGACCGCCTACACATCCCACCTGCCCTTGTGGCAAGCAATGTCCACCATCCAGCATTATTTGTTTCATATCTTGGTTGCAGTAAGAGCAGACGTTCAGGGCAGACTGACTGAAACTGAGACTGTCAGGGCCCATCTCCATGGCAGGTAATGCCATTAGAGCACTCTGTGTGTCCCCTGTGCACTGCACCTCGCTTCTTAAAGCAGCAACTAGTTTGCCTCACAGGCAGCTTAAAGGCATTCAAGCAGGTAAGTAAGGTGGGCAGAGGATGAATTCACCCTCAAGCCCAGCTCTGAGTCACTTCTGCATGACAATCCACATGTGACTTTCACATCAGGAAATGTCTCTTACCATACTCTGCCCAGTAAAGACAGACACCTACCTAAAAGACACTTCGTATAATAAACTGTAATCTTACAAAGAAAATTATTCTGCTGAGAGTAGTAAGAAAAATGATCAAGAGGCCCTACAAGGCACCTGTACTCCCTGTGGTCACATTTACCAAACCAGCCTCAGTAATAACATGGCCAAGTCAACATCTAGCTAGGTTTACAGCCTTGATGCTTCTTACCACCTCAGCACTCACCTGTTTCTTGCAAGTTCAAATTCCTCAAACTGTAATTCTGGCTACAGTCAAAATACTTCCTCTAAACTTAGGAGCTTGTTTTTCTTTTTCTAAAAACTCTCAAAGATTCATTTTCTGCAAAATACTCAGAAAATACAACTTGAGAAGCAAAATTCAGGAGAGTTTAATGGTGCCTCCTGCTGTGCCTCATTTTAAAGTCACTGTTTATTTAACAGCACCAATGCAAAGAAGAATGAACTCGGTTACCAAATAATTTAATATCATGCTCTGAAAAAGTAGCAGCTTAGGACAGCAACACTGCTGATGCTTAGACTATTCCCCTTCTACTTGCTTCACCTTAAGAGTCATGTCATTTCCCACATTGTGTGCTGTCAGTGAAGACAAAATGAAAACAAGTAACTTTGCAGGGAATTCCTTAGATGTTTCTAACCCTGAAAGCACTAAAACTTCCAGGGGCAGTGCAGGAAATGGAGTAGCCCATAAACAGTGTGCTGCAAAGTAAATCATCAGCCTCTCCAGCAGCAAGTAAAAAGCCCATGTAATTTTTGACTTGCTCACAAACTGTCCTTCCCCCTATCCTCAACACTGTAACTGGCAAATTGGTCTGTCAAACAGCACTGAGCAAAGAACCAGATCGATAAAATCACCCATCAGATTATCTTCAGCAATAACAAATTAATTCACTGGAATTTTGCTTGGGTCTTCTTGGATTGAACCCTTGTGCTGCATTCAACCTAGGCTCAGGAAGTTCCCACGGGCTTCTTGCAGGTCACTTCTGCCCATAGTTGACTCCTAGTCAAATGCTAGGGAGCCCTTACTTGCAAAGGGTGAACACAGAGTTGCAGTGAGCCTCTCCAGAAGTCACCACCCAGAGTCTCAGTCACTTATGTGCAGGGTCCTCCAGGGAGAGCTGGAACATCTCCCCAGCTAAAAAAGTGTGGGGCCGCTGGCTCCTGGGCTGTTCCCATTGTATGGTTGGTGCAAGACCAAAACCCTCAAAATACAGCTATGCCGAAGGAGGGACGTCCTCCTTGATGGCAGGTCTCAGACCAGTCCTGATTCCCTTCATGGCTCTGTCCTGGTAGATGATGGGATGTGAGCAAACAGTGTCTCCCCCAGCTCGCTGGCTCTGAGCTGCAGAAGCAAGTGCCACCGGGGAAAGGAGCCCAAGGAAGAGCCATGCATGCATGTCGCTGCCGGGGAAGCAGCAAGTGCATGTCCCCCCTCAGCACCCCAGCACCAGTCCAGGGCCAGCAGTAGTAGGCAGCCTTGCCCTCTCAAAGCAGGGACAGTGAGCAACCAGAGACTGAGCACCTGAGCAAATTACCACATAATTTCACCTTCTAGTTAGAAAATTTCCACAAATCTGCCACTGCAGAGAGACCCTAGCGCATGCCTGTAGACTGCCATTCCTACAGATATAAAATGCGTTTAATATTGCATCCTGCACTAAGCTTCCTCTATACTGTCTCTCTAACAGTGCAGTCCAGAGATGCTCTCTGCTCTTGTCAATATTTAAAAAAAACAACCCAAACTTGTGGAAAAACAATCATCATTCCCATGTTCACAGCAGGCTTTTGCTCATTATTGGGAGCATTTGCCATTTGACAGGACAGTCAGGGAAGAAACTCTAGCAGAGGTGATGGGACTCTCGTCAAGCCCCTGGAGTGGACTTCTTGCTGAGAGAAACTCTTTCTAGCTGCCTGTTCTCACCACTGCTCTGGAGATGTCACCTCCTCCATGGTGCAATCACCTGCCTCTGTGCTGAGGAAGAAGGAGAGGAACACATGAAGAAGAAAAGGTTGGGAAAGCAGTGACCAGCAAACTGGTTACCATTTAAGTCCTCTGTGGATGAGCCGACCACAGTGACCTCCCACCACTGTCTCCCATCTGGAAGAACAGACCCAGTGTCCACGCCGTATCAGTATGACTCTTGTGAAAACTTCTGGTAAAAGCAAGAAACGGTTTGGTTCATGACGTGCCTTAGCCAAGGGAGATCCCTAGCAGAAGCGTGTTTATTGGAGCACCACTCCAGCACTCTGTGGCAAGCTGTAGGTCTCAGAAACCACTAGTGGCTCGTTAATTGCCCCAGACAAGGCACAACACTATCCTGTCCCAGAAAAGTATGTTGAATTCTGGGAGTAAGATGAACTGGAGGGCCAGTGTCCCTTTTATTTTATGTCATACCAGAACACAGAGTATTTAGAAGATAAATAAAACATTTTTCTCTGCTTAAAAAAATCTTCTAAGATTCCTGTGGTAATTGGGTTGATCATGATGAAATAGGACACACAAGAGATTTTCACTTACAGAAAGGGAACATGGGTACTTTACATTTTCTAAACTCTTGACAAGTAACTCACCTTTGTAGATAACACTGACACAGGAACAAACAAATCAAGCCATCTGTACCAATCTTGCATGAACCACAACTTAAAATTTGAGATACAAAGGATTTAACAAAGGAGAACACCAAGTGTCTGAAGCCATATTAGTATTGACCACTTTTTCTTAACAGCTTTGAGCATCCCCAGCTCTTTTATCCAACATACCACAAAGCATCTTAAAATATTCTATATTAGAGAATGCTATCTGAATGTACCCTCTAGCACCCTCGAAGGATTGCTCCAGTTCAGCATCTGCTTAAAACACTGCCTTCTTGCCTGCCTTGGTTTTTTGTATTTCCCCCCCCTCCTGCTTGGGGCTAATCAGAGTCTGCTTGTTTCTTAAAAAGAGCAACATGCTTTTCAAAACCCCTTGGGTATTGAAGAGACCCTTCAGTCCAGCCTCAGCCACTCATAATTATAGTCCTAATTCTGGTTCACCCATCAGTTGAGACAGTAAAGATCCAAAAATGCCTTCCCCTATTTTCTGTCAGAACATCATTCAGGCTCATACCACAATAAAACATTTTTGCAGAATAAGATGATTCACTGCAGTTAAGTTAATGTGCTTATTTTCTCAAGTTTTCAATCCATCTCCCAACAGCTATCTCTATTTCCCTCCTCCCTCTCATACAAATGGAAGCCCTTTGCAATGGGCACAAACCTCTTCTGGTTAGGTTTCAGAGTTTCTGCTCTATCTCCACATCCTTTTGATCTCTTGACTCTGTCCTTTTTGGCAACATTTCCACTCTTTGGTGATTCTCCTTGAAACCTCTCGCTCCACTCCTGCCTTCTCCTTAGCCCTGTCTTCAGCTTTGGCCTTTCTCAGTGTGAGAGACGAGAAACCAGGCCTGTGAGAAACTAAGACAAACAACCTGGGAAAGCAAAAGTTGAGGCTGATTGAAGAAATGCCTCAAACACTCGCAAGACAAAACTCTGAGTCACAGGGTGCATGCTGTGGAGGCCAAAGCTGATAACGCTGCCCGATGTAGCTGGGGGAGAGAGCCCTGTGGAGACAGGACGGCTCTGCCCTGGGGCACCTGGGCAAATTTCAAGGGCCATGTGTCCGGTGAATGAACTTTGCTTCATTATCCACAAAATGCATATTAAAGTTGACACCCCTCAATATGCTAACGAGGGCTGTCATGATCATGCTAATGACATCATCCCATGAAACACCTTACCCCTCCCCGTACATGGGATACGTAGCTATGTGGGTCGACCTAGGGGACGGACCCAAGGAAAATGGGTATAAATCAAAGGGGGGAAGAAAGGGCTCTCTCTCTCTCTCTGCCCCTCTCCCTGCCCCCCCGACCGTCTGGAGAAAGCAGTGAAGCGAAGAAGACGAATGTCAGCGAAGAAGACGGCCGCCTCCTGGAACCCTCGCCGGCGGGATCAGCGCAGGAACCCAGACCGGTGATCTGTATTCCCCCATTCCCTCTATCTCCCTCTTTTCCTTTTTCTATTAAGAAATGCAAAGCATATTATATTGCTCACCACAACTTGCTCTGTACTTGGCCAATTATCATGTGTTCAATTAGTGCATTGTAGGTAGTTAATAAATGCTTGAACTTGGAGACTTGTTGTCCGCTCCAATTGGGGATTTGCGAATCTGAGTCACTTGTCCCCCTCGTCAGAGCGGGATGTGACACTCAGACATTGCCTTTTGTCTACTTACTTGAATTTCAGAGTCAAAACTCAGCCCTTTATTGATCTTTCACACGCGTTCTCCACCTCTTTTTCTTATGGCCCTAAGGGCAATATCCCCTTCAGTATTCAAACCCATAGAGCTGAGTCACATTAATGCTCTTGATCCCTTTACCCAAGCCACAACAACTGATCCCCTGTTCTGTGCCTACTTCCTACTCCCAACAGAACATCCTTTTCGCTCTCAATAGCAAAAATGTCCCTCACTTGGAACAGTAACTGGCAATCATTTTGGAAATACTTGCTTATACCCAACACATGGATTTTTTTTTTGCATCTACGGTTTGCCCTTTGTCCACCAGCCTCGAAGAAAACAGTTTTTTTCTGGGGTTTAGGTTTTGTTGTTTTTTTTTTTCTTTCTCCCAGAAGCAGCACTAATGAACCTGAAGAAAAAAATATAGGCATAATGAGATTTGCCACTGCTACTGTCTACCTTGAGACAGCTAAGGATGTCAACACATGGTTATAGTCCCTCTCAAGAGTGCCAGCAATACGTTCAGCCCCACAGAAAGCAGTTAATAGGGGAGTATGTCTATGCTTTCACTAATCTGCCAACTTTTTTACACCCCCAGCTGCTCCAGAAACAATAGTTTTGTAATTTATAATGAAAAACTGAAGTGGAATGAATTTTTATATATACTGATATATTCCATTTCATTTGAATTACTCTCTAAATATTGAAATCAAGAAGGCACTCCTCACCTACAAGTTCCCTGTGAATCCACGTGAGCTTTGCCTCTGAATACTGGATTGCCCTGAAGTATGGGGCTGTCAAACACAACAGAAGAGAGAGAGCATGGTGGAAGAGGACTCTGCCATTCAGTGCTTTGCACAGAACTGCTGGCTTAAAAATACTGGCTTGCACAGGGACTGGGAAATTTGACTTGACATAAAGTGCACCTTCCCAACTTTTAACACAATGCATTTTATGTACCAAGAACCTAATAAAGAAGTTACCTCTTGCTTTGTTCCAGGTCTTCTAGCGACACATTGGTTTTTCAAGGAGAAATCCCCCAATGAGTCAGTGATTCTAACACTCCCGTTGGAGCTGCTGAGATATGCCTTAAGTAGCCCAGCATGGAATAGAGCAAGGAAGAAGAACAAAACCAAACACAGGCCTGGTCATGAACCCTGTGAGCATGAAAGCAAGCAAACGGGGAATGCATCCCCACCAGAATGATGCAATTTTGTAAAACAGCTCAAAATGTCACACACGCTCTGACACACATCGAGCGTGACAAACATAGGCATGTGCTCCACAACATGCAGCACCCCAGAGCAGTAGAAGGTGGCCACACATTTACAGGGATTACCATGAAATGTGCATGGTGTCAATGCCTGGAAGTCCCTCCAGTGACAGATTTTTAACTCATAGTCAGTTAACAGCAGAACACTTCTGTGCGCAAACAAGAAGATGCTATTTTCCAAAGGATAATTTTTTTAACTAGTTGTTTTAAGCAGAGTCTTCCATAGGATGGGGACAGCAATTTACACTCAGGCTTTTCACTAAGGACTTAAAGTGGTTTTGAAATACAAAACTAAAAACTGTTTTGGCTTTCTAATTTGCTTTCCTTTTTGCAGTATTACTGATTTGTTCATAGCATTTCTGACAGAAGGAATTTCACAAATGAAAATAGCATGATGGCAATGTAGCAGATGATTAGTTCCGTGGAAAAAGTTTCTCCAAGTTCAACTTTTGGACAGTGCACAACATTCAGGATACAAAAACACTCTGGCAAGGAAGGTGTTTCTTTCACTTTAGCTACAATAAAAAAGAATCTTCTTCCTTAGGTATAATAAACCACACAAAAACCAGACAGGGGGAGAGAGGGAGAGGGGGGGAGAGAGAGAGAGAGAGACAGAGAGAGAGATGGCAGATACACTAAGAATCTGCAGTGTAGATAATCAAACCCTTTATTGTCTAAGTTACATTAGACTTGCAACACCATAAAAACCTGTTAAGAAGAAGAAACAGTAGATTGGTAGAGGTAGTAGAAAGTCCCTGTAACAGTTATAAAAGGGCTTTACAGGAGTGTGTCATGCCAAAAAAAAGTTATGTTGCTTAAAAGAGCTGATCAAAGCCCGCTGACTAAATAAATAAGGAACACAACTCATTTTAAATACTATGGCCTAACTAAAATAACAAATCAATACAATACAATGATAACGAAGAAAAAAGAAATTGTGGGATTTGCTTCTGAAAACAGATGGTCTTTAAGGTTGGTTTTCCCCCACCCACTCTTACTTCTTGTTTAATTAAGTGAAAATCTCATTTCTGTGCTATACACAGCATATAATTATTTAAACTGATTTCCCCTACTGTTGTTCTTCGTGGAGCTAAATTATGATTGTAAACTTTGCTGATTAGTACCCTGGTAATGGCAGTGACAGCACTAGCTTCTCTGTCAGAGATTCTAGAAGAAAAGCTCCAGAAAAAAAAAACCTTTTGGCTCTAAATATTAACTTGGATTTTCTAGATCAGCTTGCAAAAAAATAGAGTTAAAAAAAAGAGAAATTACAAATGTACACTACACTTTTGTGCCATTTTGGGTACAGAGTTTTAATAACTAAAACACAAACAAATAGGCTAAGCAACTAGCTTTTGTGCATTCCTGAACTGCATTACTTTCACTCATGAAAAATATGACTCAGAAAAGCAACAAAACAAAAGCAAAACAAACAAAAATAAACCAAACAAACCAAGAAAGCTAGTGCAAACCCAAAATGATAATCATTAAGCAACACAGCAAAATATTTCATTTTTTCTTTTTCTCTCCTTTTTTCTTTTTTTTTTTTTTTTGGTGTACAGTGGAATGTGTCTATGCGACCTCCCTCAAAATAACTTCACAGAACAGTTAATTACAGTCACTTATAAGTATTTGCACAGACATTGCTAACTACACCGAGACTTACAGAGAATTCTGATATACATCTGGTGCAATAGCATAAGGAAAAACTAGTTTTTAAAAAAAATATGTAAGAAAGTTAATTTGCATTGTTGCAAGTGTTGCGAAGTAACAAAAACTGTCAAGTAATTTAAAACAAGTAGTATCCAGAACCAATTACTGACTAGATTTTTTTTAAAAAGCAACCCCCCTCCCACCAAAACTGTTAGAACAGAAAGATCACACTTTAAGGTTTTTTCTGCTGTTTTTTTTAAACAAATCTTTGTGTCAGAAGCCCATTTCTATAAAAACAGCACTATTCCATTATTGTAATGAAGTAAACTGTTGCTCTCACCTGTATTAAAGGTTAGCATCATTTCTGTACATGTAAAATTATTGCTTTTTTTGAAAAATATATTTAGCATGCTAGGTTTTCTTTTTAATCCATTTCCTGCCTTTACAAAATGTTACAATTAAAAAAAAAAACTAGTAAAGCTTTTGCAAAAATTTTCACAGAACATTTTCTTTCAAGGCAGCAGTAACTTTTGATAATGCATAAAATTATATGTGCAAAATCTGAAACTCTCAGAAATATTACCATCACACATAGTGTCACAGCAATAAGAAAAGAAAATATTTATATCTGTGGAATACATTTTTAATTGCTTACACTGCATGGTTTAACAACCTGTTATGTGCCACAACCCCGCCTTGAAAACTTGCAGTTAAAGAGTTACTGTAAAAGAGGTATATAAAGCTTTTTTTTCTTCTTTTTTCCTAACACCACCAGTGATCACCAAGTACAAGACATGACACATTTATATGAATATTAACCTGCCACCACAAAAGAAGTTCCTCGTCTTTCCAAAACGTCACCAGACCCAAAGCGGAGCTGTAGCTGGCCTGCTGAACCAAACGCAGGCAGAGAGTACCTTACAGGCCCAGGGCTGCCTGAACTTGTTCAGTGACACCTTTTCTCTTCTGAACATACGGTTCAGCAGCATTAGACAGCTGAGCATTTTATTATTTCTTTTTTTTTTTTTTTTAAATGTGAAGACTTCCTTTGTGATCAGGTTGAAGAAAGTAGCCCTGTTACAAAAAAAGGTCCTGAGAGTAAAACACAGAAGCCTGTTTTTTTTCTTAGTGTTCGACGAGCTTTTCTTTTCCAAAGCAGAATAGAAGCTTTTCTCTGGAAGTGTTTCAATTTCCATATTCACATACTATTAATGGTGCGCAGTCAAGAGCAAGAGCACTAGAAATGCAAGTGGTCCCCAAACTGTAATGAAACAAACCATTGCAGAATGACGGTCTTTCTCTTTAGTCCCTTTAATCCTTCATCAAGCATTGCTTTCTCAGCACCGAATGCCACCTTTTCCCTGCACCCCCCATTCTTCCTCTCTGTGTTTTGTTGTTTTGTTGTTTGTTTTTTTTTAATTTGCTTTTCAGCATGACAGGCAGTGGCAGTTTCATTAATTAATACTTCTCCAGCCGTCGAATCCACTGCTGTTTTTCAAATGTATCAAATAGTCATTGTGAGCATCAGGGAGGTTTTTGTTACAGTGCTTAACTTCTTCATGCTGTCCAAATCACATAAAGTTTAATTTTTCCAGTGTCTCAAACTTCTCTTGATTAATATAGATGCCTTGTGCTGCCAGTGCTTGCCAACTCCACTGTTTATTATAAAGGAAATAAGGAACCATGGGACTGATTAGTACGTCAATTTATATATATCTTGTGTAGCATCTTCATTTATTTTAAAATGATTAACAGCGCAGAGGCACCCCCCTCCTCGCAGAGCACTGGTTTCAGTCTTGCGCAGCAGCTCCAAGCGAGGTGATGGCTGGCAGGGAGGCTGCTCTGCAGCCGACAGGGCACGGGGCGGCTGCGCGGGGGGCTGCTGGCGCTGCCCGTCAGGGTCGGGGCCGAGGCCACTGGCGCGGGGGCTCCTCCGCCGGGGCTCTAGGTTCCCTTCCGGAGAGGCAGCGTGTGGGCGACCTCCGCGCCGCCGTGGTCTCTCCCCTGCAAGAAGGACGACACAGGGGAAAGCTCATTCTCGCCTCTGCTCCCACGCGCAACCCTCCAGCAAGCCCTGCTGGCCTTTGTTACCCTTTATTAGCATCATGTACATTCACTTTTGCCCACCCCATCAGAAGTTTTGGGGGGCTTTTCAAGCATCTCCAGCAAGACCAGAGTGTGTCAGGCCCACATAAAGTCCCTGACATACTAGAAGGGCAAGTACTAGCATCTGATGGAGCAATTCAGAAAAGGCTGAGAACAAGGAAAGGAAGAGGACTCCAAAAGGCAGAGTTTTGTGCTAGCCAAAAGGGATTCATAACTAAATCAGCATTTTTAAAAGGCTGAAGTTTGAGGTCACAGAGGCAGCTAAAAAGAAAAACTGAATTCTTCTGCAGGTCTGTCAAATACTAAGGCAGCACACACACACGCACACACACACACACCGTCATCTTCCTTTTAGTTTATTAGCCAATTTTAATGAATAATTACCATGTTGAAAAAATAGCAGGGATATTCGAAAATCAAGTGAAATTAAAGATAACATCATGAATAAGTGGGAGCCTGCAGCTCCCAAGAAAAGCTTTAAAATGACATTTAGAACATCACTGTCGGAACAATGCAGTTTACAATCCTGATCCTAAAACAACATGGCAAGATTAATCTTACATAAATGCATTATCCTTAAGCTAAAGTCTTGATGAAGTGAAACAGACCATTTTAAATTAATGCAACATAAAATACGGCACCCATGTAAAATCCAAGCAAGTTTCAAGCTGTGCCTATGGCAGCCCTCAAAATAGCTGAAGAAAGCCCAGCTCTGGTTGACATAATGTATTAAGTGCATCTCTTTTGTTAATAGATTTAGAAAATTCCTAATTAAACCTGGCCTGAGATTCATGACATTTACCAGTCAAAGTTTGGTTTAAGTCGGAAAGATTTGCAACAAAATTAAAGAAAAAAAAAGCTGCTGTACAGACCGCAGTATATTTGAAATGTAGGAAACAGTAACTGAATGAGAGATGTGATAAAACTTCCTTAGTTGGATGCTGAATTTCCTGCAGTAAACCAAGAAAGATGCTTTACATTTTTGCGCGGCTGCATCATGCCTGAGAGACAGAGCCACAATTCCAGGAGGAGGCATTCATCATTAAAACGTCTCGTATCGAACCAGCTCTATGTACACGGGGGAGCGCAGCAGGGTTTCGCTGAGCCAGGGGAGGAGGGAAGGAGAGAGGGGAGGGGAGAGCAAGCGCCTTGCCCCAGTTTTCCTGAGTAAGAACTGAAAAAAGGGGTGTAATTAGGGACTCTTTTTTTGGACAGATAGCCCGTGGGATGTTGGGTGGCAGAGGCATGCTCTGCGGGTCTGGGCACCACCTGCCCATGAACCAGGAAGCAGTGGGGACCCATGAAAAGGCTAATCCATCCTCCTCCCACCTGGCAGGGAGGCCCAGAGGGGCCTGGGGTGGCGGGTGGGTGGACCCCTCTGATGCATGGCTGTGCCCCCCGTTTCACAGGAAACAGCACCTGAGCTTCAATCATGACAAAACCCACCCAGTGGTTCATCCCCTTGTACTCACACCAGCCCAAGAGGGCAGTCAGATTTTGAATCAGCTGATACATAGCTGGATTGACTTCTTCCTGAAGTGAAACATTTACCATTTTAAAATAAGTAGGCTTTCTTCACTTCCAGCATTTTAAAAGGGAAGAACAGCAGATCTTTTTTTATGTGAAACCTATAGCTTCCATACCAAAAGCTGCTTTCACACCAACCTCTATGGCTTTTCACCAGTTAACAGGAAAAAATCAGTTCTGTGCATGTCAATATACTGGAAACAGATTATCACATGACATTGCAGTTTATCTCAATGATCAGTTTGGTGCACAGATACGCTCCAGTTTGCTGGCAAGGGAAAAGTGTTCGGACAAGAACTACAGCTGCTAATCCTGTCTATAATGCTCATAAACTAATGGACACACAGTACATGCATATTACTCAGATGCTGGTAAGCAGCCTCCATGATTCCTTGATTGTTTGCATTATAATCTCCATATGTATGAACGAGACAAATTAGGTTGCCATTTATTTGTTCATTATCTATTATTTTGATTAATGGAATTCTTGTTCTCAGAATAACTATTTAAAAATAACATTTGCAATAATGAGGACTGAACTATTAATCATGATCTTTAGAAGAAACTCTGCAAGGAACTGGGGCAAGACATTTCATATGAACAAATGTCATAAATAGGACATCTAACAGACAGTGCTAAAATTTCAAATAAAAACCCAACCCCAACCAAACTCAGAAACTAATGGTTTAAATAACTTATTTGCTTTTTTTTTTTTCCTCCTCCCCAAAGTTGCTTTAGGACAAGCAGGGCTGTAGTGCTGCTAATGTAAAAACGTCAGAGGTAACAGATGCCCCAGCCCTTCCCCCAAGCTCCTTTACAATACACATGGGGGAGTGTGTGTGTGTGTATATATATATATATATATATGGTGTTTTCTTGATGGTTCTTTCCAATCTGCCTATCCCCCAAATTCTTGACTATTCACATTTATACTATCTCAAGTATCAAACACTTAAAGAAATATTATAAAATACTCGCAGTAGAAAAAATTAAAGCTTATGGACTCCTTAATGAAAGTGGTTTACCCCTGTTACACAGGACCTACTACGCACCTCTCTTTTCAGTGAATGAGGCTCAAGAACTGTTGTGCCCACAGCTCTTTCACAGAAAAGGACCACCACTGCTTTCTGGCATGGGGAGAGCTTCAGCCAGAGATATCCCTGATACCAACAGTTCATGGTTTTTCCTGGGCTGTAGCTTTTAACTGATTTTCTGTGAGTAAAAAAGTGTTTTTCCAGAGAGGGCAAAGGTTAGAGTTTTGGGGGTTTTGCTTGTTTCACTCACACAAAAGGTGTCTCTGGCTCCAGAACTGCAAATATGATTCACATATATATACTCTCAATTAGACAGAACTCCTCATTTCTAACCAGTATATCACGCCTTATGAACACCCAATTACTTGTCCCTTAAAATTTTTAGAACATATTGTTTGACACAGCACTGATAGAGAAAAAACTACATTCCTAAAGCAGGTTAAGTTTTTGTATGTTTTTTAAAACACAGCAGCAGAACTCAAATGCAAGGCATATGTATTAGAAATGTCATCACCATTCTGCAAAGGCAAGCTAGACTCCTGTGACACTGAATGAATTCACTTGGGAACTGGGCTTCTGGCTGCAATGCTGCAGTATCAGCCAGTGTCTCTGAAATGACCCCATGCTTTGGGAGAGTTTTGCTTTGAGAGCTGTAGCAGCTTCGAGGTACACATGGTCACAGGGACCCTTCTGAAGGGAAACCAGCTTTTGTCTTGCCATGTATAAGCAACTGGAGTCCACTCCCCAAATTCATGCCCACTAAATCAGGTCTTGGTGTAGCTGCTTAGTGTATTCCAAATTAAGATACATATTCATTGTGGATAAGCAAGTTTAATTATGAATATATTGGGATACTTAGCTTTTAGAAAAATATTTAATATGCTTAATATGGCAGCATTTCAAGAGAATCTGCATGACTTTGCACAGATTGTATTGACTTGGGGTATGTAATAAGCATTTTTTGTCCTTTAGACAAAGAAGAGAAGGAAATATTCCACAGAGTTCAGGGAAATTCACTCGATATAAAAATGTGTTTTTTGTGGGTTTTTTTAAAGCATTCAGGTACAAGAAAGAAACCACACTAAATAATGTTATGAAGGAAATGGACATCATCTTTCCTAAGTTTTGTTTATATTTAATTGGTGCTAATAACAAAGCATGAAACAGAGCCCAGTGCTAATATTACCACAAGTCGGTGTGTATGATCATCTTTACATGCCCCTACAGGTGGCCTAACTTTTCAGTGATTCTGAATACCTGCATCTCCTGTTGGTGGTTCACAACCCTAAAGTAGGTTTCCTATTTAGACACCTAAATACAGATTTAGCTGCCTCATTTTTGACAAAGCCTGGCTGTAGACCCTATTTTTAACATGTAGAATTAGAATTATTCTGTGAGGAAACTGCTATATAACGTAGCACTGTTGTAAGCTACTATGCTGGGGGATTTTAAAAGCCCTACCTAACATTCTTTCATAAAGGAAACCTTTAGAGATGATCTTCTGGTTGACTACTGAAGCGAATGGGGGAACTGTGAAATACTAATGTTAATATTTTTACTCTTTAGCAGACTACTCAGGGGAAGATATTTTACCTGTGAGGAGGAAACATTAAGTAAAGTGAATCATTTCCACTTAACATTAAAAAAAAGTCCCTTTCATTCTCAAGCTACGGAATGTGGTAACTATTGTTTCTTGCTTGGGGTGCGTGCATGGCACTTCTGTAACTTGAACTGACTTTACACCATAAACTCTCATGAATAGATGTGTCCCCAATTAAGAAATGAAATGAAGACACAGAGTGACAGTGTTTAAAGTGGGAAATTGTAATGTTACCAGAATGCTGCAGGCATCGTTCTGAGAGCAAGCTCGTTTCTGCGCTTCTGAAGGCCCCTACAGCTGCAGGTAGAAATGAGTGTATTCCCTCTCTAACGCCCAGGGACTGTGCAGGTGGAGTCTTCTGGGGGAGTGCAAAGCCTGCTCATGATGAGAACAAGCAAAACGGCAGACAACTGAATAATCCTAACCGACACAGATGCTGACAAACTGAGACAAAGGCTGATGCTGAGAAGCAAACAAGACAAAAGAAAGGGAACTATCTCCTGGAGAAGTGATCATACTGCAGCTTCTGTGGCAGAAATACTGACTGGCAAGAGAGAAAGTGATTCATGAAGCTAACCCCTACCCACTATTCTGCTATATTGAGAGACACTGTAATTTAATCAAATACTTTGAAGACAGATTGACACAGACTGAGACTGCAAGAGCAAGCTACATTTGCTGTGGAAGATGTTAGTCAATAAATTGTGGCATGGCAGTAGTTTACAAAGACAAGATTATGAGTAAATTTATTGTGCAGTAATATAGCCCGAATTACAGAAAGAGTCCAGATGTGGACTGAGATGCCACATCCCTTTTTGGATAGATATGGCCATTTCAGATTTTTTTTTAAATTTATTTCCAACTTTTAACTTAGATTGTCTTTTAGAAGAAAAAAGCCCAGATGCCTTCAGAATCTGATCTCAACTACACAAGAGATAAAACAGTGAGCATGAAAAGATGAAAGAGCATTTTAAAGATGCTTAGATTTACTAAATCTACATTAGTAAAATGATGAGAACCAAAGACTAGTTGAGCTAGTTTGCAGAGCTACAGTGTTTCACCTGTCACATACTTCTACTGAGAGGTACGTCCTTGCACAATTTTATTCGATGAGCATCATAAGGAGAGCACTTTCATCTAGTTCTCCAACTATAGTGTAATTTTGCTGCTACTGTCCCACAAAAACAAAGCAAACACTGCCCACAACAACTACTGAAGTGCTATGCCATCTTGAAAACTTTGAGGAGAGTTGTTGGCCACTCCTACAGTCTGACAGCAACTCGGATATTCCTGTGGCAGCAGCTGGGTTCCCCACATGGTCTTTGGGCCAGAAAGATGCAAGTGCAACAGAGAAGGTGCTGAGTATCTATGAAGGGTGCAGCATATGACCTATGCAATGTGCATGATGAGGATGGTACTGAGCAAGCAGAAACCAAGTCCTAAACTTCACAAAGGCAGGATCAGCATGCATCTGCATGCTCTAAGCATGGCTGAAATCATCTGAAATTGTTTAGTAAGAGACAGGAGGACAGGAAAAGTGCTGTAGTCAAAATTAAACTAAAACTGTGGAGGAAAGAAAAAGTGAGTGATGCTGGAGGCAGTTTCACAATGAAAGAAAACTGCCCATGAGAAGGTGTGCCCTGAAACCCACCTGCCAAACTGGAAGATGGGGTGGGAAGTCCAAGTTATGATGCTGGTCTCCAAAGACAAAAAACAAATTCAGTTTAATGGTTTTCTATATAACAGCTTTGTCATGTATACTTCAGAGCACTGAGAAGTGTTTGTTGTGACAGGAAACTGTATACTGGAAATAGGAAAGTACACCACCACACAGAGTCCACAGAAACTGGAGGATGAGAGCCTTTCAAAGGCCAGATACTGGATATCAGGGTATGAATATGCTTCAGAAAAATACAGACTAAGTGTTATTTGTATTGCTGAAGCAGAAAATGTGTTAGTTGTAAAACCAAGTTATTTCTAGAAATTCTTTACATACTATCTCACTATTACATATCACTGTGCATTACAGAGTTACCTATCCCACCCAGTCCCCAGTAAGCCAGTAACATGTTTATTTAAACACTAACTACCTGCTTTACAATTAACTGACTCTCTATATAACAGACTTTGATAAAACACTTAAAAAATTTAAGAGCTAAAAATGAAGCAACACCATTATTATTTATACATGTTATAAAACAGTCAGTGCTTTATGAGTATCACTGTGCAACTTTTTCCCAGCTACCACATTAAAAACCAAACATCCAATTAATAGTAAAACATACTTGTTTTGGGGCATCTGCGGAGGTGGTGTGAACTTCAGTACCTTGGAGTCCATTAGACTCAAATACCACTGTGGGAACAAGGGGGCTTGTTAACAGATGAACATTCAAGCTTCGTTAGTGTGTGTACATTATTTGAGACCATTACAGATTAACTACGTTCAAAAAAAGACACCAGCTACTAGCCTGTGGCCGGAAAACACCAATTTACCGTAACACTTACTGTAAGAGAGTGTGCTAATGGCAGCCTAGGGCCACTGCCCTTTTTAATTCAGACTTCGGTGCTGAAGAAAGCAATCACTGACAACATTAATTATCAGTGTATGTGTAAAGGGACCCTCTTCTTGCATTACTTACCATTTGGCCTCTGTCATTTTGCATCAGACTGGCTTATGTATGCATCATTCACACTTTTCAGGAGGAACCTGCTAGTCTAACTGTCTCTTGCAATGCTCAGGAGGTCTCCTGACACCGGTGGCTTTAGCCTCCTACAACCTCAACCACAGACCGCACCAGGTTAAAAATGGCTGGTAGGGATTTCCCATTTTAGGGCTGACCAGTCTGCAGAAAAATCTCGGTTCCCACAAAAATGTTCCTGTCAAAAGCAACGACGAGGCAAAACAAAGCCTTATGTTGTGCTGAAAGGGGTACTTTGATTTCAATTTGTGCTGGTGGCAACAGAATTCATTAGCATATTCATTTCTGAGTACCCTACTCTCTAATTAAAATAAAACATTTGCAAACAGGCTTATCTTAAATGCATTTCAATTTTAAGGAGTTCGGGCGCGGATCAGGTAAGCAATATCCGTAGAACAAGAGCAATAGTTGTAAAAATAAAAAACCTGTCTATTAGATTTAGGTACTGGAATTACTTAGGTTAACATGGTATGTGAAACGTAATTCTTGGGATTTTGTTAGGCAGATCTGAAAACAGGCAAGTGAGAATAGGAAAAAGCAAGTGTTGAGTGTGAAAAGGTACCTGTGTGGGACCTCTGATGAGTCCTGAGGTGACTGGGTTGGGTAAAGCATTTTCCACATTCTCTGCAGACGCAGTCTCCTTGGCGTGTTTGTGTCCTGAGCATCCCTGTAGTTGGGAGGGAGGGAGAGAGGGAGGAGGGGGTGGTGGAGAGAGAAGAGACGAAAGTTGAGAAGAAAACATTATGCCAGAAGAAAACATCATTAGTATGTCTAATGTGTCATTATGTGAGGCTACCTTCAGGCCCTGGATGACAACTGTCAGCCTTCATCTAGGCACTAGCTGACAGGCCAGGCACACACAGGACTGCAAGAATGCATAAATTACATTGAATTAAAAAATGCTCCCCATGATGTGCCCGCACCAGGACTGGCATGTCAGGTGTGCGCTTTTCAGAGCAGCTGGATCCACTTCTCAGCCATCACCCAGCTTTGTCAAGCAGTACATCAGGCAAATCAAAGTGACTCCAGCGTGGCGGAGACAAGTCACATGGATAATAGGAAGTGAGTAGGACCAGAGCCCAACTGTCCCCCCCGGGCAGCAATACCTCAGAGACAAATGCAGAGCGAGCGGAGCCATCACAGACTGATCAAACCTTTCGCCCCTGCCTACCTGCCTGCCGGTGCTGCTTTGACCCCGGACCTCTGAGGCACAGACGAAAGACATCTGTGAATGAAAGTGTCATTCCGGACATTTTGAGCTGGTAGCAGCGCAGCAGCCTTCCCTCAGCCCTGGGTAAACATGTTTTCTAGGCCATTAGCATTTGTGGAAAACCGCTCAAACCTCTCCTTTTTCTCCAAAGGTCAGTTTACAGCATCTGACTTAAAGGGCTGGTCTTTGTCTTTTTGCTGCTGATCAAAAAAGACACATTTGACTTTTATTGGGCTTTTTTATTATTTAAAAAAAAAAAAATGTTTGAACATCATCTTTTCTATTCTGATAAAACGCCCTCCTCAGAAGGAAAAAGTTGATGTTTCCATTTGCCACTGCAATACTTTGGCTTTTAAAGAAATTCTCAGGGGGTTGTCAGTGGAAGTGAAGTTTCAGATTTTCTTTCATCCCACCTCCCCCATCCCCCACCCCCATTACAGTAGTTTAAAAGAACAGAATTGTGGGTGAAAAAGTGGCAAAAAAAAAAAAAAAACAAAAACAAAAAACAAAAAAACAACTGAAAAATCAATTTCAGGATGCCAGAGGGCTCATCCAAAATACAGATCCTCCACCTGAAAATGAATGAAAAAGACCACGGGCTGCCATTTACTCTGCTGGTATGCCACCAAGCGTCTCTGCGATGTTTTTTTATCATAGCATATATTAAAAAAAATTGTCTGGCTGCACAAAAACCCAACCCACTCACAAATTGTATTCTCTTTTTATAATAGCACCTCCTGCAGATGGCAGCACAATCTGTATAATGTAGCTGAACACACTCACTCTCAACAATTAAGTTCCCGGCAGTCAAATACAAGATCATGATTTAGGGGCAAATCCAGGTCATGTATATCTACACACAAAGAAATTTTTTTTAAAATCACATTAAGTTTCAATAAGAGTTTCACTGTACTATAACGTGATAGATTTGACTTGCAAGGCAGTCAAGTTTAAAGCAGAATTTCTCATCTCTTACTAACATCTTCCCCTTACTGACCAGAACTACGCCTTCAAGCTCAAAAGCAAGGCCAAGCGAAGCACGTTGAGAGACCAGACGTGGCCTTTGCCATACCACTGTTCTGGCTGCAGGACAGGCAGGGACAGGCAGAGCAGGGCTTTGCTACCAGAAGACTGGCTCCCGTGGAGCCTGGGAGACCTGAGGTCCTCGGGTGGTTTATTGTCACCTCTGGGAAGACATTTAATCCCTCTATACCCCAAGCGTCCCTCTGTGAAAGGTGAACACACTTGTCTCACCAGCCATTATGCACCTGAGTCATGCATAAAGGAAGGTTGAGAAAGCTGTTGTAAACCAAAGTACCCTGTACAAACGCCAAAGGTGAGCAGGTTAGGACTTTGATCTAATCCCTCCTTGGCACTCACTTTATGGTGGTTATTTCAAAAGCAGGTGAAAAAAACGGATTGCTTCCAGGCATATTTGCCATTGTTGCATTTCCTAAGGGGCACCACAGTGCTTTTTCATAGTTCAGAGCTTTGAACGATGGGCATCATTGCCACAAGGAAACACCCCTATGAGTCACCACTCAGGTTATATGTGAAGAAGAGGTGGATGACTACAGGTGTTAGCAGATTAAAGTAAATGAACACGACTTCCTGTGAAACCAGTGCTCAAAGCTGGTATCAAAGGAGCTCCAGGAAAAGAGTGCATCTGCTGCCATAAACCATCCTTTACTAATATGGCGATTCATGTAAATATAATGAATAAAATTAAAACCTCCTATTAAATATAACAATAAGATTCTCTCTACAAGCATTTGAAAAGATTGGGCAGTGTGAAACAAACTTAGCCTAAGCTCAGCAAGCTTTGTGTTTGCAGCCATATCACAATGGTACATACAACTCTTTTTTTCCAAGGACACACTGGAATAAACACAAATGTGAAAGAAAGGATCCCAGAAATAAATCCAGCCACTCTAAAGCAAGTTGAACACTGCAATACCACACACTAAAATATTCTAGTATGATCCAAGATGAGGTCGTATACCAAACACGCAAGCAAAGTCTATCAGGAACATTCAACTGGGGGAAAAAAATGTGACAAATAGTATACCTAAGCGGGATTTTTGGTTGTCCTTTATGTCATGACTGCCATATTCACACTGCCACATTAAGACTAAATTGTATGATGCATACTGACTCAGAGGGCTCAGTCTAGGGTTGTGTGTTATTTCAGACAAGGTTCATTTACCCTCCTCTATTCGCAGTTGGTAGGATCTCGTTCCTTTTGCCTGAAGCAGCTTTTTATTTTAGTGCTATGAAAAACAGCCATCATGCCAATTGGTTTGGAGAACCATCATCAACCTGGAAGTTGTATATAAAATGAAGACAAGCTACATAAAAAAAGAGGTTTCAAATTCTGAAAACTTGATTGCTGTAAAACACTTGGAATGGAGGAAGAGATTTCAAAGCAGAGATGGGCACTAAATAACTTCCAGTTAAAGTGCCTCTGGAAGTCACTGCCCAGCAAAAACATTTTGGCAATAAAACCTCTCTTTTAAAAAGCAGGTAAATAGAGACACCCTTGGAAAACCTGCCCCTACTTTACTTTGCCCCAGTGGTCCTAATGGTTTTTCTGGTGCCTGCATTCACTAAGGAAGTTTCTAGTTCCTGGCTTTTACTGTTTCATTTCATCCCTTTTAACACATCTGGGAGCTCAGTGGGTCAATAAGATTTCTCTGAGCAGGTTGACACAACGCAGTATTAAATAACATCAGGGAGGGCACCCACGTGAAGGTACCCCAAGCTGATGGTGGAACAATTAACCAGCATTTAGAGCAGGAAGCAGGCAAGGAAGAACTAGACAACATTCCTAGGCACTAGGATGGTGAAACCAAAGTCGGCTGAACAAAAGCAGGAATGCTGAGGCCGCAGTTTTAGAAACTAAGCATGCCCTCCTCTGCTTCCTTAACAAAAAACAGGAGCCTGATGTTAGTTACAATCGTCAGGCAGCCTGTAACCACCTGCAAAATGATCTACTCAAACAACGGTCAGCTCCTATGCAGCATTACTTTTTTAAATGATTGAGCAAAACACAATGGAGTGGCTGAAAGGTGCACCTCCTGGACTATTTCAGATAGATTTTGCCTTCCTGTCTTCTCCAAAAGACCTTCCACCAAGAATTGATCAAACACTATGGCTCCTTCCTTGTCTCACAGCTACCAAAGTGGTCAACTTGCACACACTTTCTGGCCACTAGACCATCGCTGGCCTCAGACTACCAGCTTCCAAATGCCATGGGTTTGGTCCCACTTACAAACTGGGTCACAAGCTCCATTTCACATATGCTTTTGACAAAACAGAGAGCACTATGTCACATGAGGACACTAGAACACTGGTCTGGAACACGTGCTCTTTCCATACGGAGTTCAGTTCTTGCACAACTTCTATAAAGAGAAGAAGCGTATAAAAAATGGGATGGTGTACAAACGGTGAGAGCTGGGACTATGGCTTCCCTTCTCCCCCACTACACACCTACACACCCATCTCAAGAGTAATAAATCAGTGTGATTTTCAGTTTCCACTGAGACAAACTAATTCTGGCAGATCATCAGAAGGGTATGATTTCACATGCAAATACATTAGTTCCTTTTTTTTTTTCCCCCTCATTCTTCTTTTTATGTGGCAGTTGACTGACAAGTGACAGGAGAGGCACTGATACTTTTTCAGTCCCTGAACTTTTAAACTGGCTGTTTGCACAACCGCCTTTCCTGATTACATGAATTCTGCCCCCTCTCTTTATAATTATAAACATACAAACAGATCAAAAGAATCATTTGAAAAATACAACAGCAGTCTTTGATATGGACAAGGAAGATCTTAAGACTTTTGTCAAGAAAGACAAAGGACACTGACAAGTGATTATCACTGTTCTTAGAAGATTTGTTTGCAGAGGAAATTGAACAAAACCTCCAAAATAACATCACAGATAAGCCCCAGAGGACGTTCATTTTGCCCGAAGCAAAAAGATGATGATGTGTGCCAGCACCAGCATATGAGGAGGATCTTTGTGTGACAGCACATCTGTGTAACCTCAGCCTTCTTGAAGTGAGGGGACAAAGGAACACTAATACTCCAGGTGGAACCAGATACATTTAACCTGCAACAAAAATGTCACACAGTGCACGAAGGGGAATGCTGCAATGTTAGAGACTGGTAAACAAACCTATTCAAGCCTATCCAGAAATGATAAAAGCAATGAACTCGTAATCCCAACCGTTAGAGAGAGAGAAGGAAGGAACTGTGAAACAGCATGTTGTGACTCTGAATGAAGCAGGAACAAGGAAGCCGCATCCTCGGCTACAGAAAGGCTTGTGAAAATCTTACCTGCGTGATCCAAGACAGGGCTGTTGGCACCGCACGTTTGGTACAATGAAGCAAGGTCCTTTGGAATGTATGTTTTAAAGATATTTAAAACGTCCAAACGTTTCTCATGCCCATCTGATCCCAAATCCTGTTTGCTGGAGTGTAAAGCTGGAGAAACCCCCACGGCACTAGGCTGGGACTGCAGTAGTGGACTCGCTCGTGCTACCGCTGTGCAGTTTGCCAATGTCCTCACCTCATTCCCAGCTTTCACATGAGACTCCCGCTGAGGCACTGATGGCTCTTCATGTTTAGTGTACTGCTCGCTTTTACACAGAGGATGATACTGCAGCGGCGGGCTGAATTTGGCCTTCATGGGGTCAGACGCACAGTGCTTACCTGGAGGGGCAAAGCTAGTACTTCCTTGTTGGGGAGCCACATACTTTTCCACTTGTTTACTGTTGGTGGGCTGAGTGCTAGGCCTGGATATGACCGGTTGAGTAGGCGTTACGCTTCTGCTATAGGCTCCCATTTGCGTAAGTTTGGAATTTGCTTCATATTTACTTTTTTGTTGTGCTGCTATGCTGTATTGCTCCTGGGAATGGTTTAACTTGGGCTGTCTGTACCCATCCAGACCTGATAAGCGTGGACCACAGTGGCTGAAGGCATGACCGTCCTTTGCCTGATGCATGCTCCCAGACTTTGCAGTCATCCCAACGGAAAGAGAGCTGCTTTTGGACCCTGGCAATGTACTTGGCACTTGAGTGCGTGTAAATCTGGCAATGGGCAAAGGCTGGCACTCCTTACCGCCGAGAACAGGAGGGGGGCCAGTACGCCCACTCCTTGCCAGAAAGACCAGGTTGTTTTTAATACTCTTGAATCCATTCTGTTGAACCCAAGGGGGGACCATAGAGTTACAGCTGATTTTGTGCAAAATTCTTTTGTGCATCCACAGGACTTCAGGGTAGTAGGTCTTGTGACTGCAGAAAGGACATGGGTAGACAATTAAAGCAGCCTGCAAGGATGCATTCAGATTTTTATTGCATGAACTATCCCTTGTTGATTTTTCACTCAAATCAAGTGGAGCTACCTCTTGAACTTCAGCACCTTTTTCTATCAGAGGATACTCCCTGTGCAAGTCTAGCAAATTTTCTCTAGCACGACTAGCCTGCACTTCAAGTGACGTTTTCAAGCCCATGACCACATTTGGAGATGTCTGGCCCATACCCGAAGCAAAGCTAGCAATGCGACTAGAGCAAGGAAGCCCTTGGCTGTGGTGAAATGCTGGCATCTTTATGTCTGCAGAAGCTTTTAGATCTTGGTATTTCAAAAAGGGCTCCTTGATGACACTCTCCAGTGCTGACACCAGGGCAGGAATCTCTGGTTTAGATTCCCTGGCTTCATTTTCTCTGGTGTTGTGGCTTCCCAGCTTTGGGAGCTCATCCAACTCAGAAGTTACCATTGGGGTTTCCTCTTCAGAAAAGTTGCAGTGGTATGGCTTTTCACCTGAATGGGACAAATAAAAAAACATCCTTGTCATTTTATGCAGAAAGGACCCTCAAAGACAGAGCATAATTCAAGACTACAATAAGGTAGCAGGAGAAAAAGCAAACTTTGGTATTAATATTGTAATGACATGCTACAGACTAAATGTACTGTATAAGCAAGAAAATCATGAAGTAAGACACAACAGTTCCATTTACTTTTAAAGATGACTACGAAGTCTGGATAAACTCTCTAATGCTGCATGTTCATGACATTTTAAAGAAAGAACAATTCAGTAATATATCCATGTTAAAATTCTGGGACTGCAAAAAAAATAAACAAATATGCAACCATTTAATGTTTTAACAAAAGCAAAGATAATGGTGCCAGACTAAGACTGACCTAGTTAAAGGTCTGTCAGTGCTTCCATTACAAGTCCCTGTTTTCAGAGGGTTTATAACTCAGCAATAAAAATCGGCTCCACATGGAAACCAAGCATATAAGCAGGTACAGAATACATTATAAACTGCTCGCTTAAGAGGGACTTTTGCAGTGGCCAAGTATAAAAGATGAGTTATGGAGGATGTAAATTTTGAATTTTCCGTCCATTAGTTTAAAACAGATCCATTTTTTTTAACATACGTTTACGTTTGTGTCAAACTTTAGGAAAATTTTATGACCACTTAATCCATGGACAGATAAGGAATTCAACATTTTCAGGTATTTAGATTACAGAATTCAAACCAGACTTTTGATTCTTCTCATTTTCTTCTTTGCTTCCCAGATCTTCAGAGTAAATTTAGCTACCTAACACATGTCCTGGACAGGGAACATACTGGGCAGTGATTAAAGCTGCTTAGGGTGAAAGAGAAGAGTAGGATTTGTTTTGCTGGGAGCATGGCTACCTCTGCCTGCGCTCCCGACGCTGATCTCTCAGAGCTGCTGATGAAGCCATTGAATCCCTCCAAATCAGTTCACAAATCAGTTCTACAGAGATTTTCATCACAGAGGTAATGCTTACTGCATCCATTTAACATGTAACTGAATTGTATCATCTGACAAACTTTCAATTAACATGCAGTTAATGAGCCACTGTCAAGCAAGTGTAAGGAGACCATGGTCCATGTAGAACGTCCAAAGTGATCACTGCATCGTCAAAGGGCTGAGAATGGGAAAGGAGTGAACTGCTCTGGAGCTGCATATCCTCTCACATCAACTCATACAAGCCAGCGCTTCACAAAAGCAAGCACTGTTCGCTAGCACGGTGCCACAGACCTTATTCTGCACAGTATAATGGCAGAAACATATCTTTAGCTGGAGTTTCACTGCAAATAAAGTCTACTTAGTCTTGCCTTCAATTCAAGCAAAAAATGCTTAAGCCTTTATTTAATTCAAATTATGTTAAAAATAAAACCATAGATTTTGCAGCCTTGTAGGACTGAGTGCTCAGTCTGCTAAGATCATTTTCCTTTCAAACACTTTAAGAGGGTAAATTCGGGGGGGGGGGGGGGGGGGGGGAACCCACAACCCAGAAACTTGTTCTTCCTGTGTTGCAGGGGGCAAGGTTTTGGGAAAGCATATGCCCAGTACTACCAGCCAAATTTACAGTTTGAAACAAAGACACTGCATGCAGCGGTGAAATTTGACACTGCACATCTGTGTTACTTTCAAAGCACATCTGTCAAAGCCCAAAATATTTGTGCTCTTAAATAAGATTTTAAGGCTTCTCTTTACGATCACAAGGAGTAGCTCCTTTGATCATCGTAGTAAATAATAAAGCAAAGCAAAAACAAATCATTTGGTTGTAGCAGTACTCAGCAGAGTCTGAACCGACCTACTGGCTACATTGAGCACAGCAGGCAGAGGAGGGAGACCACCATCAGTCCCACTCTTGGGGCTTGTGGAGCTGGGAGGCTCCAGTCACATCTGCACAGACGTGATGAAGGGGTGCATTGGCAGATGCCAACTCCCAGGTTGCTCTGTGCACCTCAGACCACCCCTTGATGCTTTCTGACTTGGTCAAAATCTATGTAATGCGCTGTTTCAGCAAAGAGAACAAAGTCAAAGACTGTGAGGTGGCATGAGTTAGGTCTGGACTTGGTCTTTAGGTCTGGGTTGTTCAGCTTAGGTCTGTACTTGGGGAGAGGAGGAGGAGGAAGAAGTAGGGAGACAGACCACAGACCCATGTGGTCCAATAACCACAGGTATAAAGCCTGGAACTGCAAATCTCGAGATAGCTACAGTCCTTTTAGTCCTAGTGCTTTAGTGCAGCCATCAAAGAAAAAGGGATTTTTCATGTGGAAAATGTAGCACAGAGTAGGAAAACAATGAGGGCATTTGTGAGGTGGCCTGCAGTTGCCACAATGCTGAAGGCATATGCTGTCAGTACAATATATGAAAATTTGTAAGGATATTACAAAACATAGCTTCTAACATCTCTTCCATAGCATCTTGCTAGATTCAGTTTCTCTGATGTCTCAGACAAACAGTACTGAACATACTAGGAATAATTTTTAAAGCTTAGATCGGGAGCCTCAATAGCAGTATTTGTGTTTATTACTCAAGCTGCACTTCTAGCAAGAAAAACTCAGAACAAAACCACACCCCTACCTTCCCCAAGATTTGGACAGACACACTTCTCACCTGCAGGCCAACTCATACTCCTTCACCAGCATAAAGCACAGCCTAAGCTTCTCCCTAGCCCCATCCTGCTCTCCACCAGGGACCCAACACTCCAGATATCAACACTCAGACTGAAACACTGCCATGTGCCATCCTCCCCATCACAGGAGGTGGTCCAGCCTAGACTGTGAGCAGGTAGCAGAAGCCGGGGGGAAGAGGGGATGCAGGCAAGAGCAAGAGGCAATGGTATGCAACCCAATAATATAGGCAGAGACTTTTTAGAAAAATTTATTTCTGCCTGCTCCCAGCCGCTTGCCCCAGCTGAAAAGGGGTACTAACAATCTTTTTAAATCACTGGTATAAAATACTGCTCTAACCAGTGCAGTGCAGGCATTACTGTCACCAGAAACTTTCGAGATTTTATTATGGCCAGGTCAAAGTAAAAAGCCATGAATGCAATGCCTTTTGCGTGATCTCCAGGGACTATAACTCACATTCCCCATTGAAAGAATATTGGCTAAGCATGCTCTCACTTTTTATCCTATGGTCTCTGTCATCTCCTCATGTTTGTCTCAATTCCTTTGTTTCTTACCCAAAACAACTGTTCACCTGTTGTACTCAAGACTGAGAAGGGTCCTTTTACCACATCCCTTAAGCATTAGTTTTTCTGTGTCACGGATACCTGGCCAGCAGTTGAAGCAGATGAATTTTACAAGATGCCCAGCTAGGAGGTGGCTTCTGATGGAATCTTCAGAGATTTGATCAGTTCTGCAGAAATATATCTTATTGCCATCATTTAGTTACATATCTTACACAGGCAGATAAAAGTGACTTCCCTTCTCTCCACATGCACATAATCCCTATTCTCTTTCTCCCCCCTCACATGCATAAACTCCACTTGTTTCCTCCTCAGCTCTGTTTCTCCACAGAACCAAATTTCAGAGCAGGCTGCACAGCTGTTTTAATTCATGAGGCTTCCTATAAAGTAAAGCAGCCTGCAAGCCTGAGGACAATGAAACCGTGATTTCTATTCAGAAGAGCAGAACTGGCTAGAAATTGGCCCCTTTTCTGGTTAGCATTACAGCACCAGGAGTCGGAGGGAAAAGAGCAGATGTCATGTGTTCAATTTTTAGTAAACATTTGATAGTGATTTGCACTTTGAGATGAATGCTATGGCTGGATTTGAAAACTGGCTGCAAATAAATCACGATAAAAGCAAAGGATAACATTGGAAGAAGGTGCGATACTGCAAAGACCTGTATTAGGTCCTATTTTCTTTAAAGATCCAGAAGAGACTAGACAGCATGCTAACTTAAATCTCCAGGAAATATTGCATTTGGAGGAGCTGCAAAAATAACGGGGACAAGGAAATAATGCACAGGGACTTAGAGAGAATAGAAATGCAGTCTGAAAATAATCAAATGAGATTCATTCTGGAAAAAAGCAGGCTAAGACAAGTGAAGGGAAATGATCCAAAAAAACCATGCAGTGGGAGGGCGAAATCTGGGAAGCAGCAATGTTGAAAATAACAGATGTTACAATAGATGGCAAGTTAAATATGAGTGTATTAGATGAGGTTCTTCAGTTTAGCTTCATAAATAAAAGCATTATAAAAATAAAAATAAAAACATTCTGCAGAAGACACAATGGCCATGCTGGTCACGTTGTTTTTTTATATACATACATATAAAATCAAAAATATATACACCATAGTAATGGGCACTATCTAAAAGCCCACAGTGAACACATTACAGTGGGACACAGCAGGGCAAAAAAGGCAAAAAGCAGGTTTGCAGCAGAAAATCAATGTCTTTTATCCTGTGAAAGGAAGGTCCAACAAAAATACTCCATGCCCCAGAATATCTGTGCACATCTGCAAATACAGACAAGTCAGAAGGAGTTCAGAGAACTGCAACAGAAAAGTAACCAACCAGAAAATAAAGATGAAGAGTTAAGGGGACTCTTCTGGCTGAGGGAAGATGGGAGGGTGACAGGCCAATGCCTGCAGCCTCCCCAGGAGCTCCAAGCTCCAAAAGTGAGAATTATGTCATCCTGAGCACTGGACTCTATCACAACAATCAGATACAACTCCAAGCAGGAAAACTCACAATTAAGAGGAAAAAAACCCAGTTACGTGTATTTGGAGCTTGCAGAGTGTATGTCAAGGGAAGAGGTGGAGCACCGCTTGGTCTGTAAAACCTATATGGACAAAACATGAATTATCAATGCATGATAAAATTCCATCCTTTTCATGTGGAGGCAGAAAGCATGACTTCCTCCTTCCCTTCACTCTACCAGCACAGCAAATGCAAGCCCTTCATAAGCTAGTATCAACACACTACAACTGCACTGTAGACATACACCAAAACCACCCTTCCTTTCACACTGATTCCCTATGTGGTTAGCCAAGGGAAGGACTCCTGGATCGTTCAACAGTTTGTAACCCTCCTCAGCAGCAGGTTTATCATCTCAGCATAGGTCAGGCTGTTCAAAAAGCCCCAGTATCTGTTTTGCAGAGGATCATTTGTCTTACACCAGCTATGTCCCCTACTCCACCTACCTGCATGTCTAGTTTTTGTAATCCACATGCTATCCGCCACCTCCTCTGCCTTCTTCTCCAGCTGTGTCATTCAATAGATCCTCAACGTGGTGGCAAAGCAGGCATGAGGTGAGAGACAACTCCTACAAACCCTCTTAAGTTTTCTTACAGCACAAGGCCATGTGCCACAACAAGAACTGGGAAGAAAAACTTGTGGTGTGTTTATACAAGATCCAGCTTCTCATCTGCAAAGCTCATCTTGCTTTACACGTTGTTAGATGTTTTCAGACGCAGCTCCACAGCTTCCCAGTAATCCCCAAGAATGAGACTGGAATACTCAATACTGCAGGATGGGGCAGGCTAGCAGGTAAAAGGATGATACGATCAACTAGTGTTCCTGCTTCCTCTGGGACTAATTTTAGATTTGACAGTGAGTGGTTTTGGCTAAGGTCTGAGGTTTTAAACAGGGCAGAAACCCCACACAGCTCTTGAGATTGAGATGGTGGCTGACACAGATGGTTTATCAGCCAGCCAGCTCACCCCACCCCACAGAGGTTTCACTTCGGCTATGCAAGGGGGAAAGGGGAGTAATACTGTCCTGGGCCATGGCCCCAGAGTGCACAGAAAACAAGCCCTAGGTGCCCCAAGAAGTCCTGCCTTCACCTGGTCATGAGGGGGTTGTTTCTGGTTTATACCACACTACTTTTCCTTACTACTTTTCAGGTTGGTGGTGTTTGGTTTTTTTTCATATTTTTGCTGTGGCTAGATGTTGGGGAGTTAGTTACCTTTTCACCTCCATGCAATCAGCTATACATTTCTAACACCACTGTACTTCCATCCTCAGGAAATAACCCCAGATCATGGGTTCACCAATCAGAACTAGCAGGCCTTTGGTATAGTTTGCATTCATGGTCTCCATTCTCCTTCTCTACATTTAAATCTTATAGTTCTTAAATGACTTCTCCTTGACTTTTTAATCTCATGGCTGACAATTTCAGGCCAAGGATGCATGATAGCAACTGTCAGCTTTCAATCAAGTTATTTCTTGGGAAAAGATGCCAACTACAAAAAAGCATGATCTCACAAGTGAAGAACTGCAGGTTTGTCTCCTTGGTTTTTGGGAGCGGGCCCAGGAAGGGGAAATTATCATCTGACAAAAGCAATTTTAATTCTTTTGGGCACCTTAGAGTAACAAAATTTAGCTTTTTTCCCTTCCACTCTTTTCTTCCCAAACAGTACTACTGCTGTTGCCATGATGATTAAACGACTAATGCCGAGAGCCCTAAATTCAACTTTTTTTAAGACCATACTATTTTTCAGCTGTTTTTCTTGCACATTTCTTTTCAGGCTTCCCTCTGTTACTGGAACAACAACATAGGGATTTATCCCAAAGTCCCATTTTCTTTATTTCGCTAACTTAACCCTCCGCAATTTCTAACTTTACCCGCAAGTTACTTTTTACCCTCACTGTCAGATGCTTAAAACATTGTACCACCATGTATGACCTGAGCATGCAAACAGCTGAAGGGCCCTGTTAGATTGTTCATCGCCTTCCCTCTGTAGAACTGGGGGACACTGAAGGGGATGAAAGTGGGACAGGCCAGCTGAGCCCACCACTCTGAACTATCCCGGTCTCCATTTGACTAATCTCTCTAGCATTGTTCAGGAGGACACCTGCTGTTTGTGAAAACAAAACCCACTGAGCTCTGACAATCTGGGCAGCAAAAAACATGAAACACGTATAGGCAACCATCAGACTAAATAAAGAATGTTTGTTCAGTTCTGGACTGCACATGTTGAGGTTTCTGAATTATTTTAGATTATTGTTGTTATTATCATCAGAGATACTGATTGCATTAGTTTTGCATTTTGGAAAGAATTGGAAAGGTCACCAAAGTGACTGGGAAAAAAGCACAAAAATTTCAGTTGATTAAATCTGAAACTTAACCTTTTAAGATGAGTGAAATATGAGTCTGAAACCAGTTATGGTATAGCACACAGAAGACCCCTTTCTATAAAGCATTCCCTAGCTCAGTAAAATGACAAATTCCTTTGCACAGAAAAAATGCTTTAGAGTTATATTCACACTTCAAAGATCACTTCTTTTTTTTAAAAAACAAACAAACAAAAGGAGGCCTGAAAGCATCCCCCATCCGCACAGCCACAGATGCAAACGCCAGCAAGGTTACTGGAATTTCAAGCACAATCAGAGAATAGGCACCAACAAAGTAACTGAGGAACTAGGTGGGAAAGGGTACCAAGTTCAAAATCTGTCAGGCTGAAGTGCATGTTGTTAGGCATTGGAGGTATGATGAAAAACAAGCCTGAAAGTTCACAGTGAACTTTTTCTCTCCAGCTACTTGCATATAATTTTTCCTTGAAGGCTATTTGGCTTTGTTGTTATCTAGGGTACTGATGCTACAAGCCTCCCAAAGGCCAGCTGGCTGCAAGGAGCAGCTCCACGTGCAAATTACTTCACTCTCCCCTCACATAGTATCTTTTCATCACCCTTGGCTTCACACAGGTGCACATCAAGTGCAAAAATCTTTGTGCTGAAGCCCAAACGCAAACTCCCTTCTAGCACTGGGTGCTTTGGGATCTGTCTCCCAGGTATCAGCCCTTCCAGAGTCAACACAGACTTTATTTGGAGGTGAGGGAAAGAAAGCATCCATCCACAGCAGAGCACGTAATGAAGTGACAGTGCACGTGTGGGTAAAATGGCTGCTGCTGGCAGCATGCCACAGACACGACATTTCCAGTGTTCACCACATCTCTTTGCACCTCCTCAGTGCGATTTTTTTGTAAATCTTTATATACATGGTGCATAGGAATTCTAGGCAGTGGCAGGGCTAGCGATGACTTACCAATCCTTTCATCTCTGTATTTCTCACAGGGGTTCATCAGGGTAATCTCTGCCCAGCAGCAGGGGAAAAGCCCCACGAAATAACACGCACTTATCTGCAGATGAAGCTGTAACTCCTGTTATTAGAGTAGTTCCAAGAGCCTTTTTCACCCTTCATCCACACTACCTCGACCCAAGCGTAGTTAAGACTTCAGTGAGGCTTTTGCCAGTGGAGAAGAAAGCTTGTCCTTTAAATGAAGAGCTGAGGGGAGGTGACACTGGTCTGTCCAGCCTCACACAGCAAGGCTGCAACTAATGCATCTGATCCCCAGGCTGTTGCTGCATCCTGCATGCAGTCCCTAGTGTGGCCCCTGGTGGGACTGGGGACCAGCCTTCCCGGTCACACCCCACAGCCCCACTTCGCCCTGTGAGCTTCAAGAGCACTCCGATGTCTTCCCATCTCACACACGGTCACTCCAGCTACAGCTGGGCAAAGCACAGCACCAAGAAACCAAAGTGAGTTATCTACGTTATGCACAATTTCTGCAACTGTCCCCAACTCACAAAACTTCAAACCTGCTATTCTTCCTTTTGGAAATGCAACGCCTAAGTGGATGCAGAAGAAACGGTCTACCACTCCCACTCACAGACTGAACCGGAGAGAAGGCACTACATCAGTTTAAAATGTACAGGCACCTTCACAGTTCCACATCACTGTATGGACCCTGGAAAGTGATGAGGGAATGGTAAGTACTTATCTATAAATTATAGGTAAAATAGAGAGAGAGATGAATATGTACACAGGACAAATACAAAAACACTTGCAGGGACCACTTGCCAAAATGAAAACGGTACAATTTGGCACTGCCTTAAATGTTGCTGCTCATAATATATACTTAAAGAAAATTATGGGATATAAAACCTCTGGAATGTTCTGCAAAATTAGGAAGTGATTAGGCCAGATGATACCAATTTGACTCTAACACAGCTTTGTCATAATTCCAGAGTTAATAGCAATACAGTATGAACTAGTCCAAAAACCTAAGCAGAGTACTGCCAGTACGCTCTGTAGCTGCTAGGCATTTCTCCGTGTGTGGCCTTGCCTGTGAAGTTTGGTGCAGGTAGAAGAAGGAAAAAGAAAGGTCATAAGACCATTAACACAGCAGGATACACAATTAAATTTGAGAGGGTTGGATTGGAGTAGGGGCTGTTGTGTTTTTTGGTTCTGTTTTTTAGTTTAAGGTGCAGAAAGAGAAGTGCAATTGGTTTTGATGCATCAAAACTTCTTGCAGAGGAGATGGAAAATTATGACTCAGATTTGTAAGCGGTTTTTTTAAGCAAGTGGCAGCCTGCCTGTACAGCCACTCCAAACATAGACCCACACAGTTGTAAATCTTCCTAGAGATTTTCCCTTCCGTTCCAACAGTCAGACTTGCCACAGTGTCTGCTCCAGAACGTCTTTTGACCACCACCTGTTCCTCTTCATTCAAATGTACTAAGGGAAAAAAAAAAGGCTTTCCAAGCCAGGACTGTGGGCTGGCAGTCACCCTATACATCTTAACATTCCTTATGCAATATTTCATTTCTCCTATCATTTGTTAAGCATGGGTAGCATATTGCCATACATCATAAAGCCTTTTACTAGAGCTGATCAGTCTAAAAACAGGGGGTGCAGCTGTGCCGTAGGCTACCCTTCTGCAGAAATACCTAAGCTACAGCCAGCAAGCCCAGCGTGGTAATAGAGGTAGCACAGTTACGGAAATAAGGAGCTCTGCATGACCTAATTTACCTTGTTTCTCCTGCTGAAGGCCACACTACCATGGCTTAGTGGCTCTGTTCACAGACTTAAGGCAGTCAAGGATCTCTACTCTGAATGTCAGTCACATCAAACACAGTGGCACACCATGGAAAGGTGAACTTAGGTTATAAGTATTACAAGTATTTAAAGATGTACTAGTTATACCGTACTTGGACAGAAAATCTGCTTCCTTGTGCTGATAATTTTTTTCAGGCTTTCAAAGGAAAGAGGACTTTGGAAAGAAAATGGAAGGCAATAAGGCTGGAATAGGAAAAGAAGCAAGTCAGATCAAATACAAGACACAGGCTGGACAGACTGAACTATCACCACTGGAAACTCGATGCCCTTGACGATTGACATTGCTGAATCATAATTATCACCGTTACATGGTGTCACAAGGATGTGGCAGGACAGATGAGGGACTGAACCGAGCAAGGGTGTGGGATGTGCAGAGTTTCCTCAAGGTACAGGAAGGCTCTAAACTAGTGACCGCCATCAAAAGTTGAACAGCTCTGCTCCAGATGGACCAAAGAGAACCGGAGCTCCCAAGAGAGGATGTAGCTGCAGGCATGTGGGCAGCCTCTGGACACATGGCCAAGGCCACCGACTCAGTACACACTGCAGCTAAACTGCACCAAATGCACTGTGCCTGTGCCACACAACCTGCAGCCCTGAGCCAAAGGCCTCAAGAGAAGAGGCTTGAGGTCCAGCCTGACAGACCCAGATCCCCTACACCCAGCATCCAGTTCACCATCGCCCCTACTGACCACGCAGAGCAGGCCTATTTGCCAGTTGGCTAATTGCAAGGTACGTAGCCTTTCCTCTCTCCTTCCCTTTCTTTCCAGTGTCCTCCCTTGCCCCTTTGTGTAGAAACAGAGTTAACAGTAACAATAACTACGGGAGGCACTTCCAGCAAAGTAAATGGCCTTTCAGACCTGGCTTGAAACAACTCTGTGACAGCCTTACACAGATCACTAAAGACATCAGCCATTTACTGGCAACTTCCATAATCCCCTTGAAGAGCTAATAGACAAAGCAGGCTGGAACCTACCACCACCAGCACGGCAGCAGAAAGGGCAGCTGCCTGCAGGCAAAATGTGCTCTAAAAGGGATTTGGAGTTTTAGCATTTTTCCTGACACTTTTCCTTTTATACCAAGAGGTGAATTTGAGAGCTCACTAGAGCACCAAAGTTCTGGGCTAGCTTAAATTCTTATTTTTAAATTCTTACTAATCTGGAAAATGAGTAAGGGAAATAATAACTTTTAAGATCTAGGTTAAAAGATAAAATAAATTTCAGCATCTATTCATCTCTGGTGTCAAGCTTCCCATTTCAAAAAAGGGAAGCCTGTTTAGGAAGGAAGTCAGATGAGAATTATCCCACAGTGCATGATGCAGCTCAGAAAGGTCAGGAGACAAGGGGACGTCACAAAGATGTGATGAAAAGAGAAGAACCATCTGTAAATGTGTTTTACTGAATCTTTCAAATAATAGAAACATTGCTATGCTAAAGGAGGATGGGGGGAGAAATCAAATCCATTTGAAAAATGGCAATAGCAACACATCACTTCTAAAACAAGCTTCTTAGACAATAAAATAGGAATTGTGCACCTGAAAATCATGATTATTTATATCACACACTCATTTTAGTAAGTAAAGATCTGTGTTAAAATGCTAAAACGTTATTAAATACTGAAACTAACTACTGCATATAGTGCATAGGAAGCTTCCCAACTTTTTCAATTAGCACCAAGGCTTAAGCTTTAAATGCAGCAGAAGCAAAAGAAATGCTGAAAAACACTGCCACAGACTGGCTTAATTTGGAATTTCTCCTTTTCAAAAGGATTTAAAAAAAAAACCCAAACACCAACACAAAAAACCAAATACATCCATTAGGGCTGAAAAGAACTTCAGCTGGTTTTCCTTTCCCCAGCCCTCATTCTATCATGTACTTTACAAGCAAGTAGGAAAATACGTTTAAGGGCAATTACAAACTTGGTTTGATAGAAAAAAGCTTCTACAAGTGTACCTGCAGCAGTCTGCAAACACCATTTTGGGCAAGAGGCTCAATTAACCTGATGTCTCTTGCCTCCATATTGAGAGCAAGACCCTAGAAAACAGTGTGAAAAATCCCTGCGCCTGCCGCAGAATTAACAAAGAAAGATTTTTAAATGTCAGTGATCAGCTATCTATGTTAAGTGTCCTTAAACAGAAAGACGCCTGCCACTTCAGTGCAAAGCTTTTCTCCTCAGACGTGCAAACCTGGCGGGATGGAGGAGAACCCTGCTGGGAACAAGTAAGAAGCTGCATCGGTTCCTGGGCGAGGGCTGTGGCCTGCTGTATTTTTGCAAGAAGTGATACTGACACTTCTCCTCCTGAGGAGCTTAAGTATTAATTATTCCCCAGCGTTCAGGTCTTACAAGGACCTGATTTTTTTTTTTTTTTAAATTCAGGAAGGCCATCTGCTTTCCCAGCAGCACACAACGGGTCTGGTCAGAGCAACTCCAGCAGGGTTAAACAATGCACCGGGGAGGGACAAGGGGAACTGAGGTAACCAAGCCACCTCCCCACCCCAACAGCGGTGCAAGGTCTGTTGTTATGTTCATAAAACTCCACGAGGGGGGGGAATGATTAAGTTGCCAGTAAAGACAGAACTTCTCAGATCACCTACATCATTTACTTGCCACTTATCCACACCCTCCTGTTACAAAAGGCAGGGCACCCCCCATCCCAACCACAGCTGGCTCCTTAAGAGTGCTTCCAGACACAAATAAAACTTGCCTAAAGAATAGGTTTAAGAAATTCATCTGTTAATACACACTCTTAAATAGTAGAACATCATACAGAAAAACAGATATTTGCCCAGGTATTTCCAGTAAGACAGAAGTAAATAATTGCATGCCATGTGTGTATGTGTGCTTCCCTGTTAGCATCACACAAAGAAGTACTTACTACCAAAATTACTCTGGCAGATACAGATCAGGCCAACATCAGGAAAATAAAGCATTTTGAAAATGCTTCTCAGAATCATTTTAGATCTACTTACTAAAACACATTTAATCCGTGACTTAATCCATGCACACACCTGACTGGGTCCAGGTGATAACTAGTCTTTATGGCATAGACACTGCATCAAGCTGATTTTGGTTTTACTTCTTTAATCAAAACACATAGCTTCCTATGTGACACAAAGTAGTTACGATGAGAGGTTACATAGCTAAGTTACCTATCCGCATGAATTAAGTGATACACTCTCAGCACTACGAAGATGTATTTCACCTTGGCACCTTCTGCATAGCGGTAATGCTCTCAGTTAAAATCCCACCCTATGAATTTATCATCATGTGCAGCACCATTTGACCCCTCCCTACCACGAACACATCACCGTAGCTCCCGTGTCCTACTGAGCATAGTTAAATCAGATTTTTTAAGTACGCTGCCTGAAAGAAAACTGGTATTTCCCCTGACGTTAAAGGTACTGCTATTTTCCCTGCATGCCGGTGTCAGTCCCTGGCTCAGCAGCAAGCAGGCACCGGGCAGCTGCGGATTGCAGAGCTGGCGAGCAGGCCGGCGAGGGAAGGAGGGGAGGGGGTGCGTGGAGGAGGAGGAGAAGGAGGAGGAGGAAGAGGAGGCGGCGGCGGCGGCGGCAGGGGAGGAGCAGGGGACGAGGCAGGACGGGCTCGGCACCGCCCGCTCCGGCCACCGCCGCCAGGTGGCGCCGCCGCCCAGCGGATGGTCCCGGCCGCCGCCGCCGCGGCCTGGGGCCGGTTTCCAAACTCACCCCCCACCGCCACCCCCGGCAAACACGCCCTGTGGTCTTCGCGCTCGGCCAGTCCGGGTGCTGCCCGGGCCTCCTGCTCCGAAACCCACAGCGCAAGAACACCCCCACCCACCCCCCTACAAACTAAAAACAAAACAAAGAACAAAAAATCCTCCCCACTGAAAAATCCACGAAGGATGATGCTCCCACAGCTGCTGCTCAGGACCACCAGCGTTAAGCATGGCTAACCCAGCACAGGCATAAACCTCCGCTCCACTCACCATCAGTACCCATGGCCTCAGTTGGGTCCTCTGTGCTGGGGAGTGCTGCCAAGTTGGGGGGAGGAGGAATTAAATAATAATAACAACAACAACAATAAAGTGGTTTTTTAATATAAAAACACCAAACCAAACAAACAAAAATAAGGGCTTACCCGGCAGAAGCATCCCCAGGCAACAGCAGTGCCAGCAGCGGCAGTGCTCAGCAGGATTCCTCCCTGCTCCACCACCCACTTGGGGCAGTACCGGTCCAGCAACGAATGTGAGCTGATTACATGGACCATGGCGTACATGTGAGCGCCCGTCACCATGCTTCCCAAGGACAGAGGTGGAACTACCTCCCAACACCAAAAGAGAACTAGCCACGGGACCAGCAAGGGGCAGCCAGCATCCCGCAGAACTTCACATTACACCTTTCACCAGCTGTGAATTTGGGAAACGTGGTCCCCACTCTGGGGGAAGGCTCTGCACTGAGCTCCCCTGCCATCCATAACCAAAACCACACATGCTGTTAACAGCTCTGTGTGATGGGAACGCAAGATGTTCAGTGACCAAATGAGGGGCGTTTGCCAGCGCTGCAGGGTGGAGGGGGGCTCCATCCTCTCAAACGACAAACGCTTCCCACAGACTGAGCTGTGCTGACATGTTTAATGACGACAAGCAATTCACCCTCGGTCAAAGTGTTTGTGACCACCAAGAAAATGAAGAGAATAAAAACCTCCTCAGAGTTCTGAAGCTGTGTCTGGTCCAGTGATTTGGGATGAAGTTACAGAAACACCAGGAACAAAGTACAGTATTTAGATGGGGTTTTCTACATAATGTTCTATATTATACTTTTTTTTTTTTTGTAACCCAAACTCCCTTGAAATAACCAGGCCCCAATAGGCTAATATATAGGTTACTTTACAGGAAGCACCACATTCACAGATGGTAGAAAAGCATCCATTTTAGGGAGAAACAAAACCTGCAACACAAAGGTTTTGACTTTTGTTCACCGCTCCTGATATGTAGAAAGATCTCTGTCAAAACAGGCCAGAGTCTGAGCACTCAGCAGTAGGATGAGGTAATGCCAATCTCTTTCTTTTCAGAGAATCCTTCTTGATGCATGGTAATCAGTTAGCCCACATGCATCTCTCTGCCGGAAAGGATCGCTGGCATTTTCCTAGTGCAGCCACTGAGGAAAATACAGAAACATTGGAGAAGAAAACACAAAGACCTCACAAATGCAAAAACATGTGTCTGACAAGTGCCAATTGAGAGAACACTCTTGCAAATTAAAAAAGTGCTGTAGGAATGGGAGAAGCTTCACTTACGTACAACTAACAGGAAAGTAAACCAGTGAACAGTAAGTTGCACAAGAAAACAGGTATCAGTGGAGACAGTATCAAACATTTGCAAACAGGTCAGTTTTAAACTACTCTGGACTGCTGGTTTATAGTCAGAGAAGAACATGCTAAGATAATGCAGCAACACATTACTAAATTTAAAATATATGGAGATGGGACATGAATAAAGAACTTTTGATTTTGCCAAATGTAGCGAGGAAAAGGAAAAAAAGTATGTTTTTATGTTCTGAATTCAACTTCAAGCCTAACACAAAGACCAGGAGTAAGATAAATGGAGTCAACTCTTTAATCTCAGCAAGAAGGCAGGGACTTAGGGGGAAGAGTGTCTGACAAAAAGGCCTAGGTTTGTTAAAGCAATAAAGGATTTGGGCTATTCCTGTTTTTTAGCTTTAAAACATATGTCATATGCTTTCATTTCAGCAGACAAGTATGTATCATCATGTTTTGCAAACTGTGGAAACACTACCTGTCACTAGACACCCAAGTGCACTTGGTACTCTGACTGGCATCTATCTTCCATTTCAACCTATCAAGGAACGAGAGCAAACCACCAACTCTTCCCTGATGCTGCACTTTTCCATCTGATTATTCAGAAATGGAAAGCAACAATACCAGAAGTCAGAATGTGCAGTTTAAGGATGTTTTATGAAAGCTTAACAAAAAGCAGCACTTTCTAAGTAAATTCTCAAAACTTGCCTGGTTTAAGATTTAGGTTTAATTCACATAATAATTCTTTCATTATTTCAGAATATAAGTACCCTGCAAAATACCAGCATAAATGAGCACAGAGTTTACCAGGGACTTTCCAGGGCTCTGTCTTAATTTTGTATATTTGTTGATGAAATACTGGCTTTCCCAAGCTCACTGTTGACAATTTCCCTCCCCCCCACCTTTTTTTTTTTTTTTTTTTTTTTAAAAAAGAGCCTTTAATTTTTTCTTTTGTTTATAATTAAGAAATTCTACAATATGAGGTACCTCTTTACATCTTGTTTGGGGTTTGCAAGCAGGCTTCCTATGAGAAGAGAATCCTTAGCGAAGTTTCTAGACTGCAGTGGTCTATGTTTAAGGTCATGGGTGTGAAAGCCACCTTCCATGGCAGCATGCATAATTCAGCAGCAAGTGCCTTCCACCAAGTACGAAGCTGAGTCAACCTTTCAATCTCCACAAAGTTCCCACAAAAGGGACTTTACCCTAATGCTTTTCTCTTCACTCTTCCTGTTTGAATCCTCCTACCTTTCTGTATTATCCTGTGGAAAAGCTCATTATACCTAGTTCTGCCTCAGTCAAAACCACTGAGATGCCTTCTAGAGCCCCTTCCCCCACACCCTTCCAGTATCTCGAGAACACATCCTTGTTACTCCACCAGCACTCTTTCTCTGTCCTTTTGTCTTGCTCCATTCTCTACTTCACAGAAAAAATATCTCAGAGTGGATGGTTTTGTAGTTAAAGGCATCCAAAGACATGCCAAGTTACAGTTTTTGGTTTTACCACATAGTTTAGTTCCATAAATAACCATGAGAAAGTTGTTCAATCCCTCTGAGATTAAAGCTGTCTATCCCCTGGAAGATGAGCGCTGTTACTCAGAAGTGACAGTGTCTCTTAGCTCCAACTAACTGAGAAGATTTGTCCTCTACCCAACACAACTCCACATGTAAAGTCTCTACCAAGGAACCTTGTGGTTCCTTGACCACCTGCCCTGGCCAGGACAAGGAACTTAATCAGCTGATGCACCACCAGTTTTTGAAGATGTAACACACTGAGAGCAGCCATACTGATCATAACTCCTCGCCATATCCAGTCCTCTACTAGAACTGCATACTGAGATCAGAGATTGTAGCCTGGTTATTCCTCCTTTCCACTCAAGTTAACTAGCTGCAGTGAAGCTCAAAGTAATGATGGAAGGCAAAAAAAAGGTCCCAGTCATTATGAAAACAGCACTTCACATTCTCTTTGCCTTTCTCCTTCCCCCAACATCTCTCAACCTCACTCTTCAGTTTTTCTCAACTTTCTTTATACTTCCAGTGCATTATATTTATGCTTACAGAAAGTCAAAAAACTTCCTTTAGGCAGTTCTTGCTTAAGAAATTCATGCTCACTCAACCTGAACATAAAATTCAGATTTCAATTAAACTACAGGAATTTCACACAGCTAAGTATTACTGGCACTTGCAATGTGCTAGATGTCTTCTTGCTGCTTAGTGCTGGACTTCAAAGTGAAGTAGAGTTTTACCCTGGAAATCTTCTCAGCAGAAACAACACAAAACATTTAAGACTATGAAGTATTTTTAATATTGTTGTAAAATACAATCCTTGTTTTCAAACACATCAAAAGAGCAAGGACCACAGCAGCTCTTCTAAAAGACCATTGTTTACCTAAAAAATGTTTTGTAACTTCAGTGTTGCACTCCTGTCTTTACAATGAGAGGTGTCCTTAAAATGGAGCTGAATTTTTAATGCATACCCTACTTTGGTTCAAAATTGATTCACTACTACTGATAGCAAATTTAAGATGTATTGTTAAGAACATAAAACCAAATGTTTAATAGAAATTGTTTCTACGTAACCTAATTATCCAGGTTACTGAGTCATCTTGTTTCTAGGCTGAAAAAAAACCCACAAAAAACAAAGCAATACTTTGTCTAACTACTTTACTGAATCACAAGAAATGAATTATGTTCTGTGGAAAGTAATGATTTAAACATTATAATATCACACTGCTACAAACAGTACTTTCAAAATATGCATATTTGGATCTTACTTGTTTTAAGTAGCTTTCATGAAACTTTCTAGCCTTCATTTTAAAATTAAGTATGAGAAATATAATGTATCAGCATAAGCTCAATTAAAGTTGCTTCCAAATTCCAGGCTAACAGGTTCTATAATATGAGTTGAAAGGTGCCAGGAGGGGTTGTAAAGAGTTTCTCTATCCCTCTGCCAGTCTTCTCAAACCCAAATCCTTGCCAATTTAATTTTCTCCATTCTGCAGACTCCCTCTGCAAGAGATGGCTGCACCTTCAAAATGGGAGATCCACCACTGAACAAGTTTCCTCTTTGAAACACCCTCTGAGGAGGTTTTCCATTCCTCCAAAGCCAGACACACACCAATAGCCCCTTTTACTCTTGTTGTCTTGTGAGGATGGGTGCCAATCTACCTCTTCTACCAAGCTCCTTTCTGCATCTAAGAGGATCTAAGAAATCCCTCATTTGGTGTGGCCTGTCCTCTAAGACATGAAGATTCGGGTGGTAATGGGTCAATACAGTCTAAAGATAAATCAGCCTGCCCTAACAGCTTAATAGCTTGTGACGGGGAGCTGTAGCGCTTAATAAGGCAAAGAACAACAACTCGGCTCCTTTGAGGTGCTGCTCCCAACTGTCGGGAGTGGCACTTCCCAGCTTGGCCAAAAAAATACATTAAAAAAATAGAAGAACAAACACACGCACAATTTGAGTTCATCATTTTACTACTCATCACTAAGTCAATCTCAGAGCTGATGGCAATATCTGCATATGCCAGATGCAAAGCCCACGTTCACCAGGCAATTCTGGCCAGAGACAGAAAGGATAATTCGCCTCCACCTACTCACTCACTGAACTGGTACCGAGACTCTCCAGCAAATTGCTAGAAATTGATGCCATCTCCATCACATCTCCCCATGATCAGTTTAAAGGGAAACTAGGAAAGTTATTGGACTGGCAGCTCTCTCCCTTTCCCTTGTTGAACTCCAGCACCGGATCACCAGCTTGGCAGACGGTTACAGGTCTTTACCCAGTCTTAACCTATGTGTCTATCAAGCACTGTCAAAGAAGAGCCCTGACACCACACTGCAGCCTCAGGATACATGGTTTGGAAGAACACATGAGCTCGACCTTCTTAATTAGTTAATTCCCCAGAAGCAGTTCATTCCATGAACATCTGCTCTTCCAAGGAATGTCAAGTTTTGTTGGAAGAAGCAAAACCATTAACAAATCCACAATATCCATAGGATTGGCATTTTTAAATAAAACTTGCATCACAGTTACAATAAGAGCTTTATTCTTTAAGCAACCTTGTCACAACCCATCAGTTTAAAACCCCAGAGGAGGCCCACCTCTCCTATCCAAGGTTACTAAATTGGCATTCTTGATGCATGCCATTTCCGATCTGAAAAATCTGCGAGTTTATATTTTGCAGGGAAAAAGTAATAAAGGACAGGCTATTTCAGGGATATCTCTAAAAAAAAAAAAAAAAAAAAAAAAATAAAAAATTGAAAAACGCTAGTACTGCTAGATCACTGCAGAGGTTGGGTTCCAACTTCCTTCTGTATTAAAAAATACAATAATATTTTGGACCTGATAGGAAATAACCAAAATTGCTACAGTGCTTCCCTTGTGAGCAAAACAAGTCAGGAATAGAAATGTATGAGCCACTGCCCCATGTACTCCAATGGTGCTTAGAAGTGCATCAGACTGTGCTCAGCAGTGAAGCATCCCTGAAGCACTATAACTTCGGTTAGAACTTGTAATTCCAAAATCTCCCAGTGACCCCATTATCAGCGTAGCATAGAGAAAACAGAGCTGGTCTTGGTATATGAAGGCAATGACTATTCAGGGAGCTTTAATCAGAAGGAATTTAACTGAACAAACAGCCGTGGCTCCCAGAGAAGAGCTGAGTACTTTTTAAAACTGAAAGTAGCTGACCGTATGCTTTAGAACAATAAGATAAAATTATTACACTAAAACCCTTTAATTAATGCACGCGACAGAAGCTGCAATTTTTAAACCCTAATCTCCCTGTCATTTCAGTTTTTAAGAAATAGTAAGAAGCACCCATCTGCTCAAGCTGCCACATGAGGCCCAAAGTTCTGTTCTCACACCAGTTTTGCACCGGATGTCTCAGTAAATTTACTGCTTATTTACATCAGCCAAAATGGAGAAGAAAGCTGCTGATGTCCTAGGTTTGCCCTCCTGCAAAAATGGCCAAAATATATTTTGCTGTTACAGACACCATTTTTCCTCCTAAAAGCAGAGGTTTGTTTCTTCCCCCCCCCGCAAACCCATAGGGCATTTTGATGACAGATGTTTAATTACAGAGACACTAACGGGCATTATTTTGAGAAGGTCAAACACAGAACGACTGTAGCTGACAACCAAATGTCTGAAGTGCCTGCTGTACCACTAGTGAAGCAAAAACTTTGCTAATCCACATTTTGCTAATTCAAACACCTAATAATTCACATGCAAGCAAAAAGCTGCTGGTAGTGCAACACGTCTGAATAACCATTAATAGCAGGAATCTGTGGTGCGATCTCATGTTACTAGGGGTGTATTACGAAATACAGCAAACAGCAGTCAGCACTATGTTATGAAATGTCAAACCAAACTCTTACTCTCAACATCTAAGAACAAAGTACCTTTTGTCAAGCAGGTTTCTTACCCCCCTGCACTTACTAATTCATGAAGTTCATTCATTCAGATAGTCACTGATGTAAATGAACAGGGATATACAGTACATCTGTGGGCTGTGTGGCAGGAAGAGAATAGAGATGGTGCTGCCTTCTCCACTGTTATTTCCAGCTGTTTCTTGTAAATTTCTCACTGGAGTTATCTCTCTGAAGCCCTGGAAGTTCTCACTCTAGGTTCCAATTTAAAAACTTTATTTTATTCAAAAATTTAGAATTTTCTATTTTGACTTATTAAAAAACCAAAACAAACTAGAATTAAAAATACTAAAACTCCTTGGATGTGCCTCTGAATGGAGCAGGACCTGCCCCTTTTTTGTCGAGTCAAATTCAGTAGCGATTAGTCTTCACCCCTTATCTGCCCTCACAGCTGAGAGGTGGATGCACTTTGCCATGCTGTTGAATTGTGTACTGAGCACGCAGCAACACGAAATATTGTCCTAACAGATTTAAGCATGCCTCAAAGCACATTGTTCTGACAGCGCCTGGGTCTCCGTCATCACTCTCGTAACTATCAACAATTCTGGATAATTTTACAATCACAAGAGGTACAAGCCTCCATCTGGTTAGTCTACATATCATTGCAGAGTTGGAATCACACTGATCAACAAAATATGTTGGCCACTAACGGTCTGTTAAGGTAGACTGGTGAGTGGAGAAGAGACCTACTTTCAGCTACACTGAAGACTTGCCACGAATACAAAGGACCAGCGTTCCCTGGGGAGAGGTGCCTAGTGTCCAGGGCTGCTGGGAGAGGCACAGCAACCAGATCACAATTCAGGTGTGCTGGCAGGACTGCCTGGTAACCTAACACATCACATTCAGTCTCCTGAATGCCTGCAGCGCGTACAGCAAAAGCCTGCTACAGCTCTTTCCCCGGCATGAAGCTGAAGGGAAGAGATTTCCTGGTTTAATGCCTGTGACTGAAGTGACTTTGTGAGCACAGGTGGCAGGGTTTCCAAACACTTTCTGTTCCCTGCTTGCGCAAATGCCAAATACAACAGCACCCCCACCCACAACAGAGTTGTGGCATAGCCGTTAGTGCAAGCCACCACCATCCCCGTCAGCCCTCACCAAGAAGCCCAGCTTCACAGGTCTGATGGGAAGAGCAGATACGGTGTCACTGTAAGGATCCTCACGCCAAGAGTCCCAAGGCCAAATCTGTGCCAGGAGCCAAAACCGGACACTCCACAGGACCGTCAGCATGGATGCAGCTATCCCAGCATGACTGTTATTTGTGTTGTTACAGCCAAAACCCCCTTCCTCTACACAAAACACAGTTAAAAGAGCCGCTTGGCTGACCTTGTTGCATGTGCACTAGGGGTCCCTTCCACCAGACCTAACTGGTCGCATCATTACAAAGCCTAACTCAGACAATTCTGCTGGCAGAGCCTGCAACAGAGTGCATCTAGGTCTCCAACGCAAAAGAGATGTTTCTTGTTCATTTTCCAATTGTGGGTTACACTTTTGGCTACTGTCATCAACAAGGGCTCCCACTCATCCCCTTCTGTCTTCCAATATACAGGCAGTGTCAATTTCTCCCAAGCCTGGCTGAGTTTTATTCTTATCTTCTAAATATGTCCTTTGTATGAACTCCTGGTAAGCAGTATGTTCAAATGAAGAATGGCGTTTCTATAGATCTGTACCTACAGCACATTCTCAAACAGATTAGCAAAAACCCAAACTACTGTGCCTATAAGCAATGTGCTCCGTAAGAAAAACAAGTGCAAAATTTAAAAGTCTTTTCTCACTTTGGACTTCAGAAAACACTTCTTCAGTAGGACACTGAATAAATGGATTTAAATGCTCTTAAAACTTCAGCTTATTCTGTAACACTAAATTTGCATCTGAGGCTCTTCACAGCACAGTATATGTAATGTATTATTATACAATGGAACTCCCTTATGCATACAGTTAGGAAGCAAAACCCTTATATTGTTTCAATCTGTTTTATGTATTAACCTACCAGGCAAACAGAAACATGCCATGAGCAAAGAGCAAGAATCCCTTCTTTTCTCTGCTTCTCTTGAAGAGAACTCTCCACAGCTCTACTCATGCCTACTGACCATCAGCAAGCAGTACAGAATCCCCCAACCACATTTTATTTCATTCACCTAATTATTCTAAATTTGTACAAGAAGCCTGTTATGATTCTGCTGAAGCCACTGATGATACAACTATTAACCTCAAAGGAAGGAGAACTGGTCCAAAGAACATTAATAGAAAATAAGCAGTAAATTCAGAGCCTCTCCCAGCTCTGGACAGCTGGAGCTTTTAAAAACCCAGTGGCTCCATGGCATAAGCAATGAAAAACAGGTTACAGAACTCAGCAGCAGGAATTAATAAAAATAACCAAAGGTCATCTGTAGTCTATCAATCACTATATCGTTTACAGTTCATATTACAGTAGAAAGGTATGAATGTTGTCAGTGTTGTACGCTGGCTACTCTGAGATCTATCATGAATAATTGATAGAGGTTATTCATTTGAATCCCAGCCTATTATTCAAAACTCTAAACCTGCTGTTCATCAACAGTGAAGAGCACTGCAGATGAAGGATGGAGAGGCACTATAGGGAACTATTTTCAGTGACGCCAGCAATGATGAGGGAATGCAGATTATCTGAAAAGAAAAACTGGATTTTTCTGAGACCCAAGGCACTACCCTTTGTGAAGCAACAAAACAGCATTTCATGTCTGTCTACCTACTTCCCACAATTTACTGTCAAGAATAAAATACACCAGCTAAATCTGAACTTGAGGTTTCAGTCTTAAATCTCAAAAGCTTGGTCACTTGTGTTGAAGGCTGAGAAGTGCCTCAATTCCCTTATATTCCCTTACATACTTTGCAGTGAGCCTCTAGCACGCGTCTCCCTGATAAAGTGACTTTGACCTACAATCAAACAATGAAAAGCCTCACCATTATGGACCATGGTTTTGATGTCACTTTCAAAAATAAATAAATAATAAATGAGGGATTGCTGTATTTACAAACTACACTGGATGCCTAAGGAACTAAGACTTGCAACATGACCTACACTGCATTAATCCCAATGCAGCCATTACCCAAATAATTTACTCCACTGATGGCATTAATTCCAATGGTAGCAAATGGCAGCACACCTTTGAAACTTGGAACAAGATAAGAATTTGTTAACTACTAACAGTCCTGCTAACTACTGTCTTGTAAGATAGGGAAATTTATTTACAGTTTGCCATGACTGAACTGAAGAATCTCCATCTTGGATTCTAAATCCATACTGCAGGGTGCAAAACAGATCGTAATTTCATCTTGGGTTTAAGAAGGTCAAACTCACTGAGCTGCCTTTGTATGGCTTATAATGTCAGAATAATCCTTTATTACAATGACAGCCTGAGACATTGAATGGGATTGTCTAAGAACAGCAGCCCCACTGTTTACTCTTTACAGCAGCAGCTCATCAGCGGCATTCAATATAGTACATTCTTTGATAAGCAACACCTGAAACACCTTTCTTATCTTCACACATCCCAGGACACAACAGAGATGCAACATTTTTTTCCATTACCTATGAGAGGCAGGTAGTCAAAAGAAAGGTATCTCTGCAAATTTAGGGCCATCAGAGTTTTTTAATCCCCTTTGTGAAACACAAGGTCCTGTCTAGACATCAGCCTTAAAGCATTCTCTTTGCATATAGGCAGGCCAGGGTTTAGTGGAAGTGTAAGGATTGTCAAAAAACCTGTTTGGGCTTTGGCAAATTAGTAGTATATATTCTGTAGACAACACAGTTCTTAGGCCTACGTCTGACAGAAGAAAAAAAAAAAATAATAAAAGCTACACTCTTTATGACAAACTCAAGCTTTCCTTGCCAAAATCCATCCTCTCTCCAACTCAGCCTGTTAGGAAACTGGCCCAAAGAAGGCTTTGTTCAAATCTCCACTTTTTCCTACCAGGAGATAAATGTGGTCTATTTTGACTGAGTTTTGGAGCCTGCATACTTTGGTCTTGTGGACTCCCAAGATCAGTAATACTGCTTTCATACCTGACTTCTTACAACCTCCCACTCATCATTTCCACCAGCTCCATGGTTCTACTTTTTGACCAGAAACTAATTTAACATCCTGCCTGTACAAAATGGCAGCATCCATTCTCTCACATTTCATGTAAATAGCCAAACACAGTCCCACTCCCATCTTCACTTTAAAGTATTTTTCTTAAACCACGCTCTTCTACAGCAGCTCGTGTGTGACGGTAGACACCTTGCACAGGGTACAGTTGGTGGTTGCTTTTGATGGATCAGATTCTCAGTTATTCCACTCCTGAGGCTTATGGATACAGACTTCCATGCAAGTGGATGAACCTGGCTTGAAACACCATTCTGGGAACAGTTGAAGAGACTGAAACAGTTTTCACTAAGAAATTTACAGCTGAATTGGCTGAGCCCTTGGTATGGTGGCAGGGTGGGGAGAAGGAAAGACACCAAGAGAAGGAGATCTGATTGCACACAAATAATTTATCACTAACCTAACTCTGTTGTTTCCACGTAATTCCTCAGCTAGTTAGAAAGTCAAAAAGCCCATACAATATTTGATGTGGATAGGTAAATACAAACAGCAACATTTAGTAAAACTGAGCAAAATACAAGATCTAAAGCTCAAATGAACTTCATAATGTTTGAAAAAACTAATTGCACTTTAAAGAAAGTCTAGTAAAATTACAGCACAATCAGAAGGCAGTCATGTATTAATATGTGATGATCGTTTATTTCTGTTCTTTTTAGTTAGGCTTAGATCTGAAATATGAGCCTTATATGGAAAGAGGCTTTGATGACAGTCATTTATTTGAGAAAGCTTTTCCAGCCTTTTTGTCTCGCACAAATGGTTTGAAAGTTTAAAGCATTTAAAGAAGTTCATATCTAGGTATTAATAAAGAGATGTTGTCTTTTCCATCTTTTATATTTTTATTAAGCTTTTAGTGAAAATGCAGCTGCTGACTTAAGTGATTCAAAAATAATATATATACAAGCAGGCAGCCATTTTCACAGTCTGGCAAGTAACACATTTCCATAAATAACCAAGACTACAGGGTCATGACATCAGCTGTTCAGAAATTTTAAAAAGTCACAATGCCTCTAATTTTGCAGTAACTATTTTCCAGATTATTTTTACTTATGGCTTGAAACTGAATTTAGAAATGCCTTCCCTGAACTTTAAACACTATGCTCCCGACCGACTGGCCTTCTCTCTGCTGTTTCTCACTTGACTTCCATGTATCTGTGTCCATACTGAGTGCAGTGGATGATACTGGCCCACAAGCTGGTTTTGCAAAAGTCTGTGAACATCTGAATTTGTTCCTCATGCATTTGTATGCACACATTTGGTTATTTGTTCACATACATGGTCAGCTGCCCTGTTACCTGGCTCTTCAGATGAGTAACATTAATTGCATTATACAGGAGCTTTAGATAATTAGACACAGCTGTACGTTAAAAAATAGTAACTCACAGTGGGAAATCCTGCTGGAAGATTTTGATCATAAACACTTTCATAGTTCTCATATACACCATTATCTACTCCTTAACTCTCTGTTTTGATCCCTGTTTAAAGTTTTCTTTTACTTTTCCCTTAGGGACTTTGCCAAGCATTCCACTTGAAAATGATTTTGTGACATTGTCACTCAGCTTCTTTCTAACAGAAAAAAAAATATATATATACGAAATTCTGTGAAAGTGCAAGCTGTTTCCTTAGGAGTACCAAGGAAAAAGAGAAAAAAAAAAATTTAACCAACAGAGCTGGTGGACAAGAAAGGGGTTGGTATTTTTTTTTCTTTTAAATGGCATGTGAAATGATACATTTCACATATCCCTCCCTCTACCAAAAAAAAAAAAAAAAAAATCTGCTTTTTTTCCCCTAAAGAGACAGGAAACTCCACTTCTGGGGGTGGGAAACAAACACCAAAATTGTCTCAGATCTGCTCAATTAATCTTCCACAAACATAAATTAAAAGCCATGTTAGCTTAGATACTGATTTTGACAATCTCATACTTCATGATTCTGGTGGCTAGAAAAAAATTTCATGTTACATTTGTTCACAAAAATTATGAGACCACTCTTGTTTATATTTTCAGGTGAGATATAACAAGTCAGGTGTCGGACATCCTGAAAGAATGGCTTGTTTCATTTTGTTGTATTGGGGGGTTAAAAATAAAAGGGAAAAAGATTATACTTGCGATTGTGAAAGCATGAAAAGTCAACGGGCACAGTGGCATACACAGAAATAAATAAGAAAAATAAAAATAAATGTGTTTATCTAATCTGACTGCATATCTGGCATCCCAGAATGAGAGTACGGTATTAGTTTAAGAATGTAATCAAGTGATTACTTCATTGGTTTCAGAGTCCAGATACAGAAGATTCTATGAGAAGATCTGTGATAAGAGATATTAACCCAAGAAATTAGAGCAGAGAATATCCTTTAATTTTGATTCACGAGCTAAGATTTTTTCTTTCTTCCTTTTTCTAACTGCCACTAACTGTATTTCTGGTCTTCTGCTTCAAGTGAGTATGAAGCTACTAGGGGATTTCCTAAATGGGATTACCCATGTTTCTTCAGTTTCCTGCTAGCTGCTTACAGTTGCACCTGTGACAATTTAACCAAGGTGTCTGTCAACGACCAGCAACCAACATGAGGAAATAGTAGAGAGATTTAAGCTCTCTCAGAAGCAAGGCGCGTGGATGAAATGTAACCTCAGGGTGGGATTTCTTCATTTGGCTGAAATTGGTAAGGACTTTTAATTCCTGAAAAAAGAACAGAAAATCTAAACTAACCTAAAAATTTCGGCCTTTCTGTTAAAAGAGTCTTGTTTTTCCATTCAGCTTTTGCTGAGGTACAGTTGCAGTGCAGAATATTATTAACCCCTGAGTAAGGGAAGAATGGGAAAATAGTTTCCCTTCTCTTCTCAGGAAAACTCTTTTGGGGTGGGGTCAAAACAGAACAGCACCACAGCTTAAAGAGAGTCATAATTAAGCTTTCATACAACATCTGTATCACATTTGCACATGCACTCACTTCCAGGGAAGAGAGAGACATCAAAACTAATGGAGAACATCCTGACTCTCCAAATGCAGGAAGAATGCTGCAGCCTTCCCAGCTGCGCTCTCGAGACTGTAAAACGGATCGGCAAAGGAGTCTATTTTCTCCTGTATTGCTTTTACTGTTGTTTTTGGCCAGGTACAAAGTTCTTAAACAGATTTATCCTACTGCTCCATGTACTACAAGAGCCTTACATACACAAGACTACTGGAAAACAACAGCTACAGAATAAGCCTCATCATCTTCTGGTTGTTGTGCACAGTAATTGGTTCCAGGGTCAACACTGTGATGCCGCAACAAAGGGCTATAGCTTAAGGGTAAAGAATAAACAGCAGGAGTTAATGGAAGTTTTGTTACTATATAAATGCCCCCAAAATGAAAGAAAGGCAGAAAATAAAATATTCTGTGTAAGTAAATCTGATTATGAATCCAACATGCAACCTTAGCTCTCATCAAGCTGTTAATTTCATTAAAGGAAAGAAACATAGCAAGTACTTTCAAGTATCTGTACCAAGAAAACACCACATTAAGATTTTGAAGCTGTTTTGACAAACACAGTGCTTGCCATGGGTGTCAATTTATTTGTGTGAAAACACAGTCAAAGAAAAGTCTCTGGAATTACAGTATTATTCATAAAATACCCCTTACTAGGGTATAGGCAACTTTGTTCACAACACCATGTGTGATTGCTCCACTGAATCTAAACATCTGGGGCAAGTTATGTATCTGGCTTTAGTGCCTTTGAAATGACATGCTATGCTTAAGCCAAGAGGTCCAGCCACACCAGTTTTAACAGACATGTTTTCGAAGTCCAGCTCTCTATCGTTTTGAATCTTCTCATTCATTCACACTTCTAATAAAAATGTATTTATTCCTTTTCCCCACACACCAGGAAAGTTAAACAGATGTAGAAAAACTGAAAATGTCTTCTCTCAAAGTATTTCTCCGAACATAATCGCCTGACACTCAAGCACTCAGATGAAAAGGTAGAAAGGAATACAGTCATCCTTGTGATTTACCAGGTGAAACACTAAGACACACAACGTACCAAAACAGAATCCCTCATTTATATGTTTTGCTGTTATCACTTATCGTCACCCTTTCAGTTTCCACTGTTCTCAGGACCTAAAAGAAACTTCTACCTGTTCTTCTACCTGCTCTGCTGCCACACATGGCTTCAAGCACTGGGACTGCTCACGCAGGGTTGTGGCAGGGACACCTTGTAACCTCCTGCTCTGATGCACTCCCACACCCTCATGTGAACAGGATGACACTCAGCTAAGCCACCTCCTTCCTCGGTGCTCCACTTTCTCTCTACATGCACTCCACGGTCACTCACTTCCTTCCTTTAAACAATACCCATTTTTCAAGTGCCAACTGCCCCTGCACAGGCTGATTCTCTGCAGCATGCCAACTTCCCTGGCATGTGCTGTTGAAGGCCTTGGCTGTCCTCACGGCCTTTCTCCCATTAGTAAGATAACACCATGACACTGCTTACGCAAACATAGCACATTTACCTCCAGCTTACTTCCTTATGCCATTGATTCAGCTTTTTTCCAAGGCTGCTCCTCAGGCTCCCATTCGCTACCATTCCTACATAAACCACCTATGGTTTGCAGCTGACAAGAGCCCTAATCCAGACCAACCCTTTCAAGACAAACTCTTCTACCACTTCCTTCAGTTCACAACCGCGTGACTGTCACAACGAGCTAAATGAAGAGGAAAAGCCCCCAGCAGGTCCCATTCATTGCCCCACCACAACCAGCTCTAGGCAGAGCCAGCACAAGTGCCCAGTTCACCCACAGCACCACTGAGATATGTCAAGAAATGGCATTTTGTCTCACTCTAAATTCAGACCCTCAACAAAAGAAATGAAGATTTATTATCTTACAATGTACATGCTGCATGATACTTTCGATCCTGTGCATCAGACCAAACATATTCACACTGGAAAGCAAATTCACAGATAGGTCAGTCGTTGCAGAATACCACATTTGTGGCTTGCACTTTTGTATGCCCTCCACTCCCTGCTACAACAGGGATCTCAGGAGGGCTGTCAGCATCAGAGGTCTGCCTGGAAGCATCACTGAGCTTCCAGAAGTTGTTTACATCATTTGAATGCATCTCTAATAGCAACACATCAGCCCTTTCCCATTTATATGTATTAATCTATACTTGTTACCTACACACACGCTTTTCTGAATTTTTGCCTTGCCTTTCTCAAACCTTTTTCAGCTTGACAGAGTTTTTAATTACATTATGTTTTTGGCCCATTCTAACTTTCACCTTCCTAGGTATCATGTTTCTTTCCTTTTGGCTTCTGAAGGCCTCAAAGAAAGTTGCAAAACTGGAATTTGAGTAAATACTGTATGAAGAGCACTTTCCATGATGGCTTGGTTGAGTGAACTCAGTATTTCAACTAAATGTATCCTAAGAGATTTTTTTAAAAAAAAAAATTCTTGCTCTAATAACTGACCAACAAAGGTCAGTCTAGCAGAAAATTTTACTAGCACATAAAAATTTCATTACGCATTAATAACACTTCATTTCCATTATGAGCCTTAATATTAAGCACTTGCATGCTGATAACACCAGAGATAAAAAACCCTAACAACTTCACTTGCAAAATGAAGTGATTAAGTTTGAATTATAACTGGTATGTCATGTCTGTGTGTATAAACTTATGAAAAAAACAACACTCCGTATTTCCATACAAATAACAGCATTAAGCCTTCTTTGTCAAACATATATAGCACTACAGTAGCAAGTAAATGATCCTCACATGCACACAATTTGTTGTCTCAAAACAATCCAAGTAAAGATTAATTTTTTCCTATTACAACTTTTCTTGCATTCTGTGTTTGACTTTTTTTTTAAGGCTTCTCCAGGCTTCAACGGTACTTAAGGTTAAGATGTTTCTGGGAAATTGCTGTTCATGTGGATACAGGCATGTGCAAGGACAAGAAACTTCTGCAAAGTATTATAAGGGGTTTAGGATTAATGTGTTCCATGTGCAGTGTAAGCTGTACTTCCTGAATTCTCTTTTAAGGGAAGAGAAGGATCTATTTGCTTCATTATGTAGTAAAAAGGCTTTACTACCTACTGAATAAAGGCTAAATCACTGAAAACACCTTTGGTTCAATGGTGCTTCACACCTGGCAAAACATGCAAAAGGCAAATACCAAATGCAGCATCTGCTCCACTGCCTTGGGGTACAGCAGTGATGGGAAGAGATCAAGTCTTTTACATCCCACTATCATCCCAATTCATTGCACTCGGTCTTTCACCATCATGACACTTGCGTGCAACCTCTATTGTTAAAACACACAGAAAATGTTGCATGAAGGGGAGGGGGGCAAAGCCGTTTAGACCTGAGGTTCATGTTTCTGAAAGAACCCATATATTTCCCTTGTGGTTGTGCTTTCCTCTCACCCCCCCCACTCCCCCTAATATTTAGTTTTTGCTGACAGCAGCTTGCCTCAAATGCTATTTAAGCAGTAAGACATCACAAGACATATGCTATCCTGAGATAACACACACCTCTGAAGTGCTGTTAGGTGTAGCTGATGCCTTCAACTGCCTGATGAATTTTTTATCTCAAAGAAACACAAGGTTTGGGAGTGTCTTATATTACAAGTGAAACCCAAATTTAGTCTTAAAAAAGTTAATATAATAAATCAGTGATTTTTTTTTTTTTTCCCCTGAAAGGATACAAAAAGACATCCGACTTGGAGTAACTACCCCTAACTTACGGCTCTCAAACAAGACTAAAATTACAACTGTGATATGACAAAAAGATCATTTCAATGACTATTTATTTTTCTGTTATTTGAAGTAACAGAGATAATGAAGTAATATCTGAGGTATGAGACCTGGAAAACAAAGTTTTAAAAAGCAGGAGGGCAAATCTTCCCCCATGGGTCCTGTACAAGGAGAAGTATCTCATGCTCTAAATCCATGTTAAGTAAGCACCCATATAAAAGTTACAGTAAGCATCAATTGAGAGAGTCTTTCACATGGACACATTCTCAATAGAAATTCTGCACTTTAAAAGGACAAAGTGTCGGATTTTTTCCTTAGCATCACTAAAGAGTAACTGAATCCATTAACAGAGTATCAACAAAAGACAATTCTGAGACTTGCTCCTCCCCTAGTCCTATCCCGTGTAAAGTTTGTATGCTACAGTACATTTCAGGATATGCAATTTACACTGGCATCGATTACAGAAAAAAAAAGATTGCTCTATTCTTCTCTAACCTCAAGCCATTAGGTGCCAAGTGGTTCAACAAAGCAGTTAACAACGATTCCAACCTGACTGCTCACATGTTTAAAATCAAGCCAGCAGTTATGAGTTTTGCTGGATCAGGGCCAAAGCGTTCAGCAATTTGCCAGCTCAAACCCATGCTGTCTATAAACAAGGAGAACAAATTCACCATGAAAATAAGTTCCCTACACATTTACAAATCCATTCCAGGCATTGAAAATAATGTCTAAAAAGCAGTCACAAAATATGTCACAGTAGCAGTCACACACCAAGTGCAACAAGGATCCAAAAGTCTCATTCAAGGACTAGGGTACTGAAAGTTATACTGAAAACCTCACAAGTTTTCCTCCACAGTTTCCATGAAGTTCACTATATGCTTTTAATCTCTCTAAAAATCCAGGTTTGCTGCTGATAAATCTTGTAGGATAAATCAAAAAACCCCCAAGAATTTAAAAAAAGTTATTGATGCTCCCACTGTAAAGGGTTCCCTTGACTGCAGCTAAATTGCTCTTAAGTTTTACTGGTATGACTGATACCACAGTCAGGCCCATTCAAGTTAAAGCAATCCAGTGTTTGAATGAGACTACTGGGTTAAAAAGAGATAAAAGTGAAGTCAAGTGAGACCTAGTAAAACTTGTAGTTGTAAAATGCACCTGCAGAAAAATTATCTACCAACACTAGGCCAATCCACTCATTACTTTTATACACTGTGCGGCCCTGGAGCTCCCCCAGGTTTCAGTCCACCATATCCAGGAAGAGCATCTCTTGCCAAACCTAACCCATTAACAAAGAAAACCTGACTCTCAGTTTAAGAAGGATGAAAGGCAAACTGTGAACCATAACGTTAAGAGCAGCAAAAAGACTTAACAACAAAGACATCCACCCAAGTCCCGTGTTAACAGTCGTTTACAGATCAGTAGAATCCCACTAAACACAGCCCACAGCACTATCGAAATATTTGGAAAACGGATTAAAAACACTACCCTTGCAATTTTCATTGCCTGAATCTTGTTTTACTAGCTAGCAGGGGATGGGGGGGGAAGTCCTCACTCACTAACCAGAAACTGCTAGAAAATAAAAGCACTACACAATGTGATCTTATGACTATAAATGTCACAAAGCACTATTTCACATGTTATAGCTTGACTTAATAGAAACATCCAGTACTAAGAAATACACGAATTGCTAAACTGGCTTTTACAAGGCAGCAAGGCCAGAGTAGGTGTCAAGAAGTAATGGTTATGAGAAAGTTGAGTTACTGTGCAGCTGGATTTCCAAGTGCATGTCCCTATACGCAGATCTGAAAAAGAGCTAAAAGCCTACTACAAAAACTGGAACCTGTGGGTAACTGACTTAAACATAAAGGGGTATTTTTGAATGCACAAACTGAAACCAAGATGGCTAATAGCTTTCCACACCCTTGGAAAATTTTTTTAAATGCTAGCATTTGGTAAGCATGGAACGGAGACTGGTAATTCAGGAAGGACTAAACATAGACACAAGCAAACCTCAGAAGCAGCTCTTTTAACAAAATTTCCAAAAGCTGCAGAAGGAGTATGAAGAACTAACCTTGCTTTGGGCATCTTACATAAGCTTCAGGGCAAAGCTTCTTCTACTATCACCTACTTTTAAGAAACCACACTCACTTCCTTGCTTCTAACAGATAAAATAAAGGCAAGGTAAACTTATCTCTCTCTTAGCATCTTGGTACAATTTTTCTTCCAAGCTGAGCTATGCTTTGGTCACCCATATCACAGACCTGCAGCTACAATAAACTGTCTAAACAATACTTCTGTTTAATTGTGTCTCTTGTTATCATATATGGTAATCTGCAAAAAAGTAACACTAACAATTAAAGCTAGAAGTATCTTTTGACATGCTGTATGAAGACACTGCACACAATTCTTCAGTACTTAAACAAGACCCCCACTGAAATGTTTGCAAGGAATAATCCAACTATTGCACCGCTTTTAACAACTTCAAAATGTGGCGAAAGAAGTTCTCTCTGAGCAGCAGCAAAGTCAATCTCTGCCATGAGAAGTCATTCATCTACTGAAGTATCTCAAGCTTAGCCAGCAAGCCTTAGTTCTGACTTGAGCTGACTGCGTGTTATCTGTTCCTCATCACCCTGCCCCATTGCAAGAGGAACTTGAATTACTGTTTAACACTCTTGCTGGCCACCCACATTACATGAGACTGAGTGAAACAGGACAGTAACACAGAGCATGGTAATCAGGAACACAGGTGGAAATTACCCAAGATGCCTACAGGGCAATCATTAAACGTTCCTTAGCTGGTATGATGTAAGGGTAATGCATAGCATTAAAGGGTACAGATCGCATTATCCAAAATCACTGCTGCTCTGATGCAGTCACTTTTTGCATGAACTTCTTGAATCACAGCTCTCATCATCAGCCTAAAATAAAGAAGGATCAAGCAGCTTCACATGCATGAAGCACACATGCCAAGGGAGGTTTTAACTACACCTCTAGATGTCCTACGGCTCTCCTCTCTTCCTCTCTCCTTGATACACACTTTGGTGATTCTGGCTGCCAGAAATTTTCGTGTTATCCATTTCTCTAGGATGATCAGCATAATTTCTATTTTGTTCTGTTCCCTCAGTTCTTCTTCCCATTCATGTCAATCCACAGTTAAAGATTGTTACACGTTGGAATATGAGAAAAGCAGAACAGTGAGAAATCTGCAAAATCACACAATTCCTTGACACAGGGTGCCCAGAGCAAGCACAGGACGGGATGGAGGTCCAGTGATTTCTCAGGGCGCCAAGGAGGAATGTGAAGCGGGCGTAGGCAGCGCGGTCCCATTCTTTCATTTCAAGGACAGATTCATCTACTCTTTTCTCTCGAAAGATGACTTTTGTAGCAATCTTCCAACTTTGTGCTTCATCCTCCCTTTTTTCCCACACAACCCAGCTGCACTCCTCGCACCAAGTCAACCTTGCTTCTCGTCCTCCCCTCTATTTCCCACAAAAACCAGCTGTACCCCTGGGCACCATGAAATTAATTATATCATTATCAAAAAATAATGATTTGACTACAGTCCCACCCACACACCCATACCTACTAAGATAAATAGTACCCCAAGTTTGTACCTAACTCGGAGGAACGATAATCTGACACCAAATCGGAGGGACAGATTAAGAGGTTTGTGCTCTCCCCCCACACCCCCCCCGAAGGGACACCTTTTGGTAAGATTTCCTCACGTACACAGAGTGTACACCTGGGAACTGTGTGTGTGTGATTGCAATCCTTTTTCTTTTGTGTAGTGCTATATAGCCAACCT